>NC_138554.1:95935151-96270151 GCF_964273705.1 Natrix helvetica
CTGTACCTGTGCATTCCGTTTTTGTTGCCTAAATGTAGAACCTTACTCTTTTCACCATTGAATTTCATTTTATTAGATAGTGCCCAATGTTCAAGTTTGTCAAGTTACATTAACAGAATCTTGAAGTCTGAAAGTAAAATATCCCATCTTCAAAAAAGGTGGTTCCCATCTTCAAAAAAGGGAAAAAATTAGATCCAGGAAACTACAGACCTATCAGCCTAACCTCAATACCAGGAAAGATTCTGGAAAAAATAATCAAGCAACGAATTTGCGAACACCTAGAAGCAAACAAAGTAATAGCCAAAAGCCAACATGGATTTGTCAAAAACAGATCATGCCAGACTAATCTTATTGCATTCTTTGATAATGTGACAAAATTAGTGGACCAGAGGAATGCCGTTGATATAGTTTACTTGGACTTCAGTAAGGCTTTTGATAAGGTAGACCATAACCTACTACTAGATAAAGTAGAAGAATGTGGGTTAGACAGCATCACCACCAGATGGATTGGTAACTGGCTGACCAACCGCACTCAACGTGTAGTTCTCAATGGAACTGCATCTACATGGAGGGAAGTATGCAGTGGAGTACCCCAAGGCTCTGTTTTAGGCCCAGTACTCTTCAACATCTTCATCAATGATTTGGATGAGGGAATAAATGGGGAACTCATCAAATTTGCAGATGATACCAAGCTGGCAGGAATAGCCAACACTCCAGAAGATAGGCTTAAGATACAGAAGGATCTTGACAAACTTGAACATTGGGCACTATCTAATAAAATGAAATTCAATGGTGAAAAGAGTAAGGTTCTACATTTAGGCAACAAAAACGGAATGCACAGGTACAGTATAGGTGATACCTTACTCAGTAGTAGTAACTGTGAAAGGGATCTTGGAGTCCTAGTGGACAACCATTTAAATATGAGCCAGCAGTGTGCAGCAGCTGCCAAAAAAGCCAACACAGTTCTAGGCTGCATCAACAGAGGGATAGAATCAAGATCACGTGAAGTGTTAATACCACTTTATAATGCCTTGGTAAGGCCACACTTGGAATACTGCATTCAGTTCTGGTCGCCACGATGTAAAAAAGATGTGGAGACTCTAGAAAGAGTGCAGAGAAGAGCAACAAAGATGATTAGGGGACTGGAGACTAAAACATATGAAGAACGGTTGCAGGAACTGGGTATGTTTAGCTTAAGAGAAAGAAGGACTAGGGGAGACATGATAGCATTATTCCAATATCTCAGAGGTTGCCACAAAGAAGAGGGAGTCAAACTATTCTCCAAAGCACCTGAGGGTAGAACAAGAAGCAATGGGTGGAAACTAATCAAGGAGAGAAGCAACTTAGAACTGAGGAGAAATTTCCTGACAGTGAGAACAATTAATCAGTGGAACAGCTTGCCTCCAGAAGTTGTGAATGCCCCAACACTGGAAGTCTTTAAGAAGATGTTGGATAGCTATTTGTCTGAAACGGTATAGGGTTTCCTGCCTAGGCAGGGGGTTGGACTAGAAGACCTCCAAGGTCCCTTCCAACTCTACTATTGTATTGTATTGTATATCCCACTGACACATTTACAACCTAATAACTTAGGAAGGACCCTTCTGAGTCCTTTACCATTGAGCAGCTAATACCTATGCTATCTTTTATCTGACTGACCCCTCAGCAGCATCCTCTTGCCCCATCTTTGCAGGGCTTTCTTGCATATCATTGCAAATTTGTCCAGGGTACGTAGTATGTTGGCAGACTCATGTATATTTGCAATGGAAAGCAAGAATCAATTCCTTTAGCTTTCCCTTCCAGTCAACAGTTATTTTAATAAATATATAAGCTATATTATCTATAGAGCATATCTATAGCCCTTTCTCCAGAACACACTATTCAAATTCCAAATTAAAGAAAAGGTATCCACTGGCTATCCAAGTGTTAATGATCAATTTAGATATAAAAAAGCAATTTACAAATATTCTCCAATCCCAAATTTCTAAATCATCAATATTCTTTCATGACAAAGAAATCAAGGTTTAATTTCAATTGATTGTATTAGACACTCTTTCCCAATCTGATATCCTTCAGATGTATTGGATTACAATCTGCATAATAACTTAATTAGCATGGTCAGTGGCATCCAATTTGGAATATTTAATATTTATGTAGCAGTTTAATATAGCTTTAATGCTATTTCATCCCGGAACTGAGGAACTATGAAAAGGGAAAAATCCCTGCATTATATCCTGAAAGCTCTATTTCTAGGAACTATACCATCATAGAAGCCTTTAATGTTCATTATTCCATTATCAGCTGGTTCATGTTATTACAGGAAGGTAAGTGGCATTTGGTATACAGTGTCAAAATCAATGCTCCATCTCTACCACATGACCGTGTATCATGTGTTAAGGCTGACATTTCATATGAACAAATAGTCCATTTCTGAGAGCTATGTTTTTATACATGGATATATAGCTGTATATGTATCTATGTAATCTAGAAATGGCCAGGAAAAAAGTCTTGCATCCTTCCAAAAGCACAAATTGCATAACAAATAAAAAAAAGTAACCACAGATTAGATTTTCCATCTTGGCATCTTCTGGATCCATAGGTACTGCAGGTTCCATAATTCCTTTGCATGATGAGGTTGTTAGGAATTTGAGGAAGATATGAGCTTGGGGATGGCTTCCATAGATGATACAAATCAAAGTATATGCTTCTCAGGTTAACAAAGGATGAAGACATACTATCTTCAGATTCTATTGATACTCAATTTTCTCAGTATTCTATCTTACACTATAATATGGCCATCCCTGCAGTTGTCAGTCCCATATCTGTGGAAACTGACAAAGAAGAAATGCTGCAACTTTACAAAGAGCGGGATTGTGATGTTTTCCTTCAGCAATGCTTTATGCTAGAAAAAGAGAAAATGGCAAAACAACTAATACAACCTTACAGTATTCCCATGATGAGCGAACATACCTCATACAACAGGCTCTCATGCTTATTTTGCCTGGGGGAATCCTGAGATGCAGCATCTGCCCGCAGCAGCCCCTGGCTCACTGGAGGGCTTTCCCCATTCTTATTCGGTTAAATCACAACACACTCGGACTTCAAAATTTAAACTACAACCACAAAAGACTTGCATTGTTGCTCTTTCTTTTTTCTTTTTTTTTTCATTCCTACGAGTTAACTAAATGTAAGAGTCCTTTTCCAAACAACAACAACAACAAACCCCAACCAGCATTACTTAAGCAGAAAACAAGCCCCTGTTCATTCATCCTGTAAGTAGTGATTTTATTTTTTACTAATTAAACAATTGTTTACTTTATAGTGGCAGTAAAAAATACTGAAAGTACTTTTAGCCTAAGGCAACCAGATGCCCCAGATTCATCAGGCCAGTCCCATTTTTTTAATGGACCTTCCTGTTGTTTGTTACAAATTGTCTGGGTGCCGAGCTGTTCCTGGTTTTTCACAGCCGTTTCCCGTTCCTTACAGACAGCCTGCGTTCCAGCACTGGTTTGCACTTCTGTTGTTCCTGACATCTGCAGCAATACACCCGAAAGGTGGGCAGGTAGCCCAGTAGTCACAAACTCTACTTTATTTCTTGGCCATGCCCCTATATCCTGCTGCCCTAGCCACAAAAATCTTCCAGGATGCTAAGACTGCAAATCTGGTTAGCTTATTTTAGCCAAATGTACTTTTTTTTTTTTTTTTGAGAGAGAGAGAGAGAGAGAGAGAGAGAGAGAGAGAGAGAGAGAGAGAGAGAGAGAGAGACATACATTTAAGGTGATTGTCAATGTTTGCATTTCTATATTGATTTATCTTGTTTAAAAACAAAAATCAAGATTTAGGTCTGATTTTTCTTTAATTCCTGGCCCTTTGTGTGAATTTTATCCTATGACTCTGAAGAAAAATAAATTTGTATTCTATGCCATTAATGCATTTTTGGCTGCTAACCCTGAACAAATCGCATGTCGCTGCAGTAAAAGATTGTCACACTGTTGGGAAGGAAATTTGCTAAATGAAAGCCCCCTAGAATAGCACTGACATTAGTGGAAACCAGAGGCATAGCTCAAAGGATACTTTGCCATTCTTCCACAGCAAAACTGTATTTAATAAACAAAATAACAAAAAGACACAAAGCACACATAAGTGCCTCTCACAACATGAAAAGAATGTTGTTGTTGTTTGTTAAAAAAAATGTTGTTCAAGAGTTCTGTGCTATTAGAGAATGCTTGAACTGAATGAAAAGAAATTCCAGGGGTAAACTGAACCTTTAAATATAATTGAACACAATCCTACTTTCCTTTCTTCACTGTGATTCGAAATTAAAGCAGCGCCCACAAAAGCTGCTTGAACTAAAATTGGGTTTCGTATATTTATTTAAATAAAGCCACCCCTTAAGCAAAAGAATTATGATGTAGTCACAACATTGCTTCTAAGGGAAGCTTTAAAAAAGTCTAAAAGGAAAATATGAACTTGAAATATATTGCTGAACATCTTTTGTTTCGAATTTGTCCAGAGATACTTGGATTTTTTTTAACATGAGGCAATAAAATGAACAACTTTTTGGCAGCAGTTTTCTACAATCAAAGGTAAAATGTAAATATTTATTGAATTGCTGTTGGGAATATAATGCTAAAAGCAAAACAAAACATTGATCATAAAAGAGGGAAGGACGATGCAGAATCCCTGCCACTCAACTACAATACTTACCATAAAAACAACTTTTGAAATTCTGTACCTACTGTTGCATAGCCAGAAAAGCTATTCTGACCAGCAACTCAACTTATTAAAATTTGTCTGCCTTAGTCGACTTCATTTTTATCATGGGAATAAAAAGGCATAATAGGGAAAAGCAAATTAAATGGCTATCAGGGGGCAAAGCATCAAGATCAGAGGAAATTTTGTTCCCTTCAATGTCCCTGATAAATTGAATTCTAGTACAGAAGCTCTTTAGAAAGAAACTGTTTCTTAAGTAGTACCTTCTCAGGAATCGGCAACAAAAATGTTGCTCTTCAAATCTTTGCTCCTGTATTTAAAGAGGATCAATTCAATTGTCAGGCTTAACAGAAAATATTATTATTCCCTTTCCTACTGTAAATATGAAGACATTTGTAGATGGTCGAGGTTTCATGTAAGAAGCCTGCAGCAGTTGCAACTGCTGCCTTTTGAAGGCTCTGTGGCTGGCAATAACTTCCCTCTGATATAGTGCAAACAAAACTGTTCCACATTCAAAATGTTATGATGTTATGGACTGACGCATGGCAGAGTTATAGGGCTGATTTCATTGCTACATTGCCCATGCCAGCCACAAAGAACACAGGCAAAGATTTTCAAGAGAGGATACAAAAAAAAAGAAAAGAAAAGAAAGAAACAACTAAAAGCAGGCTTTTCGGGAATTTTTTTTAAATGTAAGTTTGCAAATGGTCTATTGATGTAGGTAAATGTTAACTTGTCCAGAAATTTAACATGTTAAGCTGTAGGGAAGTATAATTGATAGAAAACTGCCTATATTTTAGAGGGCCAAGAACCATCACCACCCTGGAATAAACAGATGATATTTGGGCTGAACACATGGTGATTGGATTAAGCCCTGTCAGTCATTCCCTTTTCCAGTTGCTATCTGCCTCTCATTGGACAAAAACCCAAGGCAAACATCAGCTAAATGAACAAACAAGGCTCTACAACAAAATAGAGGATAATTCCAATTTAATATTTTCATTAGCACATGTTCCCCCATAGAGATGTATTTTAGCTGTCAGGCCTGGGTACAATTTTTTTCTCCCACCTTCATAAGGCAGATGGCAAGTAAAATAAGTTTTCACCTTTTTATCTTTTAGTACCTTGAAATGCTAACTAGGTTAGCCACAAATTGTACATAATGTCTATACTATGTGCCATGTTATAGAGTACAAATAGTTCTTATTCAGCAATCAGTAACTAAAACAGTTGCTAACAGACCTATACATGTTGTACACTTAAACATTGGTTCTAAATTTACTTTTCATCACCATTGTACCATTGAAACCACAAATGGCCATTAAATAAGATAGTTGTTAAATAAAAGCTATCTGTATAGCAAATATTTTATATAGAGCATTGGGGATGTATGAGTCCCTTTTTGGGAGAGGGGCGGTCTAAAAATCTAAGAAATAAATAAATAAAATGTATGTATGTATGTATGTATGTATGGCTGGATGGCTGGATGGATAGATAGATAGATAGATAGATAGATAGATAGATAGATAGATAGATAGATAGATAGATAGATAGATAGATAGATAGATAGATGGGCGGGTGGGCAGGCAGGCGGGCGGGCAAGAATCTATTCTAAACTCACATATGTGATAATTACTGGTATTCTTTTTTAAAGGTCTATTTGAGTGAGTGAATCATGTGACTGCAGGGAGGAAGGTGCTCCATCTCTCCTCATGGGTAAATCTGCTTGTGTTTAGGGGGAATTGGAGTGGAAAATTTTGTAAGCTGTGTGCGTGGGAAAGAAACTGGTTAGTCGGTGTCCATTAGCCTTGGAAGGCAATCCATGTAGAAGAAGGAAAACTCCAATCTGAAACCTCCACTGCCTTGTGACTATACCCATCTGTGGCAAAGGCTTCAGGAGTCAACCTTGAGGCAAAATCTGGAGCAGGAGTTCTGGAGTGGGAAGGAGTGCTGGAGGAGCAATACCTCCCTAAAAAACCTTTGTCCAGCTGGCCCGGCTGGTAGCACCTTGTAAGGGCCCCTTTCCAGGGTTACAGGTTTTGTAGGCGGAAGAGGGCTTTATGCCCCAAAGGCAGATAAATCGGCAGAACCATCTTCTAGGAGAAGGGAAGCTCTGGCCTCAAACCTCTACTGCCTTGTGGCTACATCCACTACTGGAAAAGGCTTCAGGAGTCAACCTCAAGTCAAAACCCAGAGCCGGAGTCCTGGAAGCAGTTAGTGATTGTGTACAATCACATTCTGGTAACTCCTGCGATGCAGCTGGAACCAATCATATAAGCTCTGCCGTCCCATTGGACTATTTCAGCAACATGGAGAGGGGGGGATCTGCTGCTTGGCTAACAGTCTATCCTCCATATTAATCTACCCAGGCCTTGTGCTCTGGAGAGGACACTCCAGCTTTGAATACAGCATTGAAACAACACGGAAAGTGGCAGTTACCAGTTATAAGTCTTTGCTTGATTGGTGTAGAGTGTGACACCAGGGTCCATTTTCAACAGTGAGATATGTCATTGTACCTCATTGGACAGCTACCACTCACCTTAAGCTGGGCAGCCCCCAGCCAGTAAGGTGCTGCTCCGCCACGGTCTGCTAAACTCACTGCGTGCTTGGGGTTTAGGTCAAAGCTGAGAAGTAAGTAGATCACTCTGCACCATGCAACAACTATGCGAAAACTTTAGCCCTAAAGCTGGGCACTTTGAATGTTTGGACAATGACCCCTGGCTTTTTTGACGATTTGCAAGAAATAGATGACATACGTAAGACAGCTGCCATTGACATGGAGTTGACCAGACTGCAGGTGGACATCATTGCCCTCCAAGAGTCAAGGCTATCATACTCAGGATCTGTTAATGAGAGAAATTTCTCATTCTTCTGGCAGGGAAAACCATCAAATGAGACCAGGGAATATGGGGTTGACTTTGCAGTCAGAAACACCCTACTAGGATTCATTGCTCCACCTGCTGCAGGAAGTGAAAGAATTCTGTCCTTGTAGCTCCACTTATCAGCAGGGCTGGTTATTCTTATTAGCATAAATGCACTGACATTATCATCTTCTATCTGGCTCCTACTGTCAAGAAAATCCCTGAGAAAGAACCACTGTTTATCCTTGGTGATTTTAATGCCAGAGTTGGAGCTGATTATAATTCTTGGCCTACTTGTTTAGGTCAGTTCGGTGTCGGGAATATGAATGAAAATGACCAATGCCTGCTGGAGTTTTCCTGCTACTGCGGTTTTTGCATCAGTAATACATTCTTTGAAACAAAGCCTCAACACAGAGTCTTTTGGAGACATCCAAGATCGAAGCATTGGCACCAGCTCGACTTGATCCTTACCAGGTGCTCCAACCTTCCCAGTATCACAATCACAAGCAGCTATCAGGGTGCTGACTGCAATACAGACCACTCCTTGGTGTGCAGCAGAATAAATCTGAAAACAAAGAGTTTGCATCACTCGAAGAAGGAAGGAAAACCACGAATCAACATCAGCAAGACCCGCAATCAGGGTAAGGTGGAAGAATTTGTACAAGCACTCGAGAAAACTCTCCCATGCCCAGCTGAAGCAAATGCATCTGAATGATGTGAATATTTCAAGAATGTGGACACTGCCTTGTCAGTATTTGATAAGGCAATCAGAAAGAGAGCAGATTGGTTTGAAGCCCATTCGGAGGAACTGATGCTAGCCATCAAGGAAAAAAGGAGAGCCCTAATTGCATATAAAGCCTGTTCCAGTGAGTGCAACCTATAGGTTCTGCGAGCTGCTCGTAGCAAAGTCCAACAGACTGCCAGGAGATGTGCTAATGATTATTGGCTGCAGCTTTGCTCTAGATCCAAATAGCGTCTGACACAGGCAACATCAAGGGGATGTATAATGGCATCAAGCAGGCCTTAGGTCCAACATAGAAGAAATCTGCCCCTCTGAAGTTTGCTACAGGCAAAGTTATCAAGCAGATGGCACACTGGGTGCAGCACTACTAAGTTATACTCCAGAGAAAATGTGGTAACTGAAGAAGCATTAAATAACATTGAGTGCCTGCCTGTCTTGGAGGAACTTGACAGTGAACCAACTTTAGAAGAACTAAATGTGGCCCTGGATTCCCTTGCCTCCGGCAAGACACCTGGGAAAGATAACATCCCTGCTGAAGTTCTGAAGTGCTGCAAAGAGAACATCCCCACTGAACTACATTGAATCTTCTGTCTTTGTTGGAGGGAACGTGGATTACTGCAGGACATGAAGAATGCAAATATCATCACACTGTATAAGAACAAAGGCCCAAGGGTGACTGTAACAACTACCATGGCATGTCTCTTCTTAGTGTTGTAGGGAACACTACAGTTGGTTCACTGCTTGCCCATGTCATGCTGAAGAGACTCCAGGTGCTTGCAGAGAGAGTCTATCTAGAATTACAGTGTGGATTCCGAGCCAACGTCCACTATTGACACGGTATTTTCCCTCAGACAGTTGCAGGGGAAATGCAGGGAACAAAGACAGTCACTTTTCGTAGCCTTCATAGATCTTACGAAAGCATTTGACTTGGTTAGTAGGGACAGCCTTTATAAAATTCTCCCCAAGATTGGATGTCCACCTCAGCTCCTCAACATCATCAGGTCCTTTCATGAGGAAATGAAGGGCATTGTAGTCCTTGTTAGCTTAACATCAGATTCCTTTGACATTCGAAGTGGAGTGAAGCAGGGCTGCGTTCTTGCGCCAACTCTATTCAGGATCTTTTTGCTGTCATGCTGAAACATGCTTTTGGAACTGCAACAGAGAGTATTTATCTCCAGACCAGATCAGATGAAAAACTCTTTAATCTTTCTAGATTGAGAGCAAAGTCTAAAGTCCATCTGCTGGATGGGATTTCCTCTTCGCTGACAATCTACCATTATTCCTCACTCTGCTGAAGACCTTCAACAACTTATGGACTGTTTTAGCAAGGCCTGCCAAGACTTTGGACTAACAATCAGCCTGAAAAAAACACAAGTCATGAGTCAGTATGTAGATTAACCTCCCTATATTACAATCTCTGCACAAGAACTGGAGGTCATCCATGACTTTGTGTACATCAGCTCAATTAGCTCCAACACTCTCTCTTTAGATACTGAGCTGAATAAACACATTGGTAAAGCAGCTACCACATTTTCCAGACTTACAAGGAAAGTATGATTTAATAAGAAGCTGACAGAACATACAAAGATCCAGGTCTATAGAGCCTGCGTCCTGAACACACTCTTGTACTGCAGTGAGTCTTGGACCCTTTACGCACAGTAGGAGAGAAAGTTGAACACCTTTCATATCTAACTTTAACTTAACTTTATTGGATTTCTAGACCACCCCTCTCTCAAAAGAGACTCGGGGCGGTGTACAGTCATATTAAAATGGTTAGACAGTAAATATACATGTTTTAAATATACAATAAATAAATTAAACATAGGACTGGAGGAGGTAGTAGAAATTCCCTGTACAATTTAGTTAAGTTAAATTAAAAATTTTAGAAAATTTAAAAAGTTAAAAACATTAACCTTAAAAGCAATCCCAAATAAAATATCCGCCAGGAGGAAGAGTAGAACTATAAGTGGGCCAGGCCGGCTAGTCGGAACAGGTGAGTCTTAAGTTTTTGTCGGAAGGAGCGGAAGTCGGTAGTAGTTCTAATATCGGGGGAGGTCATTCCAGAGGGTTGGGCCCATCACAGAGAAGGCTCTACTCCTAGGTGCTGCCCGTTGGCATTGCTTGGTGGACGGCACCCAGAGGAGTCCCTCCCTGTGTGAGCGAATTGGTCGCAGGGATGTATGTGGCAGAATGCGATCCCGCAGGTAACTAGGCCCTGTGCCATGGAGCACTTTGAAGATGGTAATCAGCACCTTGAAATGCACCCGAAAAACCACAGGCAGCCAGTGCAGCTCGCGCAGGAAAGGTGTTATGTGGGAGTACCTAGTACTCCCCATGATGGCCCGCGCGGCCGCATTCTGAACTAGCTGTAGTCTTCGGGTACATCTCAAGGGGAGCCCCATGTAGAGAGCCCCATGCTCTGTCTCTGACGTATTCTTGGCATCACCTGGCATGACAAAGTTCCAAATAGCACAGACTTGGAACATGCTGGAATCTCTACCATACATACACTACTGAAATAGTGATGTCTATGCTGGCTTGGGCATATTGTGAGATTCCAAAAGATCTCCTGTATGGAGAATTACTGCAGGGAAAGCACCCCAGAGGGAGACCACAGCTACGATATAAGGATATCTGCAAGAGGGATCTAAAGGCCTTGTGAATGGACATCAACAGCTGGGAAACCTTGACCTCTGATTGTTCAGCTTGGAGGCTAAAGACACAGCATGGCCTTCTCCAATTTGAAGAGACACTTGTTTGGCAGGCTGAGGCAAAGAGGCAATCCCAGAACAGTGAAATCTGGGGGCTCGGCAGGGGACAGAATGTATCTGCCCTCAGTGTGGAAGGGATTGCCACTCCCAAATTGGCCTTTCTGGCCACACCAGATGCTGCATTAGGACCTCTTTCCAGAGCACGATACCATAGTCCTTTGAGACTGAAGGATGACAATGATCTTTTTTTAAAATTAATTTTCAAACCTCTATGCAGTTTAAAAAAATAGCATTGATCACTTCAGAGCACATGCAAACATTATTCTAAAATTCAGCAGCTTGAATTAAGTCAATTACAATACAACCCTAGAGAAATATACTTGGGGGGGGGGGATCCACTGTGTTTAGTGGGGCACCATGGGATTGCATCCAAAGCCTCTCTTACAAATTTAGATTAACAGTTTCACATCCTAATAATAAGAATTTTCTAGCATTCCTCCCTTTTTCTTAAACCATGTGCCAATTCCCAATTAATTTGTAACATATATGTATGCATGTAAAAGAGGTACTTACATAAACAAAAGATTCCCATTAAACCAAATGGGAATGCACATATTTTTTCAGTTTCAATTTGGAAAGTCAGTTTTCAAAATTGGCTCTGTGTACCTGATATGTGTTTTGTGGTTCTGAGCTGTGCAGAAGCACATGCTAACAAAAGCCTTGCCTTTCATACTCTGTCCCACTGTGTCGCTATGGTAAATGTAACAGTCCATATGCTGTATGACATCAGCCAACATTTTCAGATGTCTCCCCAAAGAAGGTAGAAGTAGGAGAGAGAGTAGAAGAAAGAATAAGAAACAAACTGCTACAGTTATGTTTGTAAGTAATATCAAAATAAGAAGGGAAATTGGAAAGAGTATGTGCTGGTGTCTTACCTTGTGTTCAAGAAAATATTAGGCCAACCTTTACTTATCAAGTATTTTCAAGATTGAGGAAACTACTTCAAATATTGTAGTGAAGAATCCTTAAGATCTTAAGGTTAAGTTCATTGATTACATATCTCAAGGATTGCTTATGCATAGAAACTTAGGGAGATTGATCCTGAACTCTGAATATATTGACTTTTGTAGTTGTCTACTAGAAAATAGTAAACAAAGGATTGGGGTTAATGTTGGTATCAATAAGGAACCTTTCATTGATTAAAATTTATTTGCTTTCATGTTCATTGGGTAAGACACAATTTGTCCTCTTGCAGTAATCTATAATTTGAATGACTCATAGATATTAATCAGGTAACCATCACATGATATGGAACAACTGCACCTGCAGATTAATTCTATGAAAGATCTCAGACTGAATGATTTCATGTTGGAACTAGTAAGGCACTTCAGCTTGACCATATTCTGTTTTAAATTTTATACAACTCTGAACAAATTAATCTCTCATCTAAAACACATCCTTACATATGTTTGTTTCATTATTTTTTCCTCACATTATATTTTCTTCTTGACTTTTTCTCTGTAAAAATACAGATTATGGGATTCAAAATCAGAAATATATTAATGTACTAACTATAAGGGACGTGGTGGATCAGTGGCTAAGACGCTGAGTGGTCGATCAGAAGGTCAGCAGTTCAGCGTTCAAATCCGTAGTGCCGCCTAATGGGGTGAGTTCACGGGAGCTCACACCATTAGGAAGCACTACGGATTCGACCGCTGAACTGCTGACCTTCTGATCGGTACTTGTACCATCTTCTGCCAACCTAGCAGTTCGAAACCATGTAAAAATGCAAATAGAAAAATAGGGACCACTTTGGTGGGAAGGTAACAGTGATCCATGCACCTTTGGCATTTAGTCATGCTGGCCACATGAGCATGGAGAGGTCTTCAGGCTGAAGAGCCAATGCTGGCTCTTCAGCTTAGAAACAGAGATGAGCACCACCCCTAGAACCAGAAAATTACTAGCATGCATGTGTGGGGGAACCTTTACCTTCACCTTAACTACAATAGTGCAGTATTGCAGGCTACTTCTGCTGACTGCCAGCTGCCTGCAATTTGGCAGTTCAAATCTCACAGGCTCAAGGTTGACTCAGCCTTCCATCCTTCCAAAGTGGGTAAAATGAGGATCTAAATTGTTGGGGGCCATATGCTGACTCTGTAAATCTATAAACCTCTGTAAACATATAGCTTAGAGAGAGCTATAGAGCACTGTAAAATGACATATAAGTCTAAGTGCTATTGCTATTGCTGCAATATTCATTTTTGCCTCTATTTTTGAAACGGCCCTTAACATGAGTCCTGTTAGAACTCTTTTTCAAGGTTGGGTAATTCTTCCTCCTCCTGTTTATTTATTTCAGAGATGCTGGAGTACATGTTTAGACGAAGGGAAGAAGAAGAAATGGGGGCAGCAATAATTGCTTTGTTGAATTTGAGTTGGAATTTGATACTCACATTACCACTATGGGCAATTACAATTATGGACTCCACATTCTTTAAAATATCTAAAAGGACAAAAAGAGTGGGTGAAGCCAAGATATGTTTGTTGGTACTTAGTTTGGCTGAATTAATGTACTGTGTACTCAAGACATTCAAATTAGATTTTATGAGACAGGTGAACTTCAAAGGCAGTGCCATGATCCCAACCATGTAGATAGATTTCCCAATGCCAACTTTCACAACTGTAAAATATCAATGATTAAGCATTTGGCAAAATGTCTGCTGATGTCTTTTTTGACAAAATTATGGAAAATGGAAACACCACTCAAGAAAATCATATACCTGACTGAAGAGTTTACCAAATCCCATCTACCCCCTAAAATGCTCATCTTTTAATGGCCTAATTAGAACTAAATTACCCATCTTCATTTTTTGAAAATGTGTTCTCTTTACTTTCCTTTGAAACCTAGATATGATTTGACAACTCTTGGTTAACTCTGCCCTTTGTCTGTTTTGTGACCCCCAGTATATATTCCCAACTGCCTTTTTTCATGAAGGGAAATTTAGTCCAAAACTTTAAAGCCAAACTCCTTCTTCAGAAGTCTTCTTAAAAGTCACCTTTTCCACAATGCCTACAAAACACTTGACAATGGCTAGGCAGCTGGTGTGCCGTGATTGCTGCTTATTATGCTAATCAAAATCATCTGTGTTAACTTGCTCTTTCCCCATCATGTTTGTTGTATCCACCTGTTGTCTCTTGACATATATTTAGGGATTGTTCAGAACCCCATGGAAATAGGCAAAAGATGCCAACAGTTTTGGATTGGGTTCTCAGATTATAACTTCAAGAAGAGATTCATCTTTCTGCTCTCCCCCCCCCCCAACCTTTAAAATTATACACATTGGACAACTGATCTTTAAATGAGGTTCCCAACCATAATTCCCATCTTACTGTGATTTATATGATTTTTGCTTTCTATTGGGCAATGAATGATATACTGCACTGCTTTATCAGAATTTTAAAAAATCAATCTTGCAATTTTGGTGAAACCATGAAAGCCTTTGTCTATTCTTTATTTTACATTTTAAGCAAAATCAAGTTTTGCTTAAAGCACAAATCAGTATGAAAAATTATATATTACCATAAAACAGCACATATTCAAAAGAATGGCCATTTTCCTAGAAGCAAATTAATCATTCCTTTTCCAGTCTTTACATTATTTTAGGATTCTTTCTTTGTCTATATAATGCAGTTGTATTATTTTTCCAATAAATCCCAGAGGAAATAATATATTATAATTCCCATAAAGACATTTTCTTTAACCTGAAGAATGTGCTTTGTTACACTCTTTAGACTAATGATTAATATGGGTTTGAAGCAGTAAAATCAATATTTAAAATTAAATTAATTACTTAAAACTAAAATGAATAATTAAAATATTAAAAGGTATTTCCAGTGTAATTTTCAGAGTGAACAAAAAAAGCTATCTCCTTCAACTCAGAGTGTATTCTAAAAAAAATTAGATGGATGTCAGACAGGCTTCATCACAAACATTAACATAAAATAGTCCATGGCAATAGTAGATGAACCTCATCAGATGAGCTCAGTGAATGAGAAACATATTAAAAGAGGTGGTTTCAAATAGAATGCACCCAAGCCATAACAGCCTGTAAAATTAATAACTAGCAATTTTTATTCCAAACTAATTGGCAACCAGTTCATTGCTTTCAGGGTAGGTGTAATGTGGCCTTCCTGATTTCATTCTAAAAACCAACTAGGCCACTGAATACTATTCTGGTTGAAGTTCTAGGTCCTAACAAAAGCAATTCATTTGGAGCATGTTATCTGAAGGTTATTAGCATATCTATTACTTTTGTACAATAATTTTCTTCCTGGCCATTGCCCCAAAAAAGAAAAGAGAAAATTGAATCCAAAAACTACCCAAACTGTTTAATTGATTCACCTAAGGAGATGTAACTCAAGCCAGGTCTACTGTAATGTGACAATGTGTACCACAATTTTATCTAGATTTAGCTTCAATTTACTATCTCTCCTCCTATCCATTGGTGACTTTTGGAACACATTTATAAGAGCTATACCACTACCTGAAGACAAAATAGAGAAATAGATAACATACAATGACTGTTCTAGGTTTCCTAAGACTCTTTCTCAGAGCTTACATATACACAAAGCTTGACAAATTGAATTGATGTCTAAGCGACACCATGAGGTTCATCCTATTTGAGAAAGAACTATCCATTTAAAACCCATCTGTAAAATACAATTGCAACTACTATGAGCAATCCCAAAGAAAATCATGGTTGATGGTATCAGGAATTGCAATTGAAAGCTCCAATGTATTGGCTTCCTTGGTTGATCATTTATTAAACCAAGCAAGAAAGTATCAATCAATACAGCCTGAAACCAGAAAGTAACAGATCAGATGTAAAATTGTGGTACAAAGTTTAATTGTCAAGAAGTAGTTTTATTTATATTTGATGAGTTATGACAACAGCCTCCTGTCACTTAAATCTACAACATACTGTATATGTTTTTGTCCTTAGTAACCTGAGTTAATTGATATAGAGAATGGAGTCCAATGAATAGAATTTAGAAATATCACCAAAGAGTTAAAAGAAAGCCTTCATTTTAATTTTATTAAAAAGTGGCATTAAATACTTTCTTCAAACATTTTCACATGAAAATTGATTATAAGAATGTTTCCTTATATTACATGAGTCACAAGTTGGTTTTGAGTTTTTTTTCTGTGTGAACTACAGCAAACACATTTGGATTAAAAGCATGCAAGGGAAAAGTTACTCCCCTGATTGCATGAACAATAACAAATATTTTCTGATTTTCACATCCTAAAGAGACTTCTCTTCTTTTTACATATAGAATCATTTAAATTTTGCTTTCCTTTTCCATTTATTATACATTTCCACACTAGTACAACAGCCAAATGGTTAACCAGTCTGTATTGCTCAAACTTACATAATGATCTGAGATCACACAGTCCCTCTCTTCAGCAGGAAGCGATATCTCTAGATGCACATTTTTCATAAGAAAAAGAAATGAGGAAGGCCATGTGAGGGAAAAATGATTTAAGATGTTATTCCTGTAAATATACTGCTCTCCATGGCTCTTTTTTGTCAATAGAGTCTTATCAAGATCAGGAGGAATAGTTGAAGGTTGATCAATTGAACTACAAATATCCCACACTTCACAAATATCCAATCATCTATTTTTGTAGCAGCCCGAAAAACTAGGAGAGCAGTCCACACCATAAATAAAACAAAGACTTAGAGCCCCATCTGTGCTATTCACTTGTTCATAGCCGTGATAGTAGAAGGGACTGTAGTTTGAAAGTAACATGTGGCTGTATCTTTCTCTTTAAATGTTAAGCTATTAGCAATGTTGCCAGAAGTGGAGAAATCTCCTCAGGAAAGTTTTCCAAACTTATTAAAAGAACTATACAGGTAGTCCTAGGGTTATGACCACAATTGAGGCCAAAATTTCTGTTATTTATTTATTTATTTATTATTAGCGTTTATATACCGCCCCCTCTCCCGAAAGGGACTCGGGGCGGTGTACAGTCCGTATTAAAATACAACAGATTAAAACATAGAAATAACTACAGAAATACATGTATATGAGGAGGATAAAATATGCCAAACTGTACTGCTAATAAATAAATCAATACAAAAGTTTAAAATATCAGATTAAATTTAAAACACTATCCCTCTAAAAACCAGTAAGAATGTGTATGCCAGGAGGTAGACGTTATAAATTATGCCAAACCAGCCAGTCGGAACAGGTGTGTCTTCAGTTTCTGTCGGAAGGAGCGGAGGTCAGTAGTGGTTCTAATGTCGGGGGGAGGTCATTCCAGAGGGTTGGGCCCATCACAGAGAAGGCCCTACTCCTCGGTGTCGCCCATTGGCATTGCCTCGTAGACGGCACCAGGAGAAGGCCCTCCCTGTGAGAGCGAATTGGCCGCAGGGATGTATGTGGGAGGATGCGATCCCGCAGGTAACTAGGCCCTATGCCATGGAGCGCTTTAAAAATGGTGATCAGAACCTTGAAACGCACCCGAAAGACCACAGGTAGCCAGTGCAGCTCGCGCAGGAGAGGTGTTACGTGGGAGTACCTAGTACTCCCCATGACTACCTGCACGGCTGCGTTCTGGACTAGCTGCAGTCTTCGGGCGCGTCCCAAGGGAAGCCCCATGTAGAGAGCGTTACAGTAGTCCAGGCGAGATGTCACCAGTGCGTGAGTGACTGTGCGTAGGGCATCACGGTCCAGAATGGGGCGCAATTGGCGCACCAGGCGAACCTGGTGGAACGCCCCCCTTGCCACGGCTGCCACATGATCATCCATTGACAGCCGGGCATCTAGGAGGACGCCCAAATTGCGCGCCCGTTCCACAGGGGGCAATTGTTCACCCCCTATGGCTAGTGATGGAATCAGCTGGCTGAACCGAGGTGCCGGTAGCCACAGCCACTCAGTCTTGGAGGGGTTGAGCTTGAGTCTGTTGTCCCTCATCCAGACCCCGACGGCTTCCAAACACCGGGACATCACTTCGACAGCCTCGTTGGGGTGGCTTTTGGGTTGAGATGTACAACTGAGTATCATCAGCATACAGATGGTACTCAACCCCAAAACCATGGATGATCTCACCCAGCGGCTTCACATATGCGTTGAACAAAAGGGGCAAGAGGACCGACCCCTGCGGCACCCCACAAGAGAGTGGCCTCGGGGTCGACCTCTGCCCCCCAGTCAACACATATTGCATCCGGCCGGAGAGGTAGGAGCCGAACCACCGTAAAATGGTGCCTCCGACTCCCATCCCCTCCAGCCGGCGCAATAGGATACCATGGTCAATGGTATCAAAAGCCGCTGAGAGGTCTAATAGGACCAGGATAGAGGAACAACCTCTATCTCTGGCCCTCCAGAGATCATCCACCAACGCGACCAAGGCTGTCTCGGTGCTGTGCCCGGGTCGGAAGCCGGATTGGCATGGGTCTAGATATACGGATTCGTCGAGGTGACGTGGAAATTGCTGCGCCACCACATTCTCAACAACCTTCGCTAAAAAGGGGAGGTTGGAGACTGGACGATAACTAGCTAGCTCCGTTGGGTCAAGTGAAGGCCTCTTGAGCAGGGGCCTCACCACCGCCTCTTTCAAGGCAGTCGGTAAGGAACCCTCGCTCAATGAGGCGTTCACCAGGCCCAGAAGCCAGCCTCGCATCACCTCCCAGGATGCCAGTACCAACCAGGAGGGGCACGGGTCCATTGAACATGTGGTGGGTCGCAGCCGTCCACGCAACCCGTCTAAATCCTCAGGGGCAACAGAGTCAAACTCCTCCCAGAGTGGGCTCACAAGACTCACTGATGTCGGCTCGTCCGGTCCACTGGGGGGGGCCATCCGCTCCGGATCTGAGCGACTTTGTCTTGCAGATATTCCCCAAACTCCTCTGCTCTTCCCTGCAAGGGTGCCTCTCGCGTCTCCTGCGACAGGAGAGAGCGGGTCACCCTAAACAGGGCGGCAGGGCGGTTATCTGCAGACGCAATGAGAGCGGCACAATGCTAAGTGAAACATTTGTCAAGTGAGTTGTGCCCCAATTTATGACCTTCCTTGCCAAGTTGTTTTTTTTAAAGAATTTTATTGGTTTTTACAAATATTTATAGGAAGGGGGTAGGTAGGTATACAAAATTTTGACAGCTACATTGTGCGAAACGTAGAAATCCCCCCAAATTTCACAACTTTTACAGAAAAAAAGTAAAGATCAAAAATTAAAAGATAAACATTGGCAGCTTTTTGTTTTACATTATATCAACAACATATTCAATCATCTTATATGTCACTTCCAACAATTACATTATAACAACAATTGCAATAATATTTCAAACTTATTTTTGTGACCTTGAGTGTTCTTGATGTTGCTTCCTCCCCCCTGTCCTCTGGCGGAGCCACGGCCCCTCCCTCCTTCATATCTTGTGTACTGTCCCCTGTTCTATCTAGAAAAGCAATGTGTTTTTTAATGAAGGCCTCTGCCGTGTTGATTCTAATTCTATTGCCTTCCCAAAAAAATCAACATTCCTTCTGGCAATGGCCATCTAAACCAAACTCCTTTATCATATAATTTCTTTCTCTTATCTCTTACCTTCTTCGGAATTTGTTTAAGAATGGCTATTTCTTTGTCTTTATATTTTAATGGTCCCCCTCCCCTCTGAGCTCCTAAGACCTCATCTCTTGTAGTCTTTCTAAGAAATTTAACATGTACTTCCCTTGGAATGTTGTGTGTTCTAACATATGCTGAATTGATCCTATAAATCAAATCAATATCCCACCATAGCTGTTCTTTGTCTCTTTTAATGTATTCTGATAAAATTGTGGTCATAATCTCCTTAAGGTCTTCATTTTCTGTCTCTGGTAAGTTTTGAAATCTAAGAAAAAAAGACATTCTTTCAAATTCCACCTTTATCATATGATTTTCAAATTCTCTATTCCTCTTTTGGACTGTCTTAACCTCCTCCCTCAACCCAGTCGTATCTTCCTCCAACACACCTATTCTCTGTCTGTTTTGTGTTGCTTGTTGTTGCGTTTCTCTGAGCTGTTCATTTAAATCTGCCAACTGTCTTTTCAGTTTGTCCTGTCCCTTCAAAATAGTTTGAAACATATGGGCAACAGATAAGTCCTTTAAACTCTCTTCAGTTGTTTTAGGTTGTAGAAATGTAGCCATTTGTGTCTGTTGTGTAATCGGACTAGACGTAGAAGATGTCGGGGCCGAAGATGCCTTACCAGGTGGTGGCTTTCTAGGTCCCATAGTAAATGGCATATGTGGAATGCACAGCTGGGAGAGATCGTGGAGGCAAATAAGCCAGAAGTGAAAGTTAATCCTCCTGTACAGCTGCAAGCCAGAGGATAAGAGTCAAATCCAAATCCAAGGGGACCACATAAGAAGAGAGGTTCCAGGAGATCTCCGGGGTGTAAAATAATATAAAGCCAGAAATTCCTTCAAAGGGGAAACTTCATTCGTAAAAGCAAAGAAAAAGGAGGAAGTTGGCCATCTTGGCTCCGCCTTCACAAGGGACCAGGAAGCAACACGTCCAAAGTTTTCATAAGGTAGTTTATAAAAAACAACTCAGCAGTCATCCCTTGCAATTGTAGCAAAAATCATTCTCCCATTGTTAGAGGAAGTGAAAGTTAGCTTTTAACTCTCTCTCTCTCTCCTCCAAGAGAGAGAGATCTTCCAAGTGCCGCTTTTTCCAAGGGGGGTGGAAAATCCCCCCTCCAATCTTAACACTTCAAAAGATTGAATCCACAATTTGGAGAAGCTGTTGTTCATCAGTTAAATAGATTTACAGGAGATTGAGGGAAACCTCTCACCTCACCGCTCTTCAGCTGTAACATCCAATTGATTCTTTCCTTCTGGAATCTGATCGGCGAAGGCGCACAGTGACAGCAGAAAATGCCGCCATGCACCCCCCATGCTCCCCGGCTCCTGCGGCCCCCTGCTGGAAACCCCCCTGCAGCTGCTGCCGATTCAGGGGGTCCCAACAAGCCGCCCTACGGCAGGAAGCCCCTCCAGGGCCCCCTGTGCTCCTAAAAGGAGCCTATCAAAGAGACGAGCAGCAGACACACACGTCCGTCGCCTTCGGGGTCCGGAAGTGCTCCCCCTTGCCAAGTTGTTAAGTTAGTATCCCAATTGTTAAGTGAATCTGGCTTCATCATTGATTTTTGCTTGTTAGAAGGTAGCAAAACTGATCATATGACTATGGGAGACTGCAATCATCATAAATAAATCAGTTGTCAAGCATTTAAATTTTGATCATGTGACCATGGGAATGCTACAGGGTTTTAAGTGTAAAAAATGGTCATAAAGTCACTTTTTTCAGTGCTGTTGTGACTTTGACTAGTCATTAAACAAATTGCTGTAAGTCAAAGACTATCTCTAGTGAGATAAGACTTACAACATATACTCTTCCCCCCCTATTTGCTACATGTTGTAAACAAAACAAAAATGTTTTATGTTTTTTCTTATCCTCAACTCTGAATGTTTCTGGGAGAAAGTGGGGAGGAAGCAACTCTTTCTAGAGAAAAAAGGTTCCCAAATATCATCAGCCTAATTGAACTAATGAACAACAAGGCAGTTTTTCATTCAGTCTGTTTAGAAAAGATGCAGAACTGTTCAGGAACTGCCATGATGATCTGTCTCTTCCAGGTACAGCTTCAATGATTTTTATCTCAGTTTGGAACACAGAATGTGCTCTGATCCTAATGCTGATAAAAGCATAAAGGCTGATGCCATCTGCCATGGCAACTATCAAGATGGCAGCTGCTTTTCATCAGCTTTATCTGAACTTTGCATTAATGGGAATTCTGACACAGTGCTTAAAATGAGAGAGAGAGAGACTGAGAAAGAGAACACTCATCTGAATAAAACTGTGTATGTATTAGTCTCTTACCTCTGTTATCTTTCTGAGAAAGAGAAAAGAAAAATCTCCATGAATCCTTTCTATTTATGCCTATTTATCAGTTCCCTTCTCAGTTGTCCGTCATATGGGAGCAGCACAGCTGTAACCCTAAAATGATTTAACTACAGCCCCCGCACTGTTGCAGCCACAGCAGCAAATAGGATCCAAATGTGCTCTCTCTGAGGCAGTGCAATCAACAAAATAGCATGCCAGTACTGGAGTCCATAGCAGGCAGAAAGAGATATTGTTTTCCAACCCAATTTCTGTTTTTCATAACAGAGCAGTTCTGAGGATGTGTTTTTTTTCTAATGACACCAGACACACACCATTTCTAGGTTTAAGATGGTCAGATATAACAATCAGCAGCAATAATAATAATAATTACCCAGTATTTGATTGATACAGAACATATTAAGAGGAAGTAACATAGCAGTATGTTAGTCTGGTTATTGTTTTTGTTATATCATTCTATATCATTATATCATTACATCACTTTTGTTCTCCAACCATGCTTTTTATTCTGAATGTGAGTATTGTTTTCTGTCTAAAAATATAAATAGATAAAATAACAGGTGTTATTACCTGTTTATGTTATCAGTGTAGTTAGAGACTCTAGAGTAGGACTGTCAAATTCATGGCGGGCAGGCTGGATGCGTCATGAGCTGGCCATGCCCATGCCCAATTTAGCAAAGTGGGAGAAGCCCCAATATGTCACGTGACAACACTGTGATGACATCTGTTTGACACGCCTGCTCCAGAGCATATGTATGCAGCATCAGGGGTTTTTTTGAAGAACAAATGCAGCTGTTTTAAAGAATTGTATATAGTTCCAACATTTGTAACTTTTTGAAAATGCAAAATACCATCTTTTGCACCACCACAATGAATGCCAAAACATACAAAGGATATTTCTCTAAACATGCAGAACATTTGAAACTAGGATCACATGACTGTATATAGGTCACAATGACTAAAGTATTCTTCTTATGTTATTTAGGAAAATATATTTTGTTCTTTCTCCAGCATTGTGTAATAGCTGGAAAAACAATGCCAAATTTGCCAATCCAACCAACCATGAAAGAAATTGGATAGCTAGAATTGTCTTTTTGATTCGCTTACATATACTTCCCAAAATTGTTGTGATGTAAACAAAAGTCCTTCTTTGGAGGAAAAGTAGAATATAATAAATAATTGAATGATTTTAAATATTTTCAGGATGAAATTCTGAAATGTGTCGTGTGTTTTCCGGTAATCAGATGTTTTCCTCTTTTTTTCCTTTGAGCCTTAGTATTTTTAAAAATTATTTTAATCAGATTCATGCCTTTTCTTTATTCTGTAGTAGTGTACAAGTCAGAGTGATTTTCTGCCTGATATTTTCCCCACAACAACTTGTGAAATAAGTTGGCCCAAAATTATCCAGCCAGTTTTTAAGCCTAAGGAATAGAGCCGTCAGTCTCCAGTTTCCAGTATAGCACTTTAAGCACCAAACTGGCTCTCACACTCAGGGGCAGGTTCTGGCAGGCACTACTGCTGATTTGCTCAAGTGCACACATGCACACTCTTGATGCATGCTGTGTGTGCATGCGCAGTGCAATTAAATTTGTTCTGCGCATGCACAGAACTGAAAAACAAGATGGTGGTGCCAGTGCCTTGGGAACCAATTCAGGGGCGTGGCAGGCCTGGGTCGCTGGAACCGGCAGCAACCTAGGCCTGCCAAACCACTACCGATTCAGCCAAACTGGTCTGAACTGGTAGGAACTCACCACTGCTCACACTCTATGTTGATTTATTCCTCACTCAGCATCACTGCTAAAAGCTAACCCTGTTTGCTTGTAATTTTGCCCATGGGTAATTCTTTAGCCACTTCTAGCAATTTCACTGAAATCCTATGGAGATATTTAAAAATTGTGAAATATAACAAAGGTGAAGACAAATAAGGGAGTAATACTTTTTTTCTTTCAGAAAAAGATGCTTAAGCATATAGTTTAAGGCCATATAAAGTTCCTCAGAACTCCAGCTTCTGCATGGAAGATGGAATCATTTTGTGCTCTATCTTCTATGTGCACATCAGCCTTCTTATAACTCAGAAGGCATGAAATTTTGTCTCTTTCCTAAGGTATGTAAACATTTACCTTGATAAGTTTTACATTGTAACTTGATAACTTTACAAGACTTCCAACCTCCTCAGGCACAGAGCTTTTGCCTTTAAAAAAATCCTATTTGAGAGAAATTTCACATTAGCCTTTGTACGTATACAATTCTAAATTTTAATTGCAATAGAAGTGAATTAAAATTTCAGTTTTGTCCTCACTCATTGTTTCTTGGAATGTGTCATATGCTATTCGTGGATCATTGCTGACACTGCAAAATGCTAAACCAGCTTTTTGGGGTTACTGTTTTTCTTTCTTTGTTCTTCATTCCCCCCCCCCCTTTCACTGGTCAAACACGGGGAGCACAAGATGTAAATGACATGGAGTATTGGAAGGCGGAATGTGAAACTATAAAGAAGGAAAAGCAGGCTAGACTGCTCTGTGGTATAAATCAGCTCTATGAAAGCCAGTTTCACAGATGTGAAAATATGGCTTCATATTTCTAAAGTTTGACAGAAATCTGCTGACCTACATCTGGTCTGTATTCATTATTTTCATGGGTGGCGGTATCATTGGTGTTAAGAATGAAATGTCCATGCTAAAATATGCCTGCTCCTCCTTAGCATCTGCATCTGGGAAGGACACTCGAAGTAGCTGATTCTGCCATAAAGACTTGATTGTTGTATTTTTCATACTCATCATAGAGATGATTGTTTTCTTCCCTGCAATTTGTCATTGAAGTTATGCACTCATATTTATCTCTCTTTTTGTATTGTGAACCAAATACAGGGAAGATCACATGATGACCTTTGTTTTCAGTTGTTTAAAGTGATGAAAGGGAGAAAATACTCCCAAAGATTATTCAAGTCTACACACTCTGTTTCTATTTCTATTTCTGAGAAATGTCATATCAGTTAGTGCTGTACTGAAAATGTCTTTTGCATTCTTTTAAAATAAGGGTTTGATGGGGGGGAAAAATTACTTTTGACCTTTTTTTTTTGAAAAATAAAATACTGATGGAATAAGGTTAAGGATTCTTCCATTTTACTAATAAACAAAATATTTAAAGGACATATGTGCATTGTTATATAATTATTGGCTCAGTATATTTGAACTTTTGGGGGAGGTGTCCTACACTTCATTTATACCCCAAAATAACTACTTGTTGGATTTTTTTTTCAGATCAGAAAGTAGTTGCACAATAATGCAATAACCAAACCTATCACCCTAATACAGACATGTTAAATTAGTTTTTTTATTTGGATCTGTTCTGTTGAAGAAATTGTAAATAAGAGAAAGTCCAAATGTACAAAACACCCAGGAATTTTCATCTACACTGAAAGACTAATACTTGTCATCACTCTTGTTCCATCTTTGATGACTTGTTGCAAAAATAAGGCAAGGTTTTGTTACTTCCACTATGTATACTATGCATGTAAATTGTGATACCCAAACAGTAATCTGGAAGACATCCCATTAAGGGTGACTAATCAATCCCAGCATGAGTGGGTTTTGATAGAAAATTATATATAGAGAATGACAGATTGATAAGATTAAAAAACCAGAATGTGATCATAAGAATCACAGCTTGTTGCTGTCTTATTTTATAGCCAATGTAAGGAACCTGCTTACTAGAGAAAGTTCATACGTTAGGATTAATGGACATCTGTACTCAGGGTATCTACAACTTATATGCAACCATTGGCCAGTAATGATCTATACTTCAGTTCTATTTATTTATAAAAGTGTAGTTATACAAATAATGTTTTTATGGCTTGGGACCAGGTTATTTGAGGGACCGTCTCTTGCCGATCATATATACCCAATCCATCAATGCAAGGAGGCAGGAAATGTTGCAGATCCCATCCCTGAGGGAGATACAGCTGGTGGGACCCAGAAGAAGGGCCTCCTCCCTCTCTCTGGAACATCATTCGCACAGAGATTAGAATGGCCCCACTCTAATACTGTTCTGGAAGATGCTGAAGACCTGGTTCTGCCAGCAGGCCTGGGGAATCCAGAGTGGGATGGATCCCATTATATGGCGCATGTGATCTGAGCTGTTGCAGGGACAGGAGGTGGAAGGTGGTGGGGGGTGACTTTGTTATATTGTACTATATTAATTTATTTGATTCTGTTTGTTAGTTTTTATTGTTTTAAATGTGGTTTTATATTCTGTAAGCTGCTTTGAGTCGCCATGGGCAAATAGGTGGCAATATAAAACACACACACACACATACACATATTGTGTGTGTGTGTGTGTATTCAATTTGAGGATTCAAGTATAATCTTTATTGTCATTGTATTTAAATACAACAAAATTGGTTTCTACTTGCTATGTGAAGATTGTATACAAAATTGTGTCATCTTTTGTGTATATTTCTTCTCGTTTTAGGTGGTGTGAAGATGACCAGCCTATCAAATGCCATTATTGTCAGTGATATTGATATATACCAAGATGCTGGTCCCACTAAATTCACTGAGATTTCCTTTATGGATTATGTATGTTTATTTATCAGGCTTTTGTTTTGGCTTTATAACCTCCTTTACTTCCAGGAACAAAAAAGAGCCATCTATATTTAAAACTTTCCTCTATGCTTGATCGGAAAGAAAGCATTTAAAGGGTTAATGAAAACACCAAATATAGATACATTTATGACCTAAGTTTAGTATTACAGCTCAATAAAAGATTACCTTTTAGAAGAAAATTATTCTCTGCAATTGACAAAAGAAAGGACATATTCACATTTTAGTACTGAACATATGCAACTATATTATATGGATTTTTGAGCACCCATTGTTTTATTTGTTATTGTTTCCAACAAGTGGGACTGACAATAAAGATGTTGCCCAGGGAAGTGCAGCTGTTGCTCAAACTTCCAGTTATTTCATTCCATTCTCAGTTCTCACCAGCCATTCAAACATTCATCTCCTCCCTCCCTCCCTCCCTCCCTCCCTTCCTTCCTTCCTTCCTTCCTTCCTTCCTATCAAAGAGCACAGTTTACCCTTCTGCACATTTCAAGTTTTCCACAAACCCACCCTGCATTATTTTTCCTGCATAAGCACAGCATTCACAGCCAGACTATTAGGAAGAGCAGGAGTGGTGGCCAAACATATGGCATCTATTTGTAGTTGTGGATAAAATTCTAAACCACCTAACAAATGAAATGGTTAGTTGTGCAAATAGAGCTCAGGCACAAAGGTCAATGAAAATTACTTTTTTGCTCCAGAAGAGGCTGATTACGAGGCCACATTCTGAATACAGAGCATGATACAGATCACATTAATATGAAAAAGACATTACTGAAAGTGGGAAGGTACAAGAGAGGGCAATTGGAATGATGCAAGGAGTTAAGAATCTTAATTATTTAATATCACTTGAAACATTTGCTTTACACTCTTTGATTTGGGAGAGATGAATGTAAGAATTCAGAAGAAAGGGAGGGAGAAAAAGAAATTCAAAGGACCAATGTCCGTAATAAGTTGATGGAAACTGTAAACCAAACAAATATTTATTGTTACATAGATTTGCATTCTTTTAATAAGTAAAGTTGAATGTTTTTAAAAAGAAATTGAGATGTTCATATTAATCAGTAGTGTTAGAATACAAGTATATGATCATCTAGTACAGTTTTGAAAAAGAGAGATCCTGTATAAAATGTATAGGAATTATTAATTGTATTAGAATATGGATCAAAACAGAAATTTCCATGCAGCATGGTTTTAGAAGTAACTATATCTCAACTTGTTCATTAAAACAGGTACTTCTGAATCTTGTTATGATTTAGCTAGGGCTACCAGATTTGGCTTGCAAAAATCTGGAATACCACTAGAAGTCAGTCAACAGGAGGTGAAAATCTTAACTTTTTTCTGCCATTTAGTGGTCTTCTGGATTTTTGCAGCCCAAACATTGTAATAAAGTAGGAAAATGCAGGTAAGCTTCACACATGATGCTAAACTAAATGAGTGTGTTTGTATGTGGATTACGGGAACTGCAGCAACATGTTTTATAATCCATGATTTACTGTATTTTATGAATAGAAGAGTTGAACTTTATTCAACAAACTCTCAATAACAGTTGAGAAGTATTTGATCAAAGCTACCAAAAGTCCTGAAATAGGAGAGGCTATTACGTGGAATAGAATACAGTGCAGTACAATGCAGTCCAACCCAGAAACAGTCTTTACATAATATAACACATCATATTGTCTTCTTTAAAAAATATAACCTGATCCAATATTTGCATGCAATTTTAATGGAACTTCTTTTAATTTATGGATAAAATAAGAAAAATACATTATGTAAAAACATGATTTAATATGTTACTAAACTACAGGAAATTGACTTCTTTGACCATCTCCCCATGAGAAGTCTTTCCAGTACAGATGTTATCGAAAATCTGGAAGATCTATTGAACTATATATAATCCAGGAAAAGGAAAATTATTAGGTAAAATTCAATGGAAGCACCTTCCAATATTAGTGGTGTTCTCTCAAAGATACATTTGATGTATCTACATCTAGTTTGTACATATTTACCCCTTCTACTATAGTTAATATTTCTAGAGACTGGAACGGGTGCCATGGGAACTAGGAAGAAGGGAGGTCTGCTTTCATTGCCCCAGTTTAACACACCTAAATCTGGATCTAACCCATACTTTCAGCATATTATTATTATGAGGCTGATTTCTCACTCTCCTGACACAAGCAATCCCAGTACAGCTAATAAAACTATCTGTTTCAGTAATGGAAGCAAGATGCCAACTTGTTCTGTATTATTAATAATATTGTCAAAATCTTGTGTTGCCCTACTTTAAAATTATTCTGGCATATTAATATCGCACTGTATATGTGTCAAAGGGGAAAATCTCTGGTTTCCTCCAGGTCAATTAGTCTGCTGTTGTAATGGGCTGGTAATGGTGTCTCGGCAGAGTTTTCTTTAAATTACTTTCTCTTCTCTCATCACCTCACAATTTAATGGTACAGGCACAGGATCTACATAGATATGCCTTGCAGTTATCATACATCATTGTGAAAGGGGTGTTCTGCTAAATAAACTTTTCCCCCTCTGACCTTAAAGCATCTATTATGAGGTCATCATTTCAGAAAAGAAAAACATCTTGTCAAGTTAGAAGTGTTGTGGGGAGAAAGAAGAAGTTTCAAACATGTATCAACTGCTGTTGCAGAACTATTAAAGATATAGAGAAGTCTCAGGGTCACTTCTCACTTCTGAAAGATATAAATGCAAGTTGAAATGCCATAAATTTTCTAAAAATATATGGAACAACATTGCAGATGGAACAATTACATAAACATCAATTTTACAAGGATAATTCCTGATTTATTTCAGAAGTCTAACTCTGTTTTTCAACAGCAAGTCTTCCAAGAATGAAACAAGTGTTATAGTTTTAGCCTTACATACAGTATGTGGACAGCATCCAAAAATACATTCCTATTATCAAAGTTAATGAGTTATATGATCGTGACAGTCATACAGTGCCCACTATGCAACAACATACACAACTTCAAGGAAACAAAAATAAAATACAATACAATTAATTAAAGATATAATCAAATGTACAATATATATCATTGTATGTATGTATGTCTTTTCAATTGGTCATTAATGAATATAATCATGCTTATCCTACTTGGTTTCCGTCAACATCAAGTTTAAGAAAAATCATGAGAAAAGCAGTTAAAAGTGTAAAAATCAGATCAAAGAATCCAGAAGTTGGTGAACATTTTGTTTCTGTGGTTGCTGTCTTTATTATCAGCTAGATCTTGAGTGCACCTGTAACTCCTTGAATGTGTCTCCCGGATCTCAACTGTAACATCAATTGTCAAGTATCATACACAAAACACCACATATTTCATTTATGCATTTTTGGGATTTTAACAATAATCCACTGGTGAGACCAGTTGGACACATTTATAAATAATTAAGAAAAAAGGGCACAAGGTATTTATAAATAAGGGACCTATTTTTCCCAGTCATCTATAAAGTTATTAGAAGCCAAGATAGGGATCCAAATGAAATCTGCATTTCTGATTTCTTTAATAGCATGCTCAGAAAGGCAGGTAGCAATATGTGCTATTGATAATAATCCAAGAAAAGAAGAAAGATACAGATGGAAAACAAGGCAAGTGACTATATTTCCACAGATAATTTAGTTACACAGCCTAGGTGCGCTCACAGTTTTCTAATGAACCAATTCCTAATAATCATGGGGGCAAGTCTGACTGCTGCTGAGGTGGGAGACTGGTGGGTTCTGACCAACTTCCTTTTGAGTTGGCCGGGTGCTATGAGGACAAACTAATGTACTAGATGGCCAGGAGTCCAATCCCCAAGGCAATATTTATGTTCTCATGCTCTTATGTTCACAACAGACTTTGCAATAGTTCCATTTTGGTATTTTTAGGAAGAAATGGCACATTGAGGGAAACTGATTCCTCAACTGCTTGGTGCACAAAACCATACATTTCCATTCATTTCATATCTACATTTTGCAAATCGTGTAATATAAATATTCTGAAGAAAATTAAACAGTAAAAGCCTTTTAAGAGTCTGCCTTCTTACACCAACACCGGCTTGATTGTGCTGGCACTCAGATTTAAGATACCGATTGATTGATCTCTTTAATCTAATATCTGTTCATGGGGTGTCTGTTTTCTTTATTGTGGTGGCACCTGCCAGTGCCATTACAGTGGAAGTCTTACTGTATTTCTGTTATGAGTGCCAGTTTGAGGCTTTAACATCTCAGCAGGTTTGTTCTGCTTTGGGCGAAAGACCAGCATACATTTTTATCAATCTACATGCATAAATTTTAAAAAAAAACATGAAGCAGGGAAAAATATCTACAATTTGATTGCTTCTTGAAACCAAAATGTTGAACAAATGACATAACAGAAAGCATAGCGAGAAACATTTTATCCAATGTTATATTTCACATAAATTTATCTCAACTTAAATGCATAGCATTCTTGCTTAAGTACGTATCATGTGAGCTGAATCAACAGTGACAGATCTTGCAATTGCTATAACTATGTGTGTGTGTTCTATTCTGCCACATTTCATCACATTGCACCATTATTGACCAAGGAATAGAAAAGAGGAATAAATGAGCTTCTTTTTAAACATCTGGAGTCAACAGATTTAGTTTCAGCCTATGGGAATTTAAGTATGCTATTTTTATTCATTTTCTGAAATTCATTCCCAGATAGCTCTCTGCAATGATGCTGCAGAAAGGTTCAAACACCCAAGTTGTTTGCTGCCTAATATTTGCTGAAAGAAGTCCCTTATCCCATACACCAAAGTAGATTGGCAATTTAAGCCTAACTGGGTGGTTGGTAACATCACCTTGTTATTCCTAAAGGTCTAGTCCAGTGTTTCTCAACTTTAGCAATTTTAGGTTGAGTGGACACCAACTCCCAGAATTTTCCAACCAGAACATAGGGTTTAAGTCACCTTATTTGTCCATGGCAGTTTAATCCTCCAACCAAGAAAAATGGCAGAAGGCATCAGGAGGAACAATAGTACTCACTGCCTAATGGTAGGGTTCATCCCACCACAAGGTCATAAATGTAATGCTAGCATATGTTGTCTGTAACAATATAAAAAAATACACCACACTCAATAAAAAGTTATCTTTGTCATATTGATCAATTTATACCTGGGTTTTTTTTCTAGATTTTCCTACAACCACCAAATAGCACAAAAATTTGTGCTTTGTTAACTGTGCTACATGAGATTTTGGTTTTCCTCTCCAACCCAGTTGACTATTATTATAATTGTTGCATGCAAGTTGGCCACATTAAAATTTCTCAAATAAATAAACCTATGGCACACAGCCTTTTAAATTGTCTAGAATTCTTCACCAGGCAAGAAGTTACAAAAAAAGGAGAGAATGCTAGGAAATAAGCAAAAAAGATTTTTTTAAAAAAAATCAGGTTAAATTTGGCAGTCCAGAAGTTCTGCAACACAAAATCAATTACAAATCTCTGTAAACATTTTTTGGAGTCACTGTTGGACATTGTTGGTGTCAGATTATACCTAGTGTACAGGAATGGAGGAAATTGTTGCTCCTCCCAATTGGAGATGTCCCGAGCAAGGGGGGTTTAAAAATTGGATTGCAGTTATTATCACCTGATCATTGCCAGAATAACAGGTTAAAGGGAGGGATTTCAATCACTTTGTGACAACCACCCTGACAAATACTCCTATTTTTAGATCTAGACACATATGTCTATTGCCCCTTAAATGCATTCCTGATATGGCTGACATGCAGAACAAATTCATACTGAATACAGGACTATAATGCATTTTGATAGCATCATGAAAGGAAAAAAGAACAAGTATTATTCTAAACATCCTTTAACAGTCTCCATATTACAAATGGTTCTAAGGTTAAGGATCTGGAAATTTATGTCTAGCAAATCTAGCACAAAGAAATTGTCCATATAAGACAAAATATCCTTGTTGCTTTGAAATTGTTTTCACAATTCACATCCTTAGGCTAATCCTAAATTTTGCTTTGTTTAAATACACTCAGTATGGTCTAGCCAGGATCTAAATGGATTGGAGTTGATGGTTAAAATATTCCTTTAGGTGTTTGCATTTGAAACTCAGTCTCTTCTTGGTAGGTCAAAAATTAAATATATACCTTCCACCTACATTTGAAAGGATTTGTATCATCTTCTTAGGAAGATCAGTCAGAAATGTAGTGCTATTTCTCTGGGGAAAGCCATGGATTTCAGCACTTTTGAATTTTAATAGATCCAGAAGATCAGAGCTGTTTCTGAATTGTATACAATATCTGTCACCACACAAGCTTCTTACACAAATGGCAATTTTCATATTAAAATCCACATTGGATTTTTAGTACCTTGAAAATATTGGTAATCAACTACAAGTCATTCCAGTTTCCATTATCTTTCAAATAGTTATCTATAAAAGACATATAAAACAGGAGAAACTAAGGTCAGTGTCATGTACAAAAGCAATTATTATTCATTATATAAAACATTCCTCTGTTCCAGTTTTTGTACAATAATCAAATTCTCCTAGAAAATCCACAATAAGAGTATGAAGCTGCCAGCCATGCCTTTTGTTTATCTAGCCTCCAAGGATCAAATGTCTATAATAGTATGAAATGATGTCCCAAGGGTAAACTAGAACAAAGGTATTTGGAAGCTCTCCTATTTCATATTACTCCAAAGGCAGAGAATGTGGATCCTTTTACCCTTTTATTTATCATTGCTTACAATAGCTATAGCTGTATCTCTGTGTCTGCCTTTCTGCTTATCTGCCTCACACAAAATTGTTTCATCTATTATTGATCATTTATTTGACTACAGCTATTATTACTTTTTCTTATACATAGTACTCAACATTTAATTACATTTAATTAAATGTATTGTGACATTTCATTTCATCATCCTGTATCCTTCCAGAAATAGTGCAGTCCAATATCTCTTGACATTTGTAGAATCTGTATTCTAAGTGTTTTCTTGGTAAGTCTTATATGGACTTCTCTTGACAACTTGTTGTTCATTGCATATCTTATAAGGATTCGAAACCCTCTATCTGTTCCTTTCATCAGCTTGACTTTTGTTATCGCTGATGCTTCTGCCGAAATTACTCTCATTGTTTCTGCCAAATTTTCTCCCCTTTCTTCATCTATGTTTTGACATCTGAGAGAGAATTCCAGTTCACCAATCTCTCCTCTCCGTATTTCGCACTTATCATTTCCCTCCACTCTCGATTGCTATCAGTGTCAACAATTTTCTTATCATTTTCATATGTCTCTGTGGTTTTTTGAACTCTGTCCTCAAATCTCATCGTTGTTTTATAAGTATTCTCAACTTTTCCCTCCGTTCTTTCTGTATTTTGATCTATAATTTCAAGTCTCTTTTCAATTATTTCTGTGATTATTAAGACTTTTTGAATTTCTAGCATAATTCTTTGCAATGTTACTCCCTTTTCTTCTTCATATTGCACCATTTTTCCAGATTATAAACACTGCTACTAAAACATCCAAGGCTTTTGCTAGGTTTCAAACAAATTCAGTGAAGTTTTTTAGGTCAAAGCTTTCTCTTTCCTTCAAAGGAACACCTGTATAAACAAAACGTTTTCCACTAACTCTTTCAGTAAACAAAGCCAATAGCTTTGTAATATCAGATGTTGCAAAGCCTCTAGCTTCTAGATGGCAGTGTTACATCTTTTCCCTCTGTTTTTGCCTCTCTTTCTAAGCTCCGAACTCCGGAAGAGAAGAAAAAAATGTTTAAAGATTACGATCCGGCCAAGCCTTGCAAGAAGAAAAATTTTAATCCACGAATACAAAAAATGGAAAAAGTATAGAGCAAGAGGGGGAAAGAAGGCCGGTCCAGTTTAAAAGTAAGAGGCATTTGTAAAAAGTCCATCCACAGAAAACAAACAAAATTAAAGTGAAAAAGATAACACGATAGTTTTAAACCAGGGTTAATTCGCCGCTTGCTTTCTTCTGTCTTTAATTTTATTTTAACTCTAAGTCTTCTGGGTTTTCTCTTCTCTAATAATAAAGATTTTTCTCACCATTTTGACACACTGTCTCTCCGATTCTGCTTCCATTTCAGGGGTCTGTCCCAACCTTCTGCAGCCATGACTGCTTCTCTTGTAGCCAGCAAAAAGAGCTTTTTCCTGGATCAATCAGAGGTTTTGCAATGCCCCTGAGATCAGCATGACGTGCCCTTTTCTATCACTGTTCCTTCAGAACAGTTTAGATCCAAAAGAATCATCCAGCAACAGAGATATTGACAGCAATCCTGGAGCCCCAAGATTGCATGTCACTTATATATAGAAGTATATAAGCATTTATATATACTAGATTGATAATATGAAGCATTTATATATACTAGATTGATAATATGAAATTTTATACAAACTGTAAGTGAGGATGATGGAGATGATGTTGAAAAGCCTTTTTATAAAAGATAAATAATTTTAGATAGAATAGAATATAAAGATGTAATATCATTGGATGATTTCAGGATGATGTAATGAAATGCCATAATATAAATTTACATCAAATTTAATATGTTTCATATAAAAAGGATGTAATAATAGCTATGCTTAATGGATGTTTAACAATTATAACAATTTGTATACATGTATATTAGATTGATGATACTAATAATGGAAAAAAACATGGAATTGAAAATTATTAGAGAATGTTATCAATGCTAAAATAATAGAATGACTTAGAATAGGATATAAAAATTATTTATTATTGGATATATTGAAGATGATATAATAAATCATTATAATATAAATGAATACATATTTAGAACACCTTGTTTAAAATGGAGAAACAATAGTGATAATCAAACAAATGAAGTATCATAATAATGTATACAAAGATATTTGATAGACAATATGTTATTTTTGATAAAGCTCAAGTGATGACTATGGAAAGGACGCAGAAAGAACTTGTAACCAATCGACACACTGTATGCAGTTGAAGAGGTTTTTATGTTATATGTTTTGTGTGTTTGTGTTTAAAAATAAAAATTTTATTTAAAAAAAATTGTTTCATCTATTTGCGTGAATCTCAGTTTAGATATTCTTTGCTCATGCTTTCTGTTTAGTTGGTTCTCTTTTTCCTCATAGGAAGCAAGGCAAAGTATAGAAACAAAGGGAATGTGATGTCTTAACTAGTCATCATGATGGAAAGAATACCAACCATGGAAGAAAAATGGAGTTGTAATTCATTAAGCTTATTATTCAATATGACTCTTCCAAATTCAGATTTCCCAAACGGAAACTTGAATCAATTATTTTTCTCCAAATGTTATAGTACCATTATTTAATTTTTTTAAAAGGATGCACCATGGCTCTACACAAAAATAATATATGAATGAAAAGTGCATGTTATTTGGGGAAATGGTTGTAAAAGTAAACATGTTAAAAGAAATAGCTGCAAAAATCTGACCATTACGTTTGTATGGGTTTTTGAATTTTTCTAATACAAAAAGAAGATGAAATGAGCATTTATTTTATAAAAATTAAACACTGAAATGAAGAAGCAAATGTATGATATTGTATGTACAAAGTATGTATGGACTATGTGTATATTTTAGAACCAGAAAGAGTATGAAATTTTAAAATATGTAAGAGAAATAATATAACTTTTTAAAAAATATAATATCAATAAGGCAGTGGGTTTGGTCTTTAAAGGCAAGAAGGACAACATTTTCTTTCTCTGGAGTTATAGGTTTTTTTAAAATGTGTCTGAGGATCTCTTCATTCTCACCTATTCCCAAGGGGAAAATATCATATTATTACAGAAGCTCATTTATCAATTCTAAATCTAATAGAAAACCAAAGGATATATTTCCCAGAGAATCTATTGTCCATTTCAAAAATTACTGATCTGTAAAACATCATAGTTCATTCTCAGGTTTACCATTACTACTATTCCAATTTCCTTGCGAGTTTATTAAATTATACTCTATGTGGAAAAAGTCAAAATATTTATTCTCATCTTATAATGCTAAAACTTGAGCATCCAGGGAAATATATCTTCATAGGCATAGGCATAGATATAGGGAAGACAAACAAATTACCTTAGTGCACTGTTTTTATTTTTTTGTTTAGCATGTATCTACATAGTTTGGAAATGGGCACCAGTTCAGATAATTTCAAAAAGAGAATTGGAGGGGGGGCTATGGAGTATGTAGACTTAGTGCTCTGCAGTTTCACAGGACTCATTGGACTCAGAATTTCGAGGCAGCTGATATTTGAGTTAGAAGGGAAACCAGAAGGGAAGAAAATACTGATTGTTTTCCCCAAAACTATTATAGGAAACACAATGTTGAATTTACTACCTACTTTTGGTTGTAACAATCTTAAAGATTTGCACAAAATAGGATTACAATTCATAAAATTATAATATTACAACTTCTTAGATCCAACAATAAGAACAAAAATGGTGCATTAATTCAATTAAATATCTGAGAAAACCAACAGGTTTTCTCATAGCACTAAAAAGTTAACAAAGGTTGGCACCAATCCTAAATATACAAGAAAATAACTCTACAATCAGGGTGCTAATATTGAGGGCATTATGTTGGATTGCAACATTGTGAATGTCACACCATGAAACAGATGTTCGGTCTGGTCCAGAAAGATTGATGTTATATTCTTCTGAACTTTATTTGTATCTGAATCAATACATAAAAAAGAATTCATATTGAGAAAAAAATTATTCACACCCCCGTTTGATCAATTTCTTGTTGGAAAGGGAATTAGGACAAAAGAAAATTGGAAACCTGGAAATTAAACGTAATCACATTTATATATGTCCATCATACTACTCTGTTTTATGGTAATCATTAGTCTATGGATAGCAGAAAAAATATAATAAATAGGAAGCCAAAACAATTAGTTATAAAATAAGAAAAAGGAAATAAAAGATAGCTTAAGCTAGTTAATAACAATTATGAGTCATTATATTTTTTTCACCACATCCTTTCACTCCTACATATCATACTTTTTGGAGTACGATGCAACTTTTTCCCTCAAAAAAGAGGCTGAAAATTTGGGTGCGTCTTATACACTGAATGCAGCATTCTTTTGCCTCCTGAAATCCCGCCCCCTTTACCAAAATGGCGGTGCATAGCTTGTAGGAGGCTTTCAGAGAGCTCCTTGGGGCTGGGAAGGGCAGAAATGAGCAAAAAATGGCCCATTTTTTGCTCATTTTTCTCCCACCCCCAGGAGCACTCTATAAGCATCCTAAGGGCTATTCATGCCCCCTTTCTGGAAAAAAAAACGGGACCATTTTTGCAAAGATCCCAAAAGGAACTGGCTACAGGCCTGACAGTATATAGATATCCACATTCCCACCAACACAGCTTTAATGTCACCACAAGTATTTCTTACGCATTATCCATGAATATGCTACACAATCAAGAGGCATTACAAGTCTTTTTCTTATACAAGGTTGAATGTTCACTAAGCATTCCATTTATTTTTGCACTTTCTTTACTATTCTTGCCACATTTAGCCTCCAACCTTCAACTTCATATTTGTCCAAAATATTGCATATTTTCATCCTATTCATTTTACATAATTTCATCCTATTCACTTTATCATATGCTTTCTTTAAATCAACAAACCTATAATAAACTGTTTCTTTTACATTCTAACTACTATGAAACCAGATAGCTCAGAATCGGTGTAAAACTCTTCTACTTTTAGGAAAACTAATTGAAACTTAGTCCTGTCCCCTGTTACAGTTTTCTGTTCTCTCAACATCTGTGCCTCCTGGGACATATAACTGTTCTCTGTTTTTATGTGTTATATGTGTTCATATTAACTGCAATTTCTTTTTAAGTACACACAATTCAGGTTCTACCACAAAAATATTTTTATATTTCTCTTTTCCTCAAAACTCAGTTTCATCACTGAAATTATTTTTTCAACAAAAAATGCAATTCCATTCTGTAGTAAACCTAAATGACAAAATTCATCAAGCATATGTTGTCTAAGCCACATAAATATGCATGTATGTTAAAGATGTGGCAGCAAACAGGTGCACGGGAATCTTTATAAAGTTAACACTGAGTTCCCTGGTAATAAACTGATTGTTATCCATGGTTGGGGTTTTTTTTTGCAAACATTTTGCCACCACTATGTTCTAAGCAGCACTACTTGATATCATCAAACGGGCATTTCTTTTTCTCTCCCAATAACAAAGAAGGAGTTTATTAAAGTATAAATGCATTTTCATCTTGCAGCATTAACTGTGTTGTGTGTATCCCAAAGGTACAGAGCTAGTCAAAGGAAACAGCTGTGCCACCTACTTGCAACAGTTGTACACCCACAACACTGCACCAGTGGGAGGAGCAGGTTAAAGAAAGCTATAAAGCTGAAAGCGTACCTCATTTAGCAGTTTTCTTTATCGCTTGTAGGAAATTTCATCCCTTTCGAGAATAAGCATCGTCTGTGGAGCTCATCTCACTGAGTATTCATTTTACAATGCTTCTCTTATAAACCACCTATTGCATTTTTATGTACCACAGTCACACACCAACATAATGTTTCACAAATTAACATCTAGCTAAATAAAAAGCAAATCCCACAACTTACTCAGGAAGGTTTATATTCTACAAAATGATATTGTGTTATTGTTAAGCAAAATTGCTTGCCATATCCTTGGAAAATATGGATTTGTTTTAGTAAGATGTATATGTTCCAAAACCTAAGGATAAAAGTACATTGCATGATTGGTTGCAATGGTGCCAATAGCAATGTAAGAAATAAATACAGCTGAACCAGCTGGTGGATTTTTGACAAGGCAGTTAAGTAAACTCTGCAAACAGCAAGCACTGCAAACTAGGTCTGACCTCAGCCCTGCCTATCAAATCTTACAAGACAATGAACACCAGGAAATTCGCCCAACAGAAATTAAATGATGACCCCATGAAAAGCAGCCTACAGTTCAAGGTATTCTTATTTCTAGTTCCCCTCTTGACTTAGAGCAATTATGCTGTCTGGGGACTTCTGGGAGTTGAAGTCCAAAGTTGCCAAGATTGAGAAACACAGTTATAACTTGGATGAGCATTTTTCACATTAAAGATGTGTTGTGCCTTTTGAACTTTTTTTGCAGCTCCAAGAGTCTTTTCCAATTATTTAATTTTAGCACATACGAGGTAAAAAAAAGCCCCAGTAATTCCTTCTTTCCTTCTATTCTGAACTGAAAAAGAACATAAAGGTTGACCATTATGACAAGATTAGACAAGATTTAACATTGTTTAAAAATCAAAGGAATAGCCCCATCCTCTCTAAAACCTGAAAGAACAATCTTCTCTTTCCCATGGGCAGGACACAATCTCATCCCATGTCATCAGCCCATCCATTCATTTCCTTGTTATTTCTAACATGGAACCAGTGGTGGGATTCAAATAATTTAACAACCATTTCTCTGCCCTAATATCCAGCTGGGTAGGCATGGTTCAGTGACTGGGTGGCATGGCCAATTCAACATCACTCACGTCGATGGGTGCTTCACCTTAGCTGTTGCACTGTAATAAGGGTTAACCAGAGAGGCAGTTTCTGTAATCAGGACAATAAAGATTAGGCTAGATACAACATCAGAATGTTTCCTTCCTGCCTTCCTTACAGGATTAGCCCTGTAAAGTGGGGAAAAAACAAAATGAGATTTCTTCCAACAATTGGTTCTCCCAACTGCTTAGAAAGTTAACAACCGGTTCTCCTGAATAGGTGGGAACTGACTGAATCCCACCACTGCATGGAACTGGCCAGTCAGTAGGATGGAAAATATAATGACATAGAAACACAGAGTTTCTCATATAAAACTAATACAATTTTGTACCTTTTTCATATAGAAGGCCAATTCTTCTTTCTCTTCATATTATTTAGTCAAAGCCATAGTACTGTATATAAACAATGAATTGAATCATCCCAGTATACCCAAGTGAAAGGGACCAAGTACTCACAATACAGATAAAAGTCTGTCCTATTTAACCATCCCAGTAAGAAGGACCCACTAAAGAATGTTTGGAAGGGCAAATGTCATTTTTCCCCATGAATCTCCCCCCCCCCCGCTCATTTGCTCTTATTATTGCTATTAAACCAGTGCTGTTTGAGAGGCTATGTAGTCATGATAGTTTTCTTGATGTTTATATCAGGGATGAGATATGTGTATTTTTATGTGTACATATGATATGTGGTCCACCATTTAGTACTCAAAAATTTATCCCAATTAGACTGCAGCAAGCTACTCCCAACAAAGATCTAAATAGGAGACATTATTGGGTGTCAGCCATGATTACAGATTTCTGATCCAATGATCAGATTCTTATTTAATTCAAATGATGAGCATTAATCTATGCAACAAAGAAGTTTGGTAAATTTAAAATATAAGCTATTTGTAACAACAACACATAACACAAGTAATGAAACTTGTATTTTATTGCCAACTATATTGTATCTTTCAATGAACAAAGAAGTGCTGAAGAACTGCGGATATTAGAAAAGAAGCCCCTGGAACTCCTGGTACCAGTAACATTTAATAATGTCATGAGAAGAATAATTCATATAATAACATTGTATTAATATGTAACTCAAAGGACTATGAATTCCTTGATACTTATAATAGCTACTGTATATAAAAGAATAAACATTACTCCTTCTAGCACTGATGATGTTACCTCATTCAGTGCTGAAATATCTTCAAGAAAACAATCAAGCTCAGAGAACATGAAGGACACCAAGGCCCATCACAAACAAAGCCATTAGTAGTGCACCTTTTGAGAAACACTGGAATTGCCACTTTGCTATGGCACTGGAGACAATGCCAGAAGTGCCACCACCTTTCTCCTGGTTGTGTCCTTATTGGGGCTTCCATTCAGCTTTGATCAGAAGCCTACTGTTTTATCTAGCAGAGGTTTCAGGGTAGACAAGAGTAAGATAAACTCAACCACTTTAGAATGTCCATCTCAAACTAAAGCAAGCTCTGCAGTACTTCTGTAGCTTGTGATCCTTGGTTTCTCTAATAATTATTTTAGATTCTTAAACCAAAGTTCAATTTTATTTATCTCTTCCCCTTCTATTTTTTCACCCTTTAGCTGACAATCTAACAGCTGTTATCAGCCACAGGTGTAGCAGATAGGCACAATCTGCCTGATTTTTTGTTGTTAGTTCATTTATTTTTCTCTCTACAGGCTCAACTGCCACCAACATTTTTTAAAGTCTTGGATTATCACAGATGTTTACTGAACTGTTTTGAATATGTTTTTCTTTTTTCAATTGAACAAACATGTGCATGTCTGACTAGCTAAAGAGCCAACAAGTATAGAAATCAATCAATCAATCAATCTCTCTCTCTCTCTCTTTGGATTTATTTGGTACCAAGTGGATTAGCATATTAGCCAGGGTTTGCTCTAATATTGATAGTGATATATACAGACAGCTTTTCCATTATTCCACATAACATGAAAATTATAAAATGAAACAAATCTGCCATTTTCTAAATGATGTTTGTTTAAGAACAAGTTCTGCATGCAAAAGAGTCATCCACATTTCCCTAACAGAAGTGCTCAGTATTGAATTTTTATTTTTACTTTAAAAAAATAGCTACCATGTGATTAGTTGCTTCTTACTTTCTGCCTATTCAATATAATTAACATAGTGTGTTATCTTATTTTTATCCTTGTATGCCTTAGAGACTTAGTATAGGAACAGATTCCTCACAGGAGTCTAATATATCCTTATCACCTTGTAGTAATTGAGTTATCTCATATTGTCACACAGGCAGCTATTGTAGAAAAGATATAAAGAAGGAAATTCAAAGACAAGGTGTAATGTTCCTATTTAAAGAATGTCAACTAGATGAATGCAGGATCACAATTACTTTACTATATTCTATGAGTTGCCTTGCTGTTCCGATTCTTTAAGAAGTCATTTAAAAATCTGCCATTTTTATTCTTACTGGTATAGCAGCATTCTTTACTCTTATCTCAAAAACTCCAAATAACTTTCCCCTCACTTTCCAATCCAAATACTTTAGATTCAGGTAGTTTCATGAGTTCTGCTCCTTTATTCTATGTGTCCATGGGTATGATTCATCTGGTTCACACCGGTTCAGGTGAACCAGATGTTAATTTTAAATCCCGTTCGCCAAACTGGTAGTAGCAAGGACTGGCTGGCCATGAGTCTTCATGGAGCCCATTCATCATGCCAGGTAAGTGCACACGGACACTCTGAGAGGGCGGAAAATGGACCCGTTTCTGGCCTCCGAAGGGCCTCCGGAGCCTGTGGAACGCCATTTTCACCCTCCCGGAGGCTCAGGTAAAGCATCTGGAACCTGTGGAGAGTGACCAGAAGTACTGGAAGTCTGAAAATTGTCCTGCTATTGGTCTCCGAAGGGACTGGTTTCGCCCTCCTGGAGGCTCAAGAAAAGCCTCCAGAGCCTGGGGAGGGCAAAACTCCACCTGCATGGTGCAGGAGGCTGACTAGACTACACCCACCATGGCCATGGCCACCCAACAACCAGGCAGAGAACTGGTTGCTAACATTTTTCAATCCTATCCCTGTATGTGTTGCATATGTGTCTTACATAAAGAGACACAGTTCTTTCATTGCACAGGCTTCCATCTTGACTTTATAGATCTTCTTTTGCCCCTCCTCATGGATGTCTTTCCTTGACTCCCAAAGATTGAATTGTGGTCAGTCAAGTCAAGTTCCAAAATCTCTAACATACTATAATTTCACAAATGGTACGAAAACACACTAAGAACATCACATTAACTGTATTAAAAGTGACACTTCTTATCCAAAGTATAATCCATACATATCAGTGAATGCTGAAGACATGCTTCCTCTGACAAAGGACCTGGCATACAGAATATATTCTTCCCAAATGTTTCACCTTCATTACTTTCACCTTCATTATTTTACTGACTTTCATTACTCTCACATGGCCCTATTCCAATGTTTTGGCTATTTCCCAAAATATATCCCACCAAAGGGTGGGATCAGCAGATCTAAACTTGACTCTTTGCTGCTATCCAGTGCCTATCTAAAACTTGCAGCTGGGTACAATTGCTCTATCCTACTAAATCTAGTTTCTTGAAGTCAGGAGAAAAGAAATTTCCTTCCTGTGTCACATATAGCAATATCATCAACAGATAAACACTCTCTTGATTGCCAGTAATTATGCTTTTTTAAAAAATTGGCCTAATACAATTGAATAAATATGTCTTGTTTTAATAAGAAATTAAGCAAAATTTATAAACTTTTTCCAAAAAAAATCCCTTCAGAATAAATGTGAAATGAAAGATAATTAAAATGCCACATTTGACTATTTCCTGAAATAAGTAATTCAAGGTCATCCATCAGTTCTTTCAATATGAAGTTATTTTAATTTACTAGATAAAGAATTAAGTCAAAGCCTACTCCATGCATGTCTTGTTATTTGTTATCATATTTTTTATTAAAATTTTAAAACACAAAGATTAAAAACTAAGAAAAATATAAAAAGTAGAAAAAAGTGCAGGAATGAGAAAAATAATAAAGCAAAGGATATATAAAAAATGTCTTCCCTCTTCATCAAAACAAGTACAACTTTAGTATTTTATAACATTTCTCGGCATTTTAAGGAAATATCTTTTTCCCATATATACACTAAGGTACACTGTAAATAAATAATAATCTTTGTAATTCACTTTTTATCAGTCCATTAAGAATTACAATTGCAAATTTATTTCAATTTCATTTTTTACATCTTTACTTTTAACACAGTAACTTGTCACTTTGTATAAAAATACAGTTTAAAAAAGTCTCATTTCACTTCTTATCTATAAACAAATCTTTAAAGCTGCCGTCTTTCTATAAATCTTAGTGGGGGGTGTAGAATGCTGGCTTTGTTTCAGTAAGTGGAATGATTGGTTGTGTGGTTGTATCATGATTGGTAGATAGATGCTGATTGGTGCTGGCTGTGTGTCTGTTGTTGTTTTGTGTTGTAACGGCCTGGGTGGTGGATGGGGCTCGTTTGTTGACTAGGGCTGGTTTCCAGATGTCTGGTAGGCAGGAGGTATCATAATATTTATGTTTATGTTTCTCTATTTCGATAGCTTCCATAATTATTCTCTTGTTGTAGTGTTCAGTTTTGGAGATTAACCTGGTTCCTTCAAAATTAATTTCATGTCCTGTAGCTTTAAGGTGCTGGAAAAGGGAGGAAGTTTTTTTTCTTTTTTTCTTACTGCGTTCTTATGTTCTGTGATGCATGCATTTATTCTCCTGTTCGTTTGTCCTATGTATGTCACAGGGCAGATTTTGCATGGTATTTCGTAGACTCCTTGGTTTTCTAGCTGGATTTTGTCTTTGGGGTTTCTTTCCAGCATACCTACACCCGGGAAAATCTACAAAACACACACGCACGCACGCACACACACACACACCTTTATATATAAAACACCTCCTTTAATCCTGTGTACCTTTAGGAAATTTGATCTTTAATTTTTTTTCAAAAACTCCCCACAATATTTCTTATTATTTTCTTTTAGTGTCCTCATAAAAACTCATTCCCAAGTCTAAACATGCCTCTTTTGTATATCCAAGAAACCTATCCAACTCATTCTTCTGATTTATTACTTGTATGGCTTCTTTAATTATTAAGACCACAACAGTTTTCATTTACAAATACAGTGTAACTTCATTTTCCATATCATTCTTGTAGCCTGACATGTTTAAATCCATTTTCAGATCCATATTCCAATCAGAGTGTCACTGTGTAAGGCATTAAAAATCTGCTTGTCTTCCATAACTTCTTGAATCCATTTTTATAGTAGCATATAATTTTATAATAGAAGATATAGAATATATTTTAATAATAGCACAGAATCTATCTTAAGACTAATTTCTGAGTGTGTTGTCCCAAATATCCTTGAATTCTGCTTAACTGTATATTAATGGGTTTCTTTTCCATTAATTAAAATCTTTATGATTTCTTTCTTCTTTGAAATTCCTTCTTATTGGGCTTTTTAATCTAATCAGAAACATTTCCCATAGGAAGTTTCTTATACTTAGTTTCAAAATGTGTATGTTCGTGTGTGTGTGTGTGTGTGTGTGTGTAAGCATGTGGTAAAATTTTAAACAAATCACAATATATATTCTTTTAATTAATTTCAAAATCTATTTAAAGTCCATTTGCCCCATTAATTTGTTTATAGTTTTCCAAAATCCACATTCTAATTGCCTTTTGGTTATTTATCCCCCCCTCCCGCCCCAAAAATACCCTTGCATGAAACGTTTTTAATCAAGGTCAGAATGTAATAAAAATTGCCCTTCTGAAGATTCTTAACTTTCAAAAGGCTATTAATAAGTGATTTCCTATAGTGGTTAAGAAACAAAGTATGCAAACCCAGTGTCCCTTTGAAGACAACAAAAAGTGGCTTAGAAGAGACGACATTCTGTAGTTCCCCGGAGCTCTAAACCCTGCTGGAGACTCCTGTCTTACAATGTCCTCAGGGAACACCACTCAAGAGAGGAATTCTAAGGCTCATTCCATTTAGTGGCTCATCTTTGCTCTATGGTCATCAGATTGCTCTCACAGATTGCTCTTCAGTCTGCCATTGCTTTTCAAATCTGGATGCAAGTTGATGAAATTTATCAGTTCAAAGTTAGAATAAATCAATATTATTCCTCAGTATTTGGGCCTCGGGATACAAAGTCTTCAAGGTCATACCCTTGCCTATCAGTCAAAGCCCAGTCCAGGATAATTAAACTATTTAAGAATTATATTACAGATTAGAGTAAAGCTTGATTTAGAGTTGCCTGCAACTTCCTGTAGGTGTCGTCACATAAGTATACTGTGACGTGGTTGATGGGTAAGGATAGGTTGCAGATGGCTTCAGGTGGCTGACATGCACACCTCTCAAATCCCAACTGTGTGTTATGCAGAGGTGCACATCCTACATTCTGACTGGTTGGTCCAATCTCCTGTGAAAGTAGGCAGAAGGCAAAATACATTCAAGTGACAAAACAAAGTAAATATGTAAAAATACAACAGCCATGCCACATGAACAACAGATGCATAGGTTCCCTTGACATGTAGTGAGGGAGAGGTGTAATCCAGGCTTACATATAAACTTTTGCTCTTACATGAAACATTTCACTTGATGAGGTCTTCTCATTATACAGCTGATAAAAAGAGGGCTACAAGAAAAATAAAACCACCAATCTCAAATAGGCTACAGAAAGTGTGTGTGTGTGTGTTGTGTTGTGTGCATGTGTGTGCAAAATATACTCTATAGATTGTGAGCAAAATGTACATAGAGTACTATGTTTGGTGTTGCGGTCTTCTTTTTACATAATGCTATCCATAATGTTATGCAATCATAAAATCCCATTCATATTTAATAGATTTTTCAGGCTTAATGGACACCTCTTCCCCATTATTAATATTTTTATTGACTCTGTGCTTGCATGCATACATATTGATACTATACAAAGAGCATGAATAGATCCTTGAAAATGAAGGCAAAGACTCTCAGCATTTCAAGTGCTGGGACTTTGAAAACACACCAAATATCGTATCATCATCTTGTCACTTGTTTTCAGTTACTCTTTGGCCCCTGTTGACAAGAAAGACAATCTCTCGCTCTCTGTCTCATGGTTGCACATTAAATCTGACAGAGGAACAGCTTAGAAATCTATAATAAATTTATCTAGAGTGTCACCAAGTACTTGTACCCTAACTGATTCTGTGTCATTTTTTTTTAAAAAAAAGTCAATTGTGATGTAGGAGGGGGGAAGTAGAAGTATCTGATTCCTTCTCCTCCATTATATTTCCACTAAAAGGCCTACTGTCCTCCATGTGTTATGAATGTCTGGTTATCCTTTTCAAGCACCAGCCTTAAAAGAAGTTAGTCTCTCTTGATCTGAGTCATCTCCTGGTGACTATCTAGACAAATGTTGTTTTCTTGGAAACAGTATATAACTTATTTGTTACTGCATTCATTTCAGATATTTTCTTCAACTTTTTAGTCAAGCCTATAAGTTCTGGGATTCCATAATGGAACCATCCAATTACTAAGCAGTTCCAACTCTACTTAGCTTTTTCAAGATTTATTAAATTGGGTAAAATTTGTAGCAACTTCAGTGACAGATAGAACTGATCAACCCTTAGGCCAAATAAATGTACCATTTAAAATGACAAGCATGGGGAAAAAATTCTTGAGCTCTGAAATTCCTCTGGAGAACAATATGGTCTTTCCTTGTCCTTTTACACTGCTTCAAATATGGTTAAAACTATCATTCCTTAACCAGTATTAAAGTTGCATCATCATCTCTACATTGAATTCAGGAGGAATTTTATGGAGAAAAATATTTGGAGACTAATATTTCCGCATAGTGTAAGTTTGTTGCACAATTCATTGTACTTTATTCCAGATCTCTACATAACATAAAAGATCTATGTGAACAGGACACTACATAAATTAAAGGCCCTAACAGGTTTGGAACAGGTGTGATATTAGTATGATAGAATGAAAAATGCTTCCTCATATGATTGGTGTTAGAAGGAAATGTCTAAATAATATTAAATGTCACAGATATTTGATTCTTCTTCAATCTCCCTCTATCCATATTAGCTGCTACTGATATCACAAAACTAAGCCCTTGTGAATTGCCCTAATGAAAACTCAACAGAATATGCAGCAAAACCATGTAACAGAACAGCAAGACCAAGATGGTTCCTTCTAAGAACAGCTGCAGCTTTGGTGTAACAGCAAAAACTGACTTCAAAAGGAGCCTTTGAAGAGGAAGCAGGTGCAGTCTTGTCAGACCCTGAACAGGCACCGCTGTCTTGGTTGAATCCTATCCAGGAAGCAAATATTGTGTTTAGTTAATGGTGAAGCAGCAAACCAGATGGATGATCCACTGGTCTCATACTTTGGTCTTTTCTGCTTTGTTCTTCAATATTATTTTCTTCAGTTAGAAGGATGACTCCTGAGCTTCCTGGTTACAATCAGGAATAAGTTAGAGTCATGCCAAATGAACAAGTAAAAACTGCTTACCTTGACTGGGAAATCATATTGAACAATGATCACCTAGAAGAAGTGACCTCTTGTTATTTGACTAGTCAGAATTGGGATGAACACAATCTGTGATTATTTGTACCAAAATCCAGAATAAAAAAAGTTTTTTTCAAGGAAGGGGTTGCACACCAGTTCCTTGCTTTCCAAATAGATGTTGAGACTTTCTTTGATAGCGAGGTCAAGAGTGCTGCAGCAAATATTCATTCTCTCATTGCCTCCCATCTCCTGACCACTGTAGGGTCACATGGATGAACCTGGCCTAGATAAAGTTCATTTTTATGGGAGAACAATGAGAGCGCCTGCTTTTGATTGACACACAAAAGTGACAATCAAAGCATTGGATTTAACAATACTTTTTATTCAAGGCAGAAAATTACATTAACTAAAAATAATCCTAAAAATAATTTCAATACTATTGATACTATCTTAAAAATGGGCATTCCTGATCAAATTATATGGCTCAAGTTCCTTCTATATTTCTTTCAAGAGATCTCTGCAAAATAGTCAATTTGATGTTAGTTTTAGGGACAAATAATATACTCTCCTTCTATCTCTTTATACTCCCCTCAGGCCTTTTGTTGAATGGTAGATTTTCAACCCTTGAATACCTAACATATAGTAATGATGAACTTTGAGTTATTTCAGTCTGTGTGGGTTGAGAATTGTGCTGGGTAAAATATGAGGGTGAAGTTCTCAATGGAATTGCATCTAAATGGAGAGAAATATGTAGTGGGGTACTCCAAGGCTCTGTCTTAAGCCCAGTATTCTTCAATGTTTTCCTCAATTATTTATATAAGGGATAGAATGGAACTCATTAAATCTGCCAATGACACCAAGCTGTCAGGAACAATCAGGAACATAGGCTTAAAATATAGAAGGATCTTGACAGACTTGAACATTGGGCACTATCTAATAAAATGAAATTCAATGGTGAAAAGAATAAGGTTCTACATTTAGGCAAGAAAAACAAAATACACAGGTATAGTATAGGTAGTACCTTGCTCAATAGTAGTAACTGTGAGAGGAATCTTGGCATCCTAGTGGACAACCATTTAAATATAAGCCAGCAGTGTGCTGCAGCTGACAAAAAAAGCCAACAAAGTTCCAGGCTGCATAAACAGAAGGACAGAATCAAGATCACATGAAGTGTTAATACCACTTTATAAGGCATTGGTAAGGCCACACTTGGAATACTGCATTCAGTTTTGATCACCACTATGTAATAAAGATGTGGAGACTCTAGAAAGAGTACAGAGAAGAGCAACAAAGATGATTAGGGGACTGGAGGCTAAAACATATTTTTAAAAGTTTGCTGGAATTGAGTATGTCTAGTTTAATTAAAAGAATGATTAGGGGTGACACTATAGCAGTGTTCCAATATCTAAGGGATTGCCTTAAAGAAGAGGGAGTCAGGTTATTCTCCAAAGCACCTGAAGGCAGACAAGAAGCAGTGGATGGAAACTAATCAAGGACAGAAACAATGTAGAAATAAGGAGAAATTTTATGACAATTAGAACAATTAATCAGTGGAATGACTTGACTCCCCAAATTGTGGGTAGTCTATCATGGGAAACTTTTAAGAAGAACCTCCAGCATTTGTCTGAAATAGTGTAGGGCAGTGATGGCGAACCTATGGCACGCGTGGAGGGTGGTTTTAAGCGCTCCGAAGGCATCATGGATGGTCCCTGAAGCCTCCAGGGGGTCAGGGGAGGCTCTTTTCGCCCTCCCCAGGCTCCTATAAAGCCCCTGGAGCCTGGGGAGGGCGGAAAAAGCATGTAAAAATGGGGGGTCGCGCGTTGTGCGCGCATGCGCACTGGGGGGTCGCGTGTTGCATTATGGGTGTGGCACGCCCGCACTCAACCTCCCTGCGCTCCCCCCACTTGTGGCACGCGAGCCAAAAAAGGTTCGCCATCACTGGTGTAGGGTTTCCTGCCTGATAATAATAATATAACAATAACTCTGTTATTATGTTGTTGTGTTATTTTCTCATCGAAAAAAATGTATTCAGCTGAATTATTTAACCAGCTTGTGGTTTTCTGCCATAGAAAATGTTTAATAGATATTGAACTATGTCAAGAAGGAGCAGCAGGAGAACAGGAAAAAATATATTCCATCAACAAGAAGATAATTGCCCTTGTTGAAACAATTAATTTATATCCTTTTTAGAAAAACAACCTTTAATTGCTGGTGTTTGTTTTAGGGCATTTAATACTGTATTTAACTCCTGATCTTCACATCTACAAAGCAGGGGTCCTCATGAGAAGGCAATAGACATCTTTACTATCACACAAACAATGGAAACTACATATGAGCATCAGTGTCATGTTACAAGTATTAAACTAAATTCTTTGCACATCGAAGCCTTGATGCACAGGTTGTAATTTTGATGTCATCCCAGACTATTATGAACTGATTCAGAGAATTATCAATGTATCAATGATAAAATACAGGAACATAAATGTTATGAAACCGAAGCTGGAACATAGTTGACCAAGATGAAGCCAGGAATCTTGTGGGGATATATACAAGAGGACTTGCTTCCAGTTCTATGATGCTATGTGCCAGAGGTAAGTAAAGTATGAAATAATATTTGAAATGGTCAGATTGATTTATACTTTTCATTTAAGACAGTAGAACTAGTCAATTAAAATGTACAATAGTGTCAAGATTTATTGCACTATTTTGGCTCTTCTTGTTTTATGGAACCATCGACTTTAATGGATGACAAACAGCACAGAAAAAATGCAGTAGGATAAGGTACATAGGAAGAAAGGAGAAGCTCATACTTGCCCTGGATGATAACTAAAAACAGAAAATCAGCAAATAAAACTTTCCTCTTTGCTTTGTTTGGAAATTTCTGCATGGCAGTGTTCTCCCAAACAGTGGCTCTCTTTGGCTTCCTTTCTTGATTCTTCATGTCTTTCTCTCTCTTTTTGGTAAAGAGAGGTGTCAATATTGCTGCTAATCCTAATATCCAGAGGAAAAAAATGGTACACAACAAGGCATCACATAGAAGAGATTCATTATTTTTCCCAGATAATTTCTGCATGCTGCCTTTATTATTGTGCCAATGAAGAAGATTATTGTAAAGATTTTTAGTTAATCAATGATTCTCATATGGATTTGCCTAGCCCCTTGATTAACATTTGCATTTTTCCAATGCATCAGCAGGCTTTTTCTAATATTATAAAAGATGCAAATATAATAAAGTTAGTCCAAGCAATGAAGGTTTTTTAAATTATCTCTTTAGAAATATAAGCATGATGATCTATTAACTGCAGACAGTGTATGCCATGCTCCATGTTCCTATGAGCTGTGATCAAAGCATACAATTGAGTTTCCATAACACATTGAGTGATGGATACAATGATGACCTTATTTTTATACTTATGGAAATCACTAGAATCTGATTTGATTCAGATATATGTATTAACATCCACTTCATGAAATCAAGATCTTTCCTAAAATGGAAGTCTCTAATGCAGGTATGACTAGACTTGCAGTTCCAAACCTGTTTTGACCAAAGGATCAATTTACATATTTGAGAATATACTGACAGAACTCTCTCAAAATGTTGGGAGTTGCATCAGTGATAGGTTTCCAATTTTTTTACTACCGGTTCACTTGTGGACTCGCACACTCTCACATGTGCACACAACACTTCTGCACATGCACAGAAGCATCTGGGCAGGTGGGTGGAGCCTTCCACTGCCACCACTACTGGTTCACCTGATCCGGGGTGAACTGGCAGAAACCCACCTCTGAGTTACATGCTACAAAGCCATTCATTTACCATTAAGAAGATAATGAACTTAAATTTCATTTAATCATTCAGTGAGGAAGACTATGGCGATGGCTTTGAAGAAAATATGCAACAGCCATTGGGGGAACATGATTTTAGCTCAAAAAAATAGGAACCATGAGAAAGAAATTCAAGATTTGGAATACTATGTATCCCACACACACTGAAATCTGCACCCATCCTTTTGACCTTATGAAAGGGCTTGATGGCCTGGCTCTGTCAACTGTCCTGGAGTCCTAAAGGCTTGCATCCAGTGGTGGGATTCAGCTGTTTCACACCAGTTCAGGAGAATCATTTGTTAACTTTCTGAGCAGTTTGGCAAACCATTTGTTGGAAAAAAATCTCCTTCCAACAGCCTTTTGTTTTCCCCACTTTACAGGGCTAATCCTGTCAGGGAGGCAGGAAGGAAACATTATGGTGTGCCTCTGTGTTGTTTCTAGCCTAATCCTACTTATCTTTAAGTATTTTCAGAAACTGCCCCTCTGGTTAAGCCTTGTTACATTGTAACAGCTGTTAATGGTTCTTGACAGTATGCCCAGACTAGTGGAGCCACTTCTCTGGAAGTTTTTGGGGTGTGTTTATATTTTTAGTAGGGGCTTGACTTTTTTAAAAGCTTTTTACACTGCTTGGGGTGTTCTTTTGGGGTATAATTTCCTAGATGTAGGTTGCAAGCTTGGCATTCTGTCTGATAATTTTACTGCCTTTCTGGGGGCATGTGATATTTCCTTAAATCTGGATGATTTCCTTAGGATATCTTGTGAAGTGAGTGAGACCAGCTGGTGTCATTCAGTGGTGCAAATGGATCTAATGATTGCTTCTCCTGGATGGGAAAGGATGCTTTCTCAGTTGATTGGGCACAGGAGTCTCTTGTCTCTTCTTCAGTCATCCAGGTCATGATTGTCCCAAAGGTGCTTTTTTCAAGAGGCAACTGGACTTTCTTGGTTTCCAGAAAATCCAGTTGCCTCTTGAAAAAGCACCTTTGGACAGGAGTTTCTTGCATTGCTTCAAAGTGGCCAGGCACACGATTGCTCACTGATAGTAAGTGGATACTCATTCCAATTTGTTTTAGTTTTCTCTAATGATAATAAGGTTTTCTGATGTAATGATTGGTATTTAGGGCAGCTTTTTGCAAGCAAAGCAGCTTTTTTGTATTTTTGTGTAGTTAATTCTGGACTTACAACAGTTCATTTAGTGACCATTCAAAGTTACAATGGCACTGAAAAAAGTGACTTATTACCATTTTTCACACTTTCAACCACTGTAGCATCCCCACGGTCATGAGAGACTGGGCAAGTGAAGCGCTCCTAGACATGAATCACATGACCACCCAGCCACCCCTACCCAGCCAGTCATTAGGGCATAGGACCAGTTCTTAAATTATTTGAATCCCACCACTGGTTGCATCATTGTGGAAGTGACTAATGAACTAAGTTAAGGCCACACCTCTTCCTCCCCAAACACCCTCCCCCATATGCTCTTGGTTTTTAATGATGTAAGCCACCTAGAGTCATTTCTAGGCAAGATGGGTGCATATATTATAAGTTAAATAAGTAAGTAAAATAAGATTGCCCTGGTTTGTCTGTGTCTGGTATAAAAGGAAAGGAAAGAGAAATGCTGTCAGCCTTTCAAAGTTCTATTATTACTGCCTATTACATCAAGCTTAGTTTTAGTGTTTCTTATGGTATCTGGAAACATACCAATTTATGTCAAAGGGATTATATCAATCTTCTCTTCTGTGTTTCTAGGCTAAACTGTCATATCATCCAACATCTTGTCCTGTGCAATCTAGTCCTAAAACTACTCACAGTCATTCAAGCTTTAGTCACATCCTGATTAGGTTACTGCAACACACTCTGCATAGGGATGATCTTGAAGAGTATCCAGAGCCTTCAGCTGATGCAAAATGCAGCAATGCAAACAGTTATGGGTGCCTGTTGTTCAGCCCATGTGACTCTTTCTTGGCTACCAATATGCTTCAGAGTACAATTCAAGGAAGAGTAGTTACATTTAAGCCTTTCATGGCTTGGGGCTGAACTATTCATGTGACCATCTTTCCTAGATAGTTTCCACAATGATTGTTGTTGCTGTTGCTCAGCTGCTATTTTATGTTATTCATACTGTTAGGAAGTTTTCCCTGATGCACAACCCAAATCTGCTTACTGTGGTTTCTTCTCCTACCTCTTGGAACAGCTCTGCCCCATTTTCTACATGATGACCTTTCAGGAAGTTAAAAACATCTATTGCATTCCCATGTAATTTTTTCTCCTCCAGTCTAAACACATCCAGGGCCTTCAACCACTCCTCAGGTATTTTCCCCCACTTCCAGGCCTCATTTTCCTTTTGAGCACAACCAAGATGCACTTTATTTAGAAAATTAAAAATTAGAATTACTACTTCACACATGGTTATTTGTTTGAATTTTAGGCCATCTGCACCTAACATCATCTGCATTTATTGTTCTATAAATTATTCTTTGTTCTTCATTATCTGATCTACAAGGGTGAAAAAAACAGTGTATACTTTAGAGTACATTGGCACCTATCCATTATACTATTAATACATTAGATAGACACAGTCAATTACACATATTTTTAAGTGTGGTCTAATTACAAAGCAAATGTTATTTTAAAAATGTATGCAACATCATGATGTAATCTGGCAGTGAAACCTCATAGAGCATGCTACCAAGATTTTTGTTAAATATTGTGATGGCAACAGTAATCTTTCATGTCAAAATAGAAGACATCTATTATCAATAATAATTACTTCAAGTTGCTATAACTATTGATCTCAGTTTATACTGAGCTGGCCCGTGTTTGCATTTACTTTCAAGAGCAACCAATTAGAAAATAAAGTGGTTTCTCTGAGACCACATTTATATCTACTGTTTGCATGTAGAAAACAACCAATTGGAACCAAACCTATACAGCAACAGTAATAACAGCTTGGTAAAAGCAGCTGCTGCACAAAGAAAAACAAATAGATAACTGTTTGCTAGAAAAGAGATATTACGTGAATTGGTTTTTTGTCTGCTTTTTTTCTCCATGAAGCTAGAAAGAGGACAGAAGGAAATATATGGGGCCCAGATACTGTCATACCAAGACTGGCCCTATCAAGTGAGATAGGTGCTGCTCCTGACATACTGAATTCCCATGGAATAGCCTCTGCCTTTTTTTATTGAATGATATGCCTATGCTCACAGAGCGATTTGCATCTCTAAGCCAGCCACCTACTTTAAGTGGCACAGAAGACACCATCCATTCACTATATTCAGGAAAGTTTTAAACAGCACAGTTTGTTGAGTTCTATATGTGGAATAATACCAAGTAAAGGTTCATTCGATCTTTACTTGAATCAATAAGGCAACAAAATGTTTTGGTTTGCTTTGGTTTGCTTTGCTTTGGTTTGGTTTGGTTTGGTTTGGTTTGGTTTGGTTTGGTTTGGTTTGGTTCTGTCTTGGACTCCAGACAAAACCTTTCTTTGATTTTCACATAAACGTTTCAGGGAAGGCCATAGATGTCTGGATCACTACCCTTGGTTAGTTGCCATGACTTTCCATGGGGATATTTTATTATTTGTTTGTTTGTTTGTTTCTGGTTTCCAAGGATCATAGTGGACATGCTAATCACTTGGGCATAGATGAAAAGAGTGGTTGGTGTGAAAGCTTTTTAAGCCTTAGCCAAAAGATAAATGTGTATTTTCATTTTCCTAAAAATAATGTTTTAGCAGTGTTTTGTCACTCAGTTTGAAGAGTTTAAGATTAAGTCTTTCAAGAAATATAAAAATAATGCAGTGGGGTGGTATGCAGCCCATGAATTGAAGTGCACCAAATTCTCTTCTACCATACCAGTGCTGAAATGTATTGAGCTTCTGGTATTAAGAACAAATGATATGTTCTGGACTTAACTTGAAACCATTGGAAAGTTAGAACTGAGTAAAAAGGTGAATCTAATTTTCAAATGCAATTATCATTTTTATATTTGCCCCACCAACAGTTCAAAACTCCAGATGCAACAAATCAGTTAAGAATACAGTATCACTTTTCTTTTACAAATGAGAAATAGGAATGTTTAGTCTTTTCTTCATGGTCTTGCATCCTCAAGCAGTACAATGTCTTACTGTTGTTTAGTTGTTTAGTCATTTCTGACTCTTCTTGACCCAATAAACATCATTTCATGAAGTCTGTTTCAGTAAGCACTTCTCTCAGTTCTTTTCAAACCATGTGTTCATCATTTGTAGTAGTATCTTGTCTTCTACCAGACTTTTTAAAGATAATTTACTTTGATTTTCCAACTTTCCAACTTGGATGATTATTTTAAAGCCACCAAGAGTGCTACCATTTTCAACAAAAATGCCTAAAATAGTCTAAATACAGTACATTTGCTAATGGATCTAACATTTCATATGAAAACCCAACAGAGCATTTAACACAAGAAGGGAGCTTGCTATTGCTGCTCAGAAATTTAACTAAGTTTACATTTCTAAATAACTTTGATATGTATTTCCTCATGCTTTATTGTCCACAAGATTTCTGAGATGTTTAGCAAAGTTATAAACTGCTAGTAGTTTCCATTATTAAAATAATTACTTGAAAATATATTAGTCAAATGCTCTAGACTAAGTAATAGATGAGCTAAGCATATTACCTATGCGGCCCTATTTGATACTTTAGATAACTTAGTTGCAAAGTGATATGCAAAAATTAAAATTTTGTTTTCTATGCTAAAGTTTTGGGGTTTTTAAAAATCACTTCTATTCAAATATCTAGTATTTGCGGGGGGGGGTGAATACATAATTTTTTCTCTTTTTAATTCCATAACCTCTTCAGTGCAGTTAAAATTATGTTTTAAAAAACTCATTAACTTTGACGAGATATTGATGATGCCAAGCAGTTAATTATAAGCCAGCTGGTGTTGTGGTAAAAATTAAAAAGTTAGACATTAGAAGTTTTCTTTTAAAAAAAGTAAAAATCAATATTATTTCTTTTGGTAAGCAGAAACAAGTGTACTGTACTTTAATCCTACTGTGTCTTGAGAATACATTTAATACCAAAAAATTTCCACTGAGTCCCCTCACCCATCACTGAAGGGAACTATTAAAGCATGTGAATAATTAACTTAGTCCATTAGAATAATCACTTGGGATGGGGTTGAGAGCAAAGGTTAAAGCAATAGCTGTGCAACTAAATTTTTGAATACTGATAGTATTTTTTCACATTAGAGTTTTAAAATCTCACTCAGTCCCATTGGTGTTTCATGAAAAAGGCCACTTCTTGTGCCTATATTTTTAATATATAATATGCATTCTTTTCAAATGTTAAATAAGTCTGTAGTTGATGAATGCAGTGCATCTGTCAATCAAAAATATTCCCTTACAATTCTTACAAGGTTTTTCAACAATTAACAAAACAAGGATCTCAGATATAAGACTGAAACAAATTCAGAAATTAATATGAATAAATATAAGGATAAAGTTTTATAGAGAATAAATTTGTTAAATAAAAGGGACTGAGATTTCTACTATCTTTCTCTGAAAGGTAACCTCGTGAAAATGGATTTGCAAGATCTGTATAACTAACCCAGATTTTTAAAGCTCTGAATGTTACACTGATTTTATAAATTTCATTCCACATATATATATATATATATATATATATATATATATATATATATATATATATATATATATATATATATATATATATATATATAATATTAAGATTTATAACCGATATATTAAATATAAGGCAAAATAAAAAATATTATTAAAATATTTATTTCATATATATCCCTCTATACAAAAAATGTTTTGTGTTGTATGGTCTTAAAAATGGAGAAAACATTGTACTGAACTACATAAAACTGATAGCAAGATAAAACTTTAAAGAAAAGAAAAAATTGATCAAAAATTTTAAAGGGAAGGAGAGAGCATTAAACTTTTTTTTTATCAACAAGTCAGTTCATAATATTAGATTATATCATTAAACAGAAAATGACATCTTAATCTGATATAGTGACTTTAGCAAGTTAGGTACACCTAAAAGAGAAATATGTTACTACAACACAATATATATCAAACTGAAATATAGAAGAGCAGTTTTTGACATCATATCTATGGGTCTCAGAGAAACTGTACAATTTCAAAAGGCAATATTACTAATAAGGGCATTAAGACAAAAGGATTAGTTCAGACTTTTAAAAAAGAATATATGAAATTGCAAGAATGCAAATAAAAAGACTCCATAAATATAAATACTGAGAAGCACACCAAAAAAAGAGAGAATGGTAGAGTTGATCAATGCTATTATGGCAGTTTTATATATAGGGATACTGTCATAGTCTTTGTGGAGGGGGAATGTCATATAATTGCCACCATTTCTAATTAAAAGAGAACAAATGTTTATATTTGTTTTTATCTTCAATCCCAAATTGAACTTTTGAGTTATGCTACAAACATGATTTGACTCAAGACAGATATTGTAATTGACGTACTTCATAACGTTCTTGTCTGCTTAGAAAATGAGAAGGTGTGAATGCTAATGCTCTGCAATGTCCAATTATTGCCAAATAAAACACATGTCTTTTAATCTAACACAAATGCTTGTACCTGCTTTCAAATCATTTTTGCTGGAGTCAGGATGTGCAGACAGGAGATACTAAAAATATATGTGTCCAAATAAAACCATCACCAAGCAAAAACATATGAATCTTGGAAACCAAGGACCTCAAGAGTTACTACATACATAAATCAAAGTGTGCTTCTTTTAATTTTTACTATGTGAAAAATATATAAAGCAGACCATTTCCAAATAGATTGTGACAGAAACCTATTTGTCATCGATCATTTCTCAACATTGATAATTTTTCATTCAGCAAACTGTATCTTGTGGAATATACATCATCTTCATTGCCCAACCAAAGGAAATACATGTAATGTTACAAGTATTGTTGCCACTGGTTTCTTCTACCATGCTTCAAAAAATATCTCCAACTCTCAGAAATAGATATAGGAGCTGCAGAAACAGTGAGAAGCTCTTCCATTGTTCCACTGGTGATATACTACATTTGGATACTTTGCATAAAATGTATATTAGTGTAACTACAGATAATAAAGGCCCATATCAACCAAGCAGAGAGAAGTCTAGAGAATAACCAAACTTATCTAGTGTGCATCAGTTGATAGCACACAAACACTAATAGCACCACAATTATATTTGTCAGAAAAGTTTTTTTTTAAACCATTTACATCTTACCTAAGATGTTACTGTTAAGCAGGGTAACATGCTATGAACATTGGGATCATTATAACTATCAGAGGAATCTTATTTTTATAACGTAATATAAAATCTGGAGCAAATAATATGTCAATTATAACTCAATGGCAGTAGAAACAGAATAAGAAAAAATCTATTTTCACTTTTATGCATTTCCAAGTCTATTAATCATGCTGCTTCTAGGTATGACCCCATATCCATCGGTATTCAACTAAAGCAAGAAATCTTTCAAATTTGTGGCAAAAAAAATTGTTTGATCTTCTTGCCAAACAAAACAAAGTGAAATGAAAGTCCAGATGCTTGGCACACATGACTAATGAATTAATTTTATACATGTTAATCTCTCCCCTCAATTCTGTTCTCAGAAAAGGTCACAAAGCACATTTTTCTGAGTCACAGTAACATACCTGGAGTTTTGAGAGTTCCTTATTGGACACACCCACAAAATATCTGCTATAGAGGGCAATAATGGTTTTAAGATTAACTTGAATACATTGAGTCCAATTGCCTCAGTTGAGCATTCCAAGATACTTTCTTCTACAAACCTCAACTTACTTTTTGTTATATATGCAAACAAGGCACAAGACTGAATCCTTTAACATATTTATTTTCTGGGTTTAGGTAGCATACAGAACCACTTTGGGGAATAAAGATTTTATTTTAGGCTGGTACTTTACTTTAATGTATGTGCTTTTTCAATTAAAAAAAGATATCTAAGAAAGTTAATAGTCTCTTAATCATCTTGATTGCTCTTCTCTGCACTCTTTCTAGAGTCTCAACGTCTTTTTATAGTGTAGTGACCAAAACTGCATGTAGTACTCTAGGTGTGATCTTACTAAGGCTTTATAGAGTGGTATTAGGACCTCCCTTTATCTTGATTGTATCCTTCTGTTAATGCAATTTAGGATTGCATTGGCTTTTTTAGCTCCTGCTGCACATTGCTGGCTCATGTTTCATTGGTTGTCCACTAAGACTCCAAGATCCCTCTCACAGTTATTGCTATTAAGCCTGGTTTCACCCCATCTAGATGTGTACTTTTGGTTTTTATTACCTAAGTGTAAGACTTTACTTTTCTCTACATTGAATTTCATTTTGTTAGATAGGGTCCAGTGTTGCCGTCTGTCTAGATCCACCTGGATCTTGAGCCTATCATCTAGGGTGTTGGCTATTCCTGCCAATTTAGTATCATCCACAAATTTAGTAAGTTCCCCTTCTATTCCCTCATCTAAGTCATTTATGAAGATATCAAAAAGGACTGGGTCTAGGACAGAACCTTGTGGTACACCACTGCTTACTTCCCTCCATATAGATGTAGTACCATTAAGGTCTACTACAAATCCATCTGATGGTGATGCTATCTATCCCACTTTTTTCTAACTTACCAAGAAGTAGGTTGTGGTCTACTTTGTCAAATGCCTTGCGGAAGTCTAAATATATTATTTCCAAAGCCTATTGCTAGTCTACTATTTAGTTAGTATGTTGAAGAATAAAATAAGATTGGTTTGGCATGATCTGTTTTTAACAAACCCATATTGACTTTTAGTTATTACTTTACTCGTTTCTAGATGTTGGCAATTTATTAAATGTTGGACTCCATTGACCCTTTCTCAGAACTTCTACATTGCTTTTCTAGAACCATCATAGAAAACAACCATACTGATGAGAAAATTCTGGAAATTGTAGTTCTAACTTTTTTTAATCAGTCTGTTGGATACATTTTCTGACACATCTTAGAGATCCTTAATCTTTGTGCCTTCTTTCTTGCTCCTTTGTTACATAAGTATAATTATTTTGGTTTTTCCAACTTATAAATGTTCTGATGACCTGACAGAAGATGATAAGTAATTGTAATTCTAATACAGGCATTCTGTTGAAGGGGTCATAAATGCATTAACAGTGTCAGGAAGACAGAACAGAAAGCAAGAACATTTCAACTGCTAAAGTAGAATATGTTATTTACTGGATGGAGTTTCTATTGAACAGAGCGTTTTCCTTTTGTTCTACTGACTCCTTCTTTATTGCCTGCACTAGATATTGTAGAAAAGCACATTACACCTGCACACTCAGAGACTTCAGTTTTTGTAACCTTCAGTCTATTTGAAGATATGCTGTCAGTTTCTTGAAGGTTTGGTGGGAAAACAACAACAAATCCAAAATCATTGACTGACTGATTCCAATAGCAGAAAACTAAAGTGAAAGGCAGTTATAACCCCACGCTATATTGGGTAGCAATGTCAAATGTCACCTGCTTTCTCATGTATGGAGAAGGGAAGAGGATAACCTTGACAGGCTGCAATTTTCATTGACCTATATATCAATTTTATTAATTTTATTTTTAAAATATTGCAAAACAATCCCGCTTGTTAATGCTTCAAAATTTAGCATTTCCAAGAAAATAATAACCAGTACATTCATTGAATGGAGCATTTTATTTTATTATTTTGTTTATTCTGGTATATGCATGTGACACTATAAAAACAATGTTGTCTTCGGTCACCATGATTATGTTTAAACTTCTTTTTTTTAATATAATAATTTTATTAAAATTTGCAATTACAAAGATAGAAGAGTAATACAAACTTAAAGAGTAAAACTAATGAGAGAAAAGGGTGAAAGAAAGTGCAGAAAATAAAATGTAAAGAAACTATAAAAGAAAAAATAATATAATAAAGAAAAAAGAATCAATGTATAAGAAATTACTTACCTTTCCATCATATCTCCTCTTTCCATATGATATCTCTGTTCTATGAAAATATTCTTAAAGCCAATTAAGTCCTATTCAGCAAAACTCCATTAAAAATTATTATAAACAACACATATATTTTAACCTTGATCAGATAAATCAGCTTTATATTCCTTCCCTTTGATTTTAACAGTCTCTAATACTTTTAAATAATGTCACAAAGTGTGATTTGGTTTAATTAAACAACAGCATTTTCCTACATGAAGGTTTCTTGTACATAATTTCAAAATTATTTCAAATCACTACATATGTTTAATGGTTCATAAATTTCTGAAATTAATCTAATCATATTTTTTTATTTTATTCCCCCCCCCACACACACACACACTTTTTAAAAAGTCCTTAATCCTGTACTTAAAACTTCTTTCTTCAAGGTTTCAGAAAGATTCATCCAGGGAATGAGTAAAACCTGATGATTCAAAGGTTCTTGATAATTACAAAAACAATTTTAAAAACAGCTTTCAAAGTGATTACAAAATGAGGCTCAAGTATGCTTTTATCCATATATTCTACATTAATGGATGTAAGCTTGATAGAAATGTCACAGCTCACAACCATTTCACTCACAAACTGACTGCAAAAATTCTTGAATCCTGAAGTTCCCTCAGAAGGAGAGCTGTCTAGAGTGCACGTGGACAACCTCTCCTTTTTCCAGAGATATGGTGTCTAGTATTTGCCTTTTTGTCCCCAATATCATCCCCACTCTTTCAAGAGCATTCAGCTCACCATATCCTCTCTGGAAGTGGTTCTCTTTAAACTACTGACAGGTATGAGGGTTATGAATTTCACAGTGGAATTATATATAAATGCTTACCCTGGCTTTGGTTCAGGATAACAAAAGGGATTTAGCATTAATCTGATTTTACATTGTGTGATTATGTATTTTAATATACATGGCACATCACCCAGTGCCACCCAGTTTGAGAATAAGCTGCCACTCTTTTAAAAAATAGTCAAAGATTTTTGCTTCTTAGAGTATAAAAGATATAAAGAACATGCTATCAGAGAAAAATCACAACTTTTATAATGTTTCCTGTTGTTTCCATATCTTTGTTTATTTTGTTTTTCCATACACTGGTTTTAAAAGCTTCAAGTTCCTATTAAACTAAACATAAGCCCAACAATTCAGTTACTTATACATCAGGGGTTAGAGCCATGGTAGTTTCAGCTGATTCTTAGGATCTTGAGTATGTTCACAATGCAGTAAACTAGAGGCTATCAAAGTATAGACATGATATTGCAAGACCACCAAATCACATGTACGTTTGGCGTTTGCTTTCAACATTTTCTAGAATTTTAGCATTCTCTTCCAAAATTTGCCAAACCTGGATCATTCTTAAGGAAGAACATATGTTTTAAATTAAAATCTGGCTTTATCAATCACTATATGGAGTACATAAGGCTGCTAGGGCTACTGTGGATATAGTATACAGTATATGCTGCCTATGTTAAGCTATGATTACATTAGGTTACAAACTATAATGACTGGTGTTTATCCAATAGCTAATCTAGAATAGCTAATCTATTATCTCTCTCTCTCTCTGTGTCTCTCTCTGTGTCTCTGTCTGTCTCTCTCTCTGTCTCTCTCTGTCTCTCTCTGTCTCTCTCTCTCTGTCTCTCTCTCTCTCTCTCTCTCTCTCTCTCTCTCTCTCTCTCTCTCTCTCTCTCTCTCTCTCTCTCTCTCTCTCTCTCTCTCTCTCTCTCTCTCTCTCTCTCTCTCTCACCATATGGAGATGTGAAGAGGCCACTATGCAGGACAATGTTAGCTTCAGTCCCCAGAGATTGCAGTGCTGTACTATGTTTACATTTTCATCATATATAGGATGAAAAAGGAATCATTTCAGACTGGTGAGAGTCAAACCAGCATCCAGAAAACCTGCTTATAAGGCTTCTTAAGTCTATACAGTTCAATTGGCTTTTTCATTAAAGATCTGGGTTATTGAAGAGGGCTACCTTATGTGGACTGCCAATCTGATAACACTTAGGTGACAGGAAAGAGTAGAGTATCTTGTTGCTGCCATCTAGCAATCATCTGGATTTTTGCAGTCCAGATCTGGAAGACTAAGTGAAGCATCTGCTAAGTCACTGAAAAATGTCTGCCACTCAACGCAACTTGAGTGGATATGCTGCACAGCTGAATTACTTCAAAATAACTTCTTCACTATGTGAGATAAGTCATTACTTATTCAAGAGACTAATTCAACAGATGAATATCTATTAATAGGTTAAAATTAACCCAATAATCATTCCTGAATTGCAATGATACAAACATGTTGGAGAGAATGTGTGCTCAATATAAATTATGGTAGATAAATCCTTGCTAAATCTTTTAGGGTTTTTCATGAAAATATTTTTGTTTGTTTTTGGCAAAGTGCTGCTGTAAATCAGACTTTTTGTTAGTGCAGTCAAAAGCATGGAAATAGACAAAGTGAAGGATTTATCCTAGAGCTTTCAAAATATAATTGCTTATAAAAGTTATCAGATTTTTTGAAAGAGCTAAAAAGGAAGACCACCAATTGCCATTAGTGTAAAAATCCATAGGAACTATATTATCTATAATACGTACAAGAAGTTTCATGTAGCAAACTATTGCATTTTGCAGTCTGATTTCTTGAAGTATAAAATATATTCTGTGGCTTAAGCCATCTTTCACTGGAAATTGTGAAAATGGACTTGATTTCATTTAACATCTACTTCAGGTTCAGTGACTATGTTAATTAATTCTATATGTCTAAATTGGAATGTATCAGTTTCTCAAAGCAATCTATTGATTTCAATGAAATCAAGGGAAGATAAGGAACAACTAGTTCCATGATATAAATTGGCTATAACAATCCAGAGTCAAAAACAAATATAGATTATTTTCACTAGGGACATATTGGATTCATTGAAATTTCATCTGTTCAAAGCATCTTTACCCATGCAATAAAAACATATAGGTTAGAAAAATTAAAGATAATAGCTTAGGGTCTGCAATCTGAGCTATAATTTCTATGGAAATTGATTAAATTGACTTAACAATGATGCATTTGAAGTTATCCACTACTGCATACCTTTTTAAAAGAAGATCCCTGTCAAAGAAACTATGGAGCAATTACACTATTATGTCCTTTGATAATAGATAGTAAAAGAGTATTCTCATATTAGGGAGAGTTATAGAAAATATTATTTAGTGTTCCCCATCTTGGTACAGACATCGTTGCTATTTTTCTTCCTTTATACTTATACCTTTCTTCAAAATCAAGCTTCTTCTGGAATTGTGTTGTACTTCATATTAAAATGGAGGAAGAATTATGTTTCTGTATAGTTGTTCTTAAGCTGCAACTAAGCACAGGCAACCTTGTGTAGCGCTGGGCATGCTAGGAAGCAAATTGCTATTCTGGAAGTCAGTCTGAGACCAACTGACCAGAAGTTTCATTTGAAACTTTTCCAGATGCTAAGGGGCGGTGCCAAAGCTATCAGATAGTGGGTTGAGATTCATTGCCATGCCCAACTCAAGAGTCATTCTCCAGTTGGCTGAATTGGTTGGCGTTCTTAGTTTGGAAAAACAGTTACAGATAAAAATGGAACTCAGCTGATGCAGTCTGCAATATTTCACTCAGTACATCATGGCTTGCAGTCACCAGCTATATTCATTTGCCAGACTGCTATTGTCTCTGATGTGGAACGTATTGCATAGCAGGATATCCAATTATTCCCACAGATCCATCCCTCCTGCAATTGGGAAAGCCTTTTCTGGGCTTCATAATTTCTCTTTGTGGAGGAGATATAGGACCAGATCTTTACTAAGTAGGAAAATCTGATGGGAAATTGTAACTAGTTCACCCAATTAGGATTAACAGATATCTGAACAAACAGAAGAGGAGGCGACAAACAATTGGAAATGAGGGGAAGGGCAGGAAGGAGGACACACCACTTGTTTAATTTTCTTGGCAACTGGGACAAAAACAATTCAGTGAATAATTACAAAAAGTGAACTTAGGCTACATATATATGGAAATTTTTCACTATCAGAAAAACTATTTTTGAGTCACTGGAAATGTTAAGCCTCTGCAAGACCTAATACACTCATAAGAAAGAAAGAAAGAAAGAAAGAAAGAAAGAAAGAAAGAAAGAAAGAAAGAAAGAAAGAAAGAAAGAAAGAAAGAAAGAAAGAAAAGGAGGAGGAGGAGGATGAAAGATAGGTGATAGATAGACTGACAGATAGACTCAGTAACACAATAGTTTAATTAGGTATTAGCTATACTCAAACAATCAAGTGTCCTACATTACATAACATTTATTCCTATAGGAAAATTATATCTTCATAACTTCCTTTTTCCTATCTTGCACGAAAAATAATCACAGACGTTTCCCTTCTATGATTACTCTTTATGCAAGACAGAATAAAGAAAGTTGTGGAGATAACAAGATTTCATTAATTTATTCATTAGATTGATACCATGGCTTTTACTTGGCTTTTAAATCATTTTTAAGTCCCATTGTATCTTTATATTGCCATTAAACAAATGGTTGTAAGTACTACCAGTAAGTTGGCTGGGAAAAGGTGGCATCATTATCATCATCACCATCATCATCTTCATCAGTATTATTTTCCCTATCATTTTAATACAATATCTCAAGGCAGCAAACATACCTAATACACCTGCCTCCTATTTTCTCCACAACAATTACCTTGTGAAATAGATAAACTCACCCATAGTTTTTGTGCCTAAGGCAGACCTGAAACTCACAGTTCCCTGCTTTTGAAGCCAGCATCTTCACAGAAATTAACCTGCTTTGTAGTTTATATGCCAGAGAGAGGAGAGAATGGAATGGAATGGAATAGAATAGAATTCTTTATTGACCAAGTGTCATTGGACACACAGGTATTATTGTAATATGTACTTCTCTATTTTTCTCAATTAAAAGCACATGTTAATTCAGAATTAATGTTATAGAGAATGAGGATTATTCAAAGGTTTCAAAGATGATTGGTACAAGATGGTGGAGTTATCATTTGCTTGGCTATGCTGAACAATGCTCCCTTTTGGACATAGGTTTTCCTCTGCAAATGTATTTTTAATGGATATGTGTTTCCTTTCTACCCTCCATCACACAATGGGACTCCTATTCAATTAGTATTATAATCAGGCTTTTTTTTTTTTGCACTACCAAAGAAAATTTTCTGATTTCTGGAGATTATTGTGGAGAAAATTCCCAAGAGATTCTGAAACTGTAAATGTTTTATTTTGATTTACCCATAAAAAATATGTCAGTGACTTTATTATTTACTTTGTACCACTGATTAACCCAGCAGCCCTCCATTTCTACTTTAAAAAAAACATACAAAATATAATTGCCTATTTTCTTTTGATTAAAAAAAACCTGTCGGACTTCCCTCACCTTTGAAAATGTTACCATCTTTTTCTAACATGATTACTAATAATGAAAGCAAAGAACTTATTTCTTGTTATACACCACATAGACTTTTTCATTACGTATTGTGGCCTTAAGATAAATATGTATCATCCTAGGATACACTATGCCATCTCTTCCCAGGCTTTCAATAAATATTGAAAGGGGTTTCAGCAACTCACAAAAATATTCCTCATTTTACAAGAACCAGTTATAGTATGAAGACATTTTCAGTAGGGTTAGGAGAATGTGCTTGCATTCCATCTGAGACACAATCATATAAACGGACTAAAAGATACAAATATTTAGAATGCACACTTATTATATCTCTCCTAAACTTGCTGTGAGTGGTTGAAATAAAAATTAAAGATATCATGTATTATATAATGTATAAAAATTATCAGTGAGCTGTTCTGAAACTTAGTGGGTGACATTGATCAGTCATCAACTGTTAACCTAACCAGTTAATAGAATTGTGAGAATCATACCAGACACTGAATTTATATTACAGCTGTGCAGTACCTTGGGTCTGAAGGAAGTTTAAAAAAACCTAGAGTTTGCAGGTGCACTTGCCTACAGCTCTTTAAAACTGCTGCATCTTTGGGGCTGTCCTTCATGGGGACAGTGCAGCCCTGGGAAAGACACATTAACTGTTAGATTTGGCACAAAGGAGCCACTGTTCTGCCAAATCCTCTTTTTACCTTTGAGTCCAAAGGGCCATATTCCATTGAACAAATAGCTATGGATTATATCCTAAGCTTAGAGGGGGGAAAAATAAAAAATAAAAACCCATTTTGTCCAAAGTATATCTATAGTTCATAAGTTAAATCCTCTACCTCATTCTGCTCCTTTATCTCATTTCTCTGTCTAGGTTCATGATGGTGAATCTATCGCACACGTGCCGCAGAGCCATATTTGCCAGCATGGCAGCCATCAGCTGAGGTGCATATGTTAAGGTGACCAGATGTCCCGCTTTTGGTGGGACAGTCCTGATTTTTAATCATTTGTCCTGCGTCCCACGGTGTTTTTAAAAAGTCCAGATTTTTGGTAAGGTGCGCGGCCACACACGTGGCAAGAAAACACTGCGCAGCAGTTTGCAACTGCCGCGCAGTGATTTCAACTGTCACAGACTCCGGAAGCTGGGGAGGTCCTTTGCAGGCAGCTAGAACTGACCACCCACAAAGGACCTCCCTGGACTTGTTTTGATGAGTGTGAGGCGACTGACAGTAGTTTGCGCAGGCCATGCCCGCTCAAACTATTGTCAGTTGCCCCATGTTCAGCAAAGCAAGCCTGGGGAGGTCCTTTGTGGGCAGCCAGTCCTAGCCGCTTGTGCCTGGCGCTGCGGCTGAAGTGAACCCCCAAAGCCCCCACCGCCACTAGAATAACTGCTGCTGCCACCTCCTCCTCCTCCAACAGCACCACCACATTTGCTGCCCGGCGCTGCAGCTGCAGCTGAGGTGAAGCGGCCAAAGCTCCCACTGGCGCCCCTGCCCGTAGCGGCCAAAGCTCCCACTGGCGCCTCCCCCTCCGCTCAGAGCACCTGAGTTGGGCCCCGCATTACCCCTGCCTCCTCCTCCGCCGCCGTGCTTTTGAGGAGCCATGAGGCCACGGGAGCCAGTAGGAAGGGGGCGGAGGTGGCGGGAGCAGGAAAAAAATGCCTCATGGCTTCTCAAAAGCACGGCAGAGGAGGAGGAGGCAGCAGGGGTAACGTGGGGCCCAGCTCAGGTGCTCCAAGCGGAGGGCGAGGCACCGCTGCTACGGGTAGGGGCACCAGTGGGAGCTTTGGCAGCTTCACCTCAGCCACAGCGCTGGTCAGCAAATGTGGTGGTGCTGTTGGAGGAGGAGGAGGAGGAGGAGGCAGTAGCAGTTATTCTGGTGGCGGCAGGGGCTCGTCGGCATCTTCAGCGGCAGCCCTGCCCCCGGTGAAAAAAAATGAAGATGGAGCAGATCCACGCAGATGATGTCGCCGCAACATGACTGGAAGAGGAATTCTGGGAGTTGAAGTCCACAAGTCTTAAAGCTGTCAGGTTTGAAGACCCCTGGGGTTTTTTTCCCTAAAGTGTTAGGGGTGCAAGGGTCTTGTAACTTGACAGCTTTAAGACTTGCACTCTTCAATGCCAGAGTTCCTGAACCAACATGACTAGAGGAGGAATTCTGGGAGTTGAAGTCCACAAGTCTTAAAGCTGTCAGGTTTGAAGACCCCTGGGTTTTTTTCCCTAAAGGGTTAGGGGTGCAAGGATATAGACCAAATTTTTAATCAAGAGCCTCCCCCCCCACCCGGTCAATGGTGTCCCGCTTTACCAATGTTAAAATCTGGTCACCTTAACGTATGTGTGCACCAGCCATCTGATTTTCAGCCTTCCAGAGTGCTGGAGGAGGCCATTTTCATCCTCCCCAGGCTTTAGGAAAGCCTCCAGAGCCCAGAGAGGGCGAAAAACAGGCACAACGGGACAACCAGAAGTTTCTTTCCAAACTGCCAGTTGCCCATTGTGCCTATTTTTCACTCTCCCCGGCTCCAGAGGCTTTCCTGAAGCCTAGGGAGGATGAAAACAGCCTCACCCCATCTCCCTGGAGAGCGGGGGGGGGGGCAACATTTTCACCCTTCGCAGCCTTAAGGAAAGCCTCCAGAGCCTGGAGAGGGTGAAAATCACACACACACACACAGGGAGTCACATGCTCATGCATGGGGGGGAGGTTGCTCACACATATGCAGGTGTCTGTGTGTTGTGCATGCATGCACAGATGTGTGGGCATGCGATAGCGCATGTGCACACAATTTTGCCACACCTTTAGTAAAAGGTTAGCCATCACGGGTCTAGGTAATGTCTAGTTCTTTGGTGCAATCATTTGGTTCTTTTGGTTAATCACTAACCAAACTAAATAGATGAAGCCTTATTTTGAAACAGTAGAACATGAATCACTGTCCTTATTCCCAATCACTAACTTTCAAAAGATGATGCGATGAAACCAATCATGTCTAAAAAAATAGATTCTTTACTGACAATATCTTCATGAATACCAGTATTTATAATACAATACAATACAATACAATAACAGAGTTGGAAGGGACCTTGGAGGTCTTCTAGTCCAACTTCCTGCCTAGGCAGAAAACCCTATACCATTTCAGACAAATGGCTATCCAACAACTTCTGGAGGCAAGCTGTTCTACTGATTAATTATTCTAACTATCAGGAAATTTCTCCTTAGTTCTAGGTTGCTTCTCTCCTTGATTAGTTTCCACCCATTGCTTCTTGTTCTACATTCAGGTATAAATGTATAAATAGTTTGACTCCCTCTTTTTTGTGGCAACCCCTCAGATATTGGAACACTATCATGTCTCCCCTAGTCCTTCTTTTCATTAAGCTAGACATACCCAGTTCCTGCAACTGTTCTTCATATCTTTTTACTCTCCAGTCCCCTAATCATCTTTGTTGCTCTTCTCTGCACTCTTTCTAGAATCTTCACATCTTTTCTACATCTTGGTGACCAAACTGAATGCAGTATTCCACGTGTGGCCTTACGAAGGCATTACAGAGTGGTATTAACACTTCACGTGATCTTGATTCTGTCCCTCTGTTTATGTAGCCTAGAATTGTGTTGGCTTTTTGGAAGCTGCTGCATACTGCTGGCTCATATTTAAATGGTTGTCCACTAGGATGCCAAGATTCCTCTCACAGTTACTACTATTGAGGAAGGTACCATCTATACTGTACCTGTGCATTTCGTTTTTGTTGCCTAAATGTAGAACCTTACTCTTTTCACCATTGAATTTCATTTTGTTAGATAATGCTCAATGTTCAAGTTTGTCAAGATCCTTCTGTATCTTAAGCCTATATTCTGAAGTGTTAGCTATTCCTGCCATCTTGGTGTCATCTGCAAATTTGATGAGTTCCCCATTTATCCCCTCATCCAAATCATTGATGAAGATGTTGAAGAGTACTGGGCCCAAAACAGAGCCTTGGGGTACTCCACTGCACACTTCCCTCCATGTAGATGCAGTTCCATTGAGGACTACATGTTGATTGTGGTTGGTTAGCCAGTTACGAATTCTTCTGGTGATGATGCTTTCTAACTCACATTCTTCTACTTTATCTAGTAGTAGGTTATGGTCTACCTTATCAAATGCCTTACTGAAGTCCAAGTAAACTATATCGATGGCATTCCTCTGGTCCACTAATTTTGTCACTTTGTCAAAGAATGCAATAAGATTAGTCTGGCATGATCTGTTTTTGACAAACCCATGGCTTTTGGCTATTACTTTGTTTACTTCTAGGTGTTTGCTAATTCATTGCTTGATTATAATGTTGATAGGTATTTAGTATGACAATCATAATATACAAGAATGGAACTGAATTATCATGAAATTATCATGAAAGTATCAGAAAGAAGAAAAAAAGAAAACCAAAAAATAATGACTTCCAACTTTCTTTGGTACCGATATAAGTAAAAGAAAATCCTACCACTGGCTAAAGTGCTCTGGGACTTTAGAGTTCAAAGCAATAGACACCTGCAATGTAACACATCAAATTTAACAATTGTCTATAAAAAAGACAAAGAACTCTAGACAGTGAACATTGCAGAACCTGAAGATTGCAGAAGAAAAAAATTGAAGAAGAAAATTAATAGCTTTATATTCTATTATTTCTGAGCATTAGATGTCTAAAATAATGCTGCAGCTCCTTCTTGTTGATTTCTCTGCCAGAAATTTCTTCTGAATTTTTCCATGCCATTTGAGTTAATCTAAAGGAAATTGTGTTGTAGTGATGGTTGTGGTGGTGGTTTTTAAATACAAATATTTTAAGGAAAAAGGAAATTTTAATGTCCATGTCTCATGTAGGGCATGTCATTTAATGAGGTGTCATTTAATTTTTGCATTTTTTTTCAGTGAGGGGTTCTAAAAATATGTGTTTTTCCATCAAAAATTCAAATCTGCTGTTATTTTTGCAATTGCACATTTAGCTTGGTATGGTAAATCCACATCTGATCATATACCCCACAAATACTGTTAATTTTATCTTCTCAAAATTATACCTGGTGCTACAAAAATTAAAGTATTTTTCTGTAGGAATCTTAGCTAGCTAAGCAAAAAATAATTCACACAATCATAAAGTACATTAGAAAATAATTATCTCTGATGTTTAAAAATGTTTAAATGAGTTTTATTAAGTCTTGCTTTGATTCGTTCTTCAACATCAACCACCAGCTTGTTTCTTGGCCTCTGATATAACCGTCACAATTATTATATGTATGCAATCTGCTTGCTGCCTCTGTGACCTGTTTCACACATCTCTCTATTGATTGGGCATGACAGGGCCACTGTGGTACTTGCATTGGTTCGTCAATGAACTTCTTTATTTCTGCTGTAGTCAATTTGCATGTCAAAGGTGGCTCATATACACCTTCAGACCAGTCAATCAGCTCCAACAGAATGGATGCTCTGGTTTGACCTCTGCCCAGTGCATGGCACCACCTTCACAGCCAGTATTAACATTTATAGAATCTCCTCCAATGGCCTTCAAGCTTTTGCCAATGCTTTTCTTCTTCACAAAATACACCAGATTTTCTGCAATCACTTCAGGAAGTTTTTGAACCTTTCTCTGGACTGAAATAATAAAGATATCTTCCATCCAGCTCACTGCACACGGAATAATGTTCTTTTTTGATGGTTCTGGGGAAATGCTGGTCTGAACTGTTTGCTGGGGAATTGCTGGTCTGAAAAGTTATGATATTTATGTAGTCATTTATCAAACACATCTAATGTATATTAAAATAACCAACATGCCTTTAAAATACTCAAGGCATCTCATAAGTTTAGAGCCTCCCTAATGTTTGGAAATTGAAATTGAAAAAAATAACACACCCTAAAAAATCATCTTAGGGCTTACAAAGTTGCTGAGGCAAGGGAAGTGAAGTAGGTTGTTGTTATTTTTCATCTCTTCAATGGCTTTAGTTTTTCACACCTCAATTAAATCTCAGAGGAACACATTATGAGGAACCTATCCTGTGAAGTTCTTTGAATCAAAAGCACCAGTAACCAAAGAAAATAGAGAATGATGAAAGAGTTTATTACTAGCTGCTGCTTTGCAGGAATAAAATAAGTACAACATTACCCAAATAAATTGCAAATACATTTTTAATTGTTGAAAATGAAATAGTAAAACAGAAGTCTTTTAGATGTCACATGGAAGATATTTTGGGGGAATTAGGATAGATTTTTGACCCTGCCCACAGCCATATCTTCAACTTGCATTTCTAAGAGACTTTCTTTTTCCCAACAGTTATGTTGAAGCCAAAGAAAGTCCTGGTATTGTATGTTATTATCTGTAAAAACCTGGAACAAACTCATAGCAAGACTCCTGTACTATTTCCTGTTAATGTAGGCTGCTGTAAAAAAAGGATTATCATTTCCCTCAGGATATAGCAGAACATCTTCTAGCACCACATTGCATTTAATGGCAACTGATTGCATACAAAATTGAGTAATTTGTAAAGGGTCTCCCAGTCATTAGTGAGAATTAATGAGGTTCTACCATAATAAAACCTCACTTTAAGATACAGAGTTTCACTGAAACATATGGGATTATAAAAGTAAATTTGCGTCTCACATAATCTTATGTCAGTTATAAAGCACACTTCTTGAAAAAAGAAAAAGAAAAAGAGCCATCCACAGGTTTGAACAACTTTATTTTTATGCAGATTCTGGAAGCACCACACGGTGCTTACTTGTCACTTTTTCTCCCACCATAGCACCAAGATGCCCTGGGGAAAAATGATGTCTCACTTCACCTTGCTATTATAACTCTACCTTTACAAAGCTCTGAATGGCCTGGAGGAAATCTGGCACAGCACAAGAATTTTGGTTTCCATTTCTGTCATATCGTTATTTACAATTAGTGGAGTATTGCCATAAGAGTTTGCAATATAAACCAAACCTGCCCACAGAAGAAACTCTCTATATTCTACACCTTATTCTGGTTATAACATTATTTTTATCATCGTACCCATCATCTTTTTTATTGCATCTTGGACTTGAAGAGTCCAAAAAGCAGATGTAACTCATGATGACCTGACTTCAGTGGGAGAATGAAGCAGGTGGCTAATTGTCTCTCAGACAAATATGCTGATAATTAGCAGGGGAGCAGAATGGAAGAGAAGCTGAACACCAACCTTTATTTAAGTTAAGCAAATGGACGGGAGGGGGGATTCACGATGCAGCTGCATTATGCTCTGAAAAGTTAATAACAGAGCCATATTTCATCTCGTCAATCCCCATTCACCAAAGGATGCCCTTAGGACTTGTTTATGGATAACTTTGACACCGGGCATATAAAAAGCTCATGGAATGCAACCAGGTTACAATAGGGAACAAGGGGCTTTGAAAACCTCATTATGTCAGGTTAGTGCCTTACACCTTGCCTCAGGAGAGTAGCAATGGATACCTTTAGGGAACATTCATGTGAGCAATATCATTTTGGTTGCCATTTGTCCACATTACAAACCAAACAGCATCCTTTGTTCAGGACAACTTAAGAACGAAAAGCAGCAGGGTTGACAGTTGAGATCAAATTGCATTGGCAGGCAGTGGCTTAATGCTTCAACGTTTTCTGCCCAGACAATTTTTGGCTGTAGCTACTCTTATCCATTTTCTGTCTTTCCCAAAATGTGAGACCCACCACGGATTTAATTATTGTCTTTTTATATTAAGCATTTTTTTAAAAAAATAACTAATGTGTACAGGGATAAAAAAAAAGTAGTTTGCAAATCAGATAAAAATGTTAAGGCCAGTAGTAAGAAATACTCCTGTACCAAGGACTATAATACATCTATAAATGGAGAACAAAATATTTCAATGAAGTTTTGGTTGATTTATTTCAGAAAAATAAATAATTATACTTCCTTCAAATATTAGAGGAAACTTTTTCTCATGACAAGTTTCGCTATCAGTAACATCTTTCCCAGAAATACTTTTTGACTCTCAACAAATATATAATAATTTTAAAAAGCCACCCCACTTTATTCTTCAGTCTGGTTTTATGTGCTCCTCAGTCTAATATCAAAAGTTCTGTGCATGAAATCAACTCCAGGTCCCAGCATTGACAGCTTGGCAACTCTTATTACTTTTGCAGGAAGAAGATACCAAAAAAGAAAATAAGAAAAAGGAAAGGGAGAGAGAAGATGGAGAGAGAATAATTAACTTTTAGGTAATTTAATTTAAGGGGAGTCAAAAAAAGTTGAAATAGCAATCGAAAATATGCAATTGAAGTTCTCTCCCCTTTTATATGTTGTATATATTTTAAAATGTGATAGTTTCAATTGTATACTTAGTCTGCCTCAACATCACTGTTGATTCTATCAGTTTCAAGTTATGGATTTATTCACTAGGAGGAATGGGGGTTCTTAATAGAAAAAAATATGTTCATTTGTGCTTTTTCATAAGAAAGAGCAGCAGGCAAAACTGTCAATAGTTTGCTTTAATTACACAGTTATATACATGTGATTGTTTGAAAATCCAAATCTACGGTTACATCAATTCAACAGTTTTAATTGTTCTTGCTCATCTACTCCATTGTCCTTCTCTTAAAAAACACCGATTCTTCTTAACTTACTACTTCCTCTTTTTTAATACCTTTTCATTAGGTATTAACCTAATTCATTATTCGTTCAACAAATTGAATACTCCAAAAAAAATTGATTGATTTATTCTTGTCCTGAAAGATCAAAAGATCTCCAAAGTGTGTGTGTGTGTGTGTGTGTGTAAGCTTGTTATTTACATCTACCACAGAGATACCAAAGATTAACAGATTAGGAAAACACAAGTAAGTAAAGCTGCACACAAGTATCGTCAAACTCATCCCCAAGTCAGTAGAGAGACTGTAAAAAGTATACATCTAATAATCCCTATGTTAATCAGTCACAAATGAGATCAATGTCTTGGACTAATAAGTCTTTGTCCGGTTTTTAAATATGAACCTCAGATTGATTACTCCATGGACAAAGTTGTTGATCTCGGACCCAGTTATCCTGGTGCCTTTCTCTAAAGTGGCAGGATGAGAGTCCTGGGATGTGCTGCAGTGGCAGTAAAGTCCACCTCCCTCCCCTTCAGCCCTCCCCTGAACTCATTCGCATCCAATGCAAATCACTTTCTTTCTGATGTCCAGAAGTACAACAGATGCTTCCAAATGACATCTTTTGGAGCCAGAGAGGTGAAGGAGGGAAATGTTATGCCAACATTCAAAGTGCAGGGGCAGGTCTACCACAGGATAGAGAGTATCGTGACAGGGCCTCTGCAGCAGCCTTCATTTTTCCAGATATACTTTGTTGGTTATGATGACAATGAGAGGGGCATCCATTGTGGAATCTATCCAGGCGTTAATCCAACACTGATTAGCCAACTGCAGAAGTTGCTGCATGAACATAACAAGTATATTCTGGAACATAAGGCTGCTGTTGATTCTGTTCCTAAGGGCCACAAGGACTTCCAAGTGGTGATTAACGCTGATAGGAAGCCTTCTGAAGAGCACCAAGATTGTTTCAATGCCCCCACAACTACAGAAGGGGCTGTTCTCATTGTTCACCCAGATTTTGAAAAAAGAGGTATTGTTTTCCACAGCAGAGACAATAGGTTGTTACAAATCAGTGAGACGCACCGTGCCTATGATGCTCTCCAGTACCATCTGATGTTCTGCCATGGAAAAGATAGCTATTACAATAATATATCTCAGTGCAACCCAAACACCAAGGTCAAGAAGAGTGTGTCTGCTGCTGGCTTTTATAGTTAGAGAATAATGGAGTGTGATGGCGAAGAATGCTACATATTGTTGTTCCAGTTCTGTAGCGAAGCATGGTATCCACCGATCAGTGTATGTATGTATGTATGTATGTATGTATGTATGTATGTATGTATGTAAACATACACACCCATACACACACCCATATACATATATACAGTACACAAATAGACACACACACACACACACACATGCCATGTAGGCCAGGGCTACTTTTATTGCAACAGCTGTAATAACAGAGTCTTTCAAGTCTAGATGTGCTTTCCTCTTCTCTCACTTTATCTTTGTGTAAACTAAGCTTGAACTCATCTGACACATTTTCTTAAGTTATATTCTTGGCTAGGACTAGGTCCCACTAATATATATGCCTGTTGTAGCAATTTACTACTGTTCATCAAGGCTGTTCCCCATGCCTTCTACATCACTCTAACCTGATGGTCTTCTCCTTTAGCCTCTTAAGATCTGCCCAGATATGCAAAGTGCAATATAAACTAGGGTGCTGCATGTCTCAAAAATGATTCTAAAGAAGCATTTTGATGTTCTAGGAGGTCAACCATAGTATCTCCCTGTTATTCATTAAAGCAGTCCTGTCTTTTCCTCAGATGCCATGCCAATCTGGCAAAATATGTCACAACTTTTGAGAGTTGCTTTAGAGTGTCTAAAGATCTTCAAGAGTTTTTCCCCAAGGTCAAAAACATTTCTTCCTAAGATGCAAAGCCTTAATGTTAATAACAGATACCTAACCCAACCCAACCCAACCTGTGAATGGTGCTATTGAGATAGTTGTTCCTATTAAGCACTTCAAATACTCCACAATGACTAAGGGCAAATAACCACTTTTTATATGTGTAACCTAGCAACAAAAACCAAATATATCTGTCAGACATACCTCTTTTAAAATTCAAGAAAGGAAATCCCCATTGTTTTAGAGAAAAGGTACTTTTACTGAATATGAAGTGATAGAATAGAAACTAAAGCAAGATCTGAAGCTAAAAGGCACAAAATTGTACATATAAAAAGTTTACCCAAATCCCTCCCTCCAACAACCCCAAGCTAAATGTCCAATCTCTAGCCCCAAGGGTGTCATGTGGGTGCATCTTAAAGTGGCCTCTCCATCTGGTATGCAGAGATGGTTGACCTTGACCAGACCTAAATAGCATGTGCAGAAGATAGTGAGAACAAAACTCCTTCTTCAACCCAAGATATCGTTTCCAGCACGATTCCGCTCCCAAATACCGAAACCCCACTCCCTCCCTTTTACTATGGTAGCCAATAGAAGCAAAGCAATATAAATCTGATAGTATCCATGACAGTCTCAAGGGCATGTCACCTCTTCAGACAAGTCACAAGTCATCAGAAGGAATATTAATAAATAAATGTTTAACTTTAAATTTATCATGGTCAAAGGCTAGTATAAAACAATATAATATATGAAGATTTCTTTTTTAAAAAATCATTGGATGAATAATAAATAAATAAATAAATAAATAGCTACTTTCTAGCCATGGATACCACCACTTTCTTTTCTCAATCTCACACTTCCCAATGGTACTTATGGATATATTTCCATTTATTCGTGAAGAGAGGTGCCTATATATTTTTTTTCCTGTGAGATTTACAAATTGTAACTATGCTTCAGAATAACGTTGCTTCATAGTTATTTGTCAAAACTCTATTCCTTCTGTCCATTCAGAGAATTAGACGGAAAAGCCTCTTTAATCCAAGATGGTCCTTGAAGTGTGAGGGGGGGAATGTATCTCTCCTTGCAGCTCATAAGGCTCTCTTTCTGTGCAGGCAAGCAGGTATGTGTTATGATCGTGACAGATTGTTCTCATATTCTGAAACAGACACCTAATAAAAAGAATAAAGCCAAAAAAAGAAACAAAAATAGGTAAGGCATGATGGAACAATAGCTGCTTTAAAGAAAGTAGGGGGGGCACCAGATCTGTGAAGCTTTCCATCTGCAGAGTTTACTTTGGCAAATAGAGAAAGCATTGAGGAAAATACTCCTGTCTAGTCTTGCTGCCTATTAAAACAATTCACTGTTTGCTAAGCTTTGTAATTTTTCATTCTAAGGTATAAATAATTAGCTATGATTTACTAGTCTCAATCAGAGAAGTAAGTTAAACACTGCTTCTTTCCGTTCCTTTGAAGCTGCTAACCGGGGAGGGATTGAATAAGTGGCAAGAATTTAGGGGTTATTTTTCTATCACAAGATCATCTATCATTTTATAGACACATCACAGGATGTAATTAAAAACACCAGCTTCTGCTCACTGAGAATCTGGTCTCTTCTACCAGGCCTGCTAGCAGCCTCAGCAGAGGACTAAATAACTGTAGTCATTTCTGAGACAAATGTTCTGTTTGTTAATTTAGTTGTAAGTTGCTTGATCCAGCAGAAGCACATCACCTGGCCTTAAGCTTATGAGGGTATATTTGGACTTAATGGGATCACTCAAGTGTTTCAAATTAGCCATATGTTGAAGTACCATATTGAGTTGAGCCCTCTACATATCACCTTGTAAGAACAAGGCTTCCCAGAGATAAATATATATCAATTGGCCCTTCATCTCCCTCAGCCCACTTTTAATTATATCTGAGAAGCATTAGGTAATTAATTTCCATCTCCTGCAATGTGACATAACTTGACATAGCTTGTTTGATATTGCTGACATTTAGCTATTATTCGGAGACATGCTTTGAAGACTTTGGATTAGAGACAGATAATCTAGTCTCTCTCTCTCTCTCTCTCTCTCTCTCTCTCTCTCTCTCTCTCTCTCTCTCTCTCTCTCTCTCTCTCTCTCTCTCTCTTTTGGTGTGTTTTGGATTACTGCTCCTTTAGTCCATTGCTACCTTTTATCATGCTTATTAGGATTGGTGCGAATTTAAGTTCAAAAACATCAGGACAGCAAGTTTTTCTCCACACCTGCTATAAATGTCATTGATCTTACTGAGATATTCTTTTTATTTATTACCAAAATTTTATTGAAGAATTTTATATAATAGTAAAAATGGCACAATTTTTTAAAAAAAAGAGAAAATAAGGGGGAAAGTGGTGAATAGATTAAAAAAAGGAAAAGATAAAAAGATAAAGATAAAAATATAAAGATGCAGCTTCTTCTTTAGAGAAATGTATCATTTGTCCTCTTTGAATAAGGTTACATCATGATTTCCCTCTTTCCCTCTTCCCCCATATTTTAACCTTTTTAATATTAATCCCTAAATTACCAGTTTTTCATTTTTTACAAAACATCCAGTGGTTAATAAATATCACTGTTGTCTTTTCCTTAATCAAGCAAATCAATTTTACAATTTCTTCCATTATTAGTTTTTCTGAATCTTTCCATCTTCATGAACACGATAATTTTGCTCCATTAGCTATATATAAAAACATTTTCCACTAGTGTCTAACTGATTGTCTGTTGACATCTTATCAGTATATTCTTCATCTTCATTTTGCTGTTTTTTATATTTCAGAGAGATTGCAATATTTTCATATATTGCATGAGACATTTTCCTACAGAAAGAAACCAATATGGATAGCAGTGTTCCAGCATCCTTTTAATCAAGTTCTAATAATATGGAGAAATGTAGAACTGAAATTCTTCTGTATAATAACCATTCTTCTTTTATCAAATCTAAAACCTGTGTTCAGATTATGAAGACAAACTCAGAGGACTTAACAGCTAAAGGAATTGTCACATCTCTTTACCATCTTTGTGAAAGATCATATCTTCCTAAGGGCCATCTAAAGATCCCTTTTTTGGCTCCTGTATAATTCAATAATAGATAAACCCAGCAATAGATAAACCCAGCAATTATATAAATGGTAATTTTTTTTTGCTGCAATAACTATAGATGATAGTTATTGATGCAAGAGGAACAGTAACTGCTGCTGCTCATTCAATAGTGAATGAAGTTTCATAAGAAACTATTTGTGCCTCTGTTCATAAGGAGCCACTTAATGTACATTCTGAGTTTCATGCTCAGTGAGACAATGCAATTGAATAAACAGTTATAATAGGTAAAATATAATCAGTGGACTGAGGTTTATATCTACTATAGAAATAGGATAGATCGGTGTTTTTCAAACTTTGAAACTTTAAGATAGCTAGGGAATTCTGGGAGTTTAAGTCCACACATCTTACTTTTGCCAAGTTTGAAAAAATAGGATTGATGGAGGTATTAGAATTGCTAGGAATAGAAATACAGCCAATGTTGTATTAAAATAAAAATGACGATCTGGGATTAAACATTTCCAAGAGTTATATTTTTGTAAAAAGTAACTGCTGATGGAAAAAGTAGCTGCTGATTTTCCTTAAATGGAAGCTAGGGATTCCATAAATATCTTCCTGCCCTTTCCCCTCTATGATTTCTGTTCACATAGATTATAAAGTTGCTTTTAATGTATTAACAAATTAAAAGAGTTGGAAGGGGCCTTGTAGGTCATCTAGTCAAACCCCCCACCCAAGCAGGCAATCCCACACCATTTCTGAAAAATGGCAGTCCAGTCTCTTCTTGAAAGCCTCCAGTGATGAAGCTCCTAACCCTTCCAAACACAAGCTATTCCACTGGTTGATTGTTCTCACTATCAGAAAAATTTTCCTTATTTCTAGGTTGAAATTGATCAGTTTCCATCCATTATTTCTTGTTTAGCCCTCAGTTGCGTTGGAAAATAGCTTGACCCCTTCCTCTCTGTGGCAGCCCCACAAATATTGGAACACTGCTATTATGTCTTCCCTCTCTTCATTAGACAGGCCGTGCCCAGTTCCTGTAACTGTCCTTCATATGTTTTAGTCTCCAGTCTCCTAATCATCCTGGTTGCTCTTATCTGCACTTTTTCTAGTGTCAATATTTTTTTTATAGTGTGGTGACCAAAGCTGGATGTAGTATTCTAGTTAATTTCTTTTTAACTTTTGGGATGTGTGTTTTTTAATGTTGTACGCTGCCCTGAGTCCTTTGGGAGAAGGGAGGCATATAAATCCAATAAAAACAAAACAAAACAAAGCAAACAGGTGTCGTCTTACTAAGGTGTAGTCTTACTAGAGTGGTATTAGTACCTCACTTGATCTTGATTGTATCCATCTATTAATGCAATTTTTTGCTGCTACCACACACTGCTGGCTCAGTGGGGATAATTGTGCATAATTAAGAAAACTCTGGGTGCAATTTGCTCTACAAATTGTGGCATCCACAAGAGTGGCTGATCTGTTTCTTACACTGTGTCGTCAGTTCAAATATCTACTTAGGGTACTTTGTAAGAGACCTATCTGAAACCAAGAAAAGGCCCTGAGTCAACTTTGTTCCTTAGGAAATTAGATTCATGTTTTAAAAAAATTGCACTGAGAATAAAAGCAACTGGAGCTAATTTTACTAAAGTCGCACCAGTATCTTTTCTCTGAAATATTCAGTCATAACTAGCATTAGAGACTAGCCTAAACTAGACTAGACTAGAACAGAACAGATTTTTTATTGTCATTTTAAATATACACTAATCAGCATACATTAAGATGAAATTTCATTGCATTCAGCTCTCAAAAGATAACCATTATGCATATATAAATGGTGGTGGGGTGGGAAGAATCCTGCAAGTTTACAAGATAGCATAAAAAACAAAGCTGTTACAGAATCGAATAGTCCTACTATAGAAACCTCCTCCCAGAAGGAAGCAACAAAAACAGATTGTGAAGTGAGTGTATAGGGTCTCTAACAATGCTTTGAGCTCTAAGCACATAGTGCTTATATGCAGTATCTTGAATAACAGGAAGCAAGCTTCCTATAATCTTCTCGACTATCCTTACCAGTCTCTGTATGGGTCTTCTATCTGAGGCGCTGTTGCCACCACACCAAACAGTGATGCAGTTTGTTAGGATACTCTTTCTAATGCGTCTATAAAAAGTGGCCAGGACAGAAGGAGAAAGATGTTCTCTCCTCATCTGATGCAGGAAATGCAAACGCTGGTTTGCATGCTTCTCTAAAGATAATATATGAAGAGATCAAATCAGAGTGTTAGTTATCTGCACCCACAGATACTTAATACTATTGATTACCTCCACATCTGCACCCTTAATACAAAGTGGAGTATGACTATGCCAGCCCCACCACTATGCCAGCCCCACCACTGCTGTGTCATCCAGATACTTCACAATATGATTCATAGCAGACTGGCACAGTAGTGGTGGGTCATCAAGGTGGACAGTAATGGAGAAGTGAAAAGATAATCAAAGTTAAACAAATTAAATCAGCTGTTTTGTTGAGACTTACAGAATTTTTATTATCGCTGAAAAGAATCATTACCCAACATATAATTATGTCCTCCCTTTTCCAAAATAATATCAAGTTAAAATATGTAGAGAAAAAGGAATCTCATTTTAAGAATACAACAGGTCAAAACTAATGTATATTTATTCATTCATTCATTCATTCACTTCTAATATACATAACATACTATGTCATTAATTAGTTTTTAAAGTGGTTCACAATAGAATAGGAAATATAATAATATGATAATAAAGCATAAAGTAGACAAAATCATAACGCAATGTTTATATAGTTAATTGGTTAGTTATCTAATTATTTAAAGCCTTTTATTCTATTCTTTAGTAAAAAGAAAAACATCTTTTCAGAGCATTGTGCATTCAACTACTTACAAACATAAAAATCACAGAAAAAAAGAAAAAAAGAAATGAAAATGAAAGAGGAAATCAGAAAAGCCCAAATATCAAATCTAAAAAAAAGGGGGTTGAGAATTATGACACAGTATTAAGATAAAGCAACATATCTAAATAACAAAAATTCACTGTTAGCCAATACATTTAGACTTAACATAAATAATCTGTTTTATCCTCTGAGAATATTCTTTCTTTCCAGATTCTCCTTGAAATAATGCTGCACGATAGTGGAGTTGAGGGCAGAAATAACCCTAAGGTAGTGGGGCAAAAATCCAAGAAAGCAGTAGCAGAAAGCAAGGCAAAAAATACATCCTGATATTGTATTTTTCATTTAAATGCAAACAGATTTCCAGTCTAATTGGGCTAGGTTTCATTTCCTATAATTCAAATCTCATTTGGGGGGCACCAGATACTTTGGAAGTATTGGATAAATATAGAACTTATTTTAAAGTCACAAGAATCCTTTGGGGGGAAAGTACCATACATCAATAATGACTTATAAGTCTGTCCAGGAACATATGTGTCCAAATAAATTCAAGTAAACTCCAATAATCTCCTGGATGTTAGAAAACAGAGTAGGTATGATATGCAATGGATCTAGGAAAAGTTTAGTCCCTTTCCAAATACTTATTTTTGCTATTAATTTCAGACATTCTGTTTGTTTGATGTACTTTTAAATATTTTGCCTTTAATTTATTCCAAGAGCATCATTTAAAAACAAAAAAGGATGACCGAGTTCATACTATACACAAAACCCTAAACCAGGGATAACAAAATTCAATGGTTCTGTTCACATAACCTGCTATGCCCAAACAATTAAACCATATTAGGGCTTAATGTGCTTGGCCTAGTTTCCACAACATGCACAAGCAATGGCTCAGTTTCTACAATGCACAACTATAAACTCCCCATCTCTATTTTAGCCTACACTAAAATAGCCTAGCCATTGGGGACAGAATGGAAAAAACAGATGGAGGCAATTTTGTCCTTTTATTGGCACAGAATTATGATGGTGATGAAATGTAACTTGTGTACATCCAATATCCAAGATAGCAGGATTTATCCATCAAATATAAGTCATTGAAGTTAGTTTTCTGATACAGTTTTCTCCCCTATAAGCCTATAAAATGAAATATGGGTGAAACATAAAGAATGCTTAAAGCTGCTACTGATGGACATCTACATATAGAGAGATGGCAAAATGTTTATGCTCTTTACATTTTTTCCTGCATTAATAGAAAACTTTGTGATTACCAATCAAAAAAGACTCAAGAGTTCTGCTTGTAAAGTGCAACATTATAAAGATTTATACATATATCAGGGGAATAATATACAACATTGATGTTTTAAGAAGCTCAGTTTGGAATTTCTTTATTCAAAGAAAGCCTCAGAGAGTGAAATATATATTTTTCCTCTGATACCAGTGTGAGCATCATTGCTTCTTTATGATGTGAGCTGGAGGGAGAGAAAAAAACCCAATATGCAGATGCGTCCCAATATATTTCTGAAATAAAAGCAAAGTGAGGGGTTTTTTGCACTTCCAGAAATCCATTAAAATATAGCATTAAATAGCCCAAAAGTTCAGGGTACATAGAAGGAGAGAAACACAGGACTGTAAATGTGGGAATTCGGACTTCCAGTACTTTCTTAATAGTGAAGTCAACTTTCAGGTCACAGTTGTCCTAGCTTTTTTTTTTTATAATACCTCCATTTAAGGTGGGTGGGGGAAATATCAGTGTTGGAAAAGAGTATTAAGATTATTGAATACTTGACGTGTATTATATAATATCAGATCAATATCAGTTAAAGTTTCACAAGTGGAGTGGGAACAATACTCTAACTGGTAATAATAGAGTCTTTGGTGGAGGAGGGAGATCAAATGGGCCAATCTGATAAAAGCAGTGTTTACCCAATGTTGCATATGTATCCAGAAGAGGAAAGATTGCAGTATGATGGTGCTGATGGAAGAAGCAAGAGGACCCTGCTGGTATCCATGGCTGGTAAGCCCTTAGATTGGATGCAAAAGATATAGACAGTAGCTGCCTCTTATTAGTTATAATTACATTAGAATCACCTATTCTGCAAAAAATAAGCTTTACAAGAGAGGTTGGGGAGAGAGGGAGAGATAGAGAGAAATCTTTTGTTCCCATCTGATGGCTATTTGGGGTTATGCAATCTAAATTTCCTAGCCCAGGGATATCTACTCTGGGATCCATCTCGCCCAAGGATATCTACTCTGATCAGAAAAAGCTCTTCAGGATTCTGGACAAATCTAGTTTTATTAGTAGGAGATATCTCCTTTTCAACTTAAGATAATCAGGCCAATGAAATATGAACTATGAACTTCCTCAGACATACATATTCACACTTAGAAACATCATGATAGCTCTCATCCAATCAAAAGTTCCCTTTGGTCTAGTGCCAAAAAAGATACAACAAAGGCTTATTTACTAGATGATGATGAGACTTGTTCAACCACTTGAATATGCATATTAAATCTAAGGATTGGAAAACTGATGTCCTCTAGAAGATTTGGTCAACAATTTTCACAGTTCCTGTCTGAAGCTAATAGAAATAATAGTCTAAAATATCTGGAGGGTATATTACAGAGACAGGAAGAAGACAGCTAATCTATTTCTTTGGCCATAATATTTTTCCACAACTGACACAGGCAAAGATAGTTCTTATCTATGCATTATAAATATGTTTTAGGCCAAAGACACATAAAGTCAAGAATGTAACTTATATTGTCTGAAACTGTAGAATTAACATGGATTTTAGTTACAAACAACTAAGTGGGGGGGGGAATACACCCTTGAATTAGCTAATGTAGGCATAACTAATGTTCGTCAAGCTTCCTAATGCAATTACCTCTTTCATTTGCTGAGGATGTCCATTTTCTCTGCTCTTTCAATGAAAAGCAGGGGGGCTCTTCCTTTATGCCTCAGTTATTACAGCTTCAAAAAGGAAATTGGGCTAGAAATAGGCAAGCTTATTTTATACACTCTATGCATAGAAATATGCATACCCATCATGTTGTTCCTTTATAAGATAAGCAATATTATGCACAGCTCAGAAAAAGTGTAAGGAATAAATCATGAGAAAGGGAAATGTGACTAATTTGTATTGTCAGCAAGTAGACTTTGGAATTTCCAAATCTAAGGAAATTGACCCAATCATGGCATCTATTTCAGCTAGATAGCTAGATTGGTAGATAGATGGATAGATATTGAATACATCCCATTTCCTTCTATCTGTGAGATGAGTGGGGCTGAGAGTCACTGATCCAAAGTCACTTAGCCAGCTTTCATGCCTAGAACTCAATCTCCTAGCTTCTAGCTTGGTACCTTAACCATTAGACCAGAGTAGCTGTCAGCCTCTGTTTTGGTTACTTGCTTATAGCTGCTTTGCTACGCTTGTTTACTATCGACTGCCATAGGAAGAGGGGCATGGTATTGGGGAAGGGAATAATATTGTACTGAAGGAGTCTTGTTCTCACCATCTTCTGCTCATGCTGGTGGCTGATGTTTGGACTTGGTCAAGGCCAACCGTCTCACATACCAACTTGATGAGGCTGTTTGAAAATGCACCCCACATGACACCTTAGAGAGTTGCAGATTGAACACTGGGTTGGGGAATTGTGGGGAGGGTGCTGGGTAAACATTTGATATGTATATGTTCCCGCCTTTCTGGCTCAGATCTTGCTTTCCTTTTAGCTGCTTTCACTTCATATATAGTAACAGTACTTTATCTCTATTAACATGAGGTTTTTCTTTGTTGGATATTGAAGAAGGCATGCCTGATATTAAGGAAGATCACACTTCGCACCCATCCTGGAGCTTCCGTGGAGGGAGCACCCAAATGTCTAATCCATGCAACAAGCAGGTAGAGAGAATGGCAAGGGTCACAACCAGCCGAAAACCAGAAGCTGACTGGCAGGCAGCGGAAAGAGAGGATCTCACGATGACCCATGCTTTACACCTTCTTCAGGAGGCTTGGGAATGATGGTGTGCCCTTGTAAGTCTCACTGAAAGGGAGAGTGGATTAGCCGAACAGGCAGAGGGGGGAGCAGAAGACCTGGTTAGCCCTGAAACATCCATGGAAACAGCTCCTGGAGCTGGGCAAGAGGGAGGGGCCACAACCACAGCAGCAGCAGTTCGAGCTCCCCCAAGGAGGGGGGGAAACCCCAAAGGCACCAAATGCCTCAGATTCCTCCACTTGGAGTGAACTACAGAGGAGATCCCAAAGAACTGGGGAGTTTTTTACTGCAAGTTTGGGATTACGTGCAAGAGTATGGGGAAGTTTTCTCATTGGAAGTTGCCAAAGTAAGAAGTGTTAATATGGATTTGGGAGGCAAAGCGGCTGCCTGGATGTTAGCCTTGTGTAATGATGATTGCCCCTGCTGATGGATTACAAGGAGTTATGACTGCCCTGAGGAAACCTTTTGATGACCCCCTCCTAAATCAAAAGGCGAAAAGCAGGATGAAACCCTTAACCCAGGAGAGGACGCCTGAGGTTGAGTACACACAGGAGTTTCGTGAACTGTTTGTGCATATGCTGACCCCGGCTGATGGGAAGGAACCTGGCTGGTAGCTAGGGAGACGCTGTGAAACTGCCCTGGAAGGTGTGGAAGGTGCTGATGTTCTTCCTCTAGCCCAGGAGGAGAAGAAACCCTCCTCTTCCACAGGAGAAAGTGAAAATGATTCAGATGATGACCACTCAGTGAGTCCCTGATCGGGGCCCATGACCATCCCAGTAGAATTAAAATGCCATCAACTAGAGCACAGGGGAAGATGCTGGCCCTTTTAGACTCTGGATGCACCCAATGTGTAATCAGCCCAGAGGTGTTAGAGAAAATGGGTTTAAGACTGAGGACTTTGAAAGTGCCCATTGCCTTTTGCCAGTTGAATGGGTCAATCGCTGGGGATACCCTTGCTCATTTTGTAACTGAACCATAGAAATGTGGACAGGGGATCACCAAGAAACCTTGAGTTTTATTGTGGCACCTGGGATGGATCTGCCTCTCATACTGGGATTACCGTGGCTATGGAAATGGAACCCTTACGTGAACTGGAGGAAAGAGTGATTGTGCATTCGTTCTGCAAAAACACCTGAGGGGAAGGGGAGGACATCCCACATAGCCAATGCCAAAATGAACCTAGCTGCCGCAGTGCAGGAAAAGATTAAAGAAGAGAAAATCCCCAAAGAATATTGGGACCTCAAGGAGGTTTTCAGTGAAAAGGCCTCTGACAAACTACCCCCCCCCCACCGCACCACTGATTACAGCATTGAAATTATCCCAGGAGAGAAACTCCCTAAGCCCCAGATATACTCGATGACCCCACGTGAAATGGAGGAATTACAAAAGTTCATTGACAAAAATTTAAAAAGGAGTTTCATACAACCAAGTAGGCCACGAGTGGCCGCACCTGTATTGTTCAGAGAAAAGAAAGATGGCTCCTTTTGTTTATGTGTGAATTACAAAAACCTTAATGGAATTTGCATGGAAAATGTATACCCCCTGCCATTCATGAAGGATATGTTAGCCCACTTGGGGAAGGGGAAGATTTTTACCAAGTTGGACCTAAGGGAGGCCTACTACAGAGTCAGAATCAAAGAAGGGGATGAGTGGAAAACTGTTTTCTACTGCCCTTTGGGATGCTTCCAGTTCAGGGTATTCCTGTTTGGTCTGCAGGGGGCGCCAGCAGTTTTCATGCAATTAATAAATGAAGTTTTGCATGAGCACCTGTACAAGAGCATGCTAGGCTATCTTGACGACATCCTTATCTACATGGAATCACGTGAGGAACACGTGACTTTGGTCTGCTCAGTCCTCAAGAACTTTATGCGTAATTGTCTAAATATGAATTTCATCAGGAGAAGATTGATTACCTGGGATATCGTATCTCCCACAAAGGCATAGAGATGAACCCGGCAAAAGTCCAGGCCGTTACTGATTGGGTGCCTCCTCGTACCCGCAAGCAATTACAAAGTTTTCTGGGATTTGCAAATTTTTACCGTCAATTTATTCCCTCATTTGCTAACATCGCTCTGCCCATTACAAATCTTCTAAAATCTAAAGGAGCAAAACCTAGGCCGGGAAAGTGAATTGGACTATGGAATATCAAGCCACTTTCGAGAAATTAAATGACTCTTTGCAGCAGAACCAGTTTTGAAACACCTTGATATGGATGCGCCATTTGTGGTACAGGCTGATGCCAGTAACGTGGTGGTGGGGGCAGCATTACTTCAAACAAATGCTGACGGTAAATTGCAACCATGTGCTTACACCTCACGTAAGCTTACAGAGACAGAAAGGAGATGGGCCATATGGGAGAAGGAAGCTTTTGCTGTTAGATGGGCTTTGATGACATGGCAACATTTCCTGGAGGGGGCAAAACACACTTGAAGAATGGACTGATCATAAAAATTTAGAAGCATTGAAGACCCCGCAAAAATTGTCACCTAAACAAGTGTGTTGGGCACAACACTTCAACTAGTTCAATTTTACCCTGAAATACATACTGTGGGAGGGGGAGAGAACCTTATGGCTGATGCCTTGTCCAGGCTTCCCCAGTACAACAGCTTTAAACTGAGCTTGGTTCATCTGGTCATCCCAGATAGAAATATTGCTGCCTCAATGATTACTAGGAGTCAAGGCCCAGTCGACTTGGATGCAACTACGGACCTAATGAACAAACTCAAAGACATCCTTGAATCCGATGACTGCTTCAAAGAACATTCTGATGAATGCACCATGAAAGATGGAATGGCGTGGGTAGGAGCTAAACTGTATGTTCCAGCTCACCTGAAACCTGTTGTACATCAACGGGCCCACGATTTGAGAATGGCGGGGCATTTTGGATTTATAAAGACTTTGCATCTGATTAAGAGGCAATTTTGGTGGCCTTCATTGAAAAAAGATATTGAGTCCTACATAGCCAGTTGTCCCATCTGTGTGGCTGCAAAAAGACCTCCGGGGACGCCCCAGGGTCTCCTCCAAAGTATTGCCCGTCCTGGGGCCCCATGGAAACAGATATCAATGGACTTTATTGTTGAGTTACCAGAAAGTCTGGGGAATACCGTTATTTGGGTTATCATCGATCTGTTTTCCAAACAGGTTCATTTTGTGCCTTGTTCCAAGATCCCATCAGCAGAGTCATTGGCTAAATTATTTATTTCACATGTATATAGGTTGCATGGAATGCCTGAATGCATTATTTTGGACAGGGGGGGTCCAATTCACCTCCCTCTTTTGGAAAGAGTTCCTGAAATTGATTGGCTCCACCCAGGGGCTAAGCTCCACCCACCATCCTCAGACTAATGGGACTTGTGAACGGACTAATTCAATTTTGGAGCAGTATCTCCAATGTTTCATCAATTATCAACAGGATAATTGGGCTGAACTGTTACCACACGCAGAGGTGGCATACAATAATTCGGTACACAGCAGTACCGGCATTACCCCTTTTAAAGTTGTGTTTGGTCAGGACTTTGTGCCAATTCCTGAATTGCTTCAGGAGAAACCGCAAATTTTGTCCTTGTCTGGATGGAGTGATCAACTTCGGCAGTTTTGGCCCATGACCCACAAAGCGTTAGATGCGGCGCACCAGGCTCACAAATGACAAGTGGATAAGAGAAGGGTTAAGCTGAAAGAGTACCAAGTTGGGGATAGAGTGTTTTTGTCCACTAAGTTTCTGCAAACCACCCAAAAGTCGAAGAAATTGGGGCCGAAGTACGTAGGTCCGTTCCCCATTGTAAAAATCATAAATCTGGTATCGGTGAAGTTGGACCTGCCAAAAAACCTTAGCAGAATTTATCCTGTGTTTCATGTGAACCTGTTGAAACCAGAGCATACTTCTTCCTTTTGTCCACCTCAATCTTCACCTCCGGTCCCTCTTCTTATTGAGGGAGAGCAACATTATGAAGTTAAAGAAATATTGGACTCCAGAAAACATAGGGGTCGCATTCAGTATTTGGTCTCCTGGAAACATTTTCCCCCTTCCCAGGCTGAAATGGGTTGACAAATCTCATGTTAGAGCTCCCAGACTTTTGCAGAAGTTCTACACCAGTTATCCTGATAAGCCTTGATTTTATAATAGATGCTATAATATGCTATATTGTTATTTTGTATTGTTTTTCCTCTCTCTTTTCCTGCAGGGATGATATCCCTTTCTGAAGGAGGGCTGGATGCCAGCCTCTGTTTTGTTACTTGCTTATGGCTGCTTTGCTACGCTTGCTTACTATCGGCTGCCATAGGAATGGGGGGGGGGCATGGTATTGGGGAAGGGAATAATATTGTGCTGGAGGAGCCTTGTTCTCACCATCTTCTGAGCATGCTGGTGGCTGATGTATCACATACCAACTTGATGAAGCTGTTTGAAGATGCACCCCACATGACACCTTAGGGAATGGGCAGATTGGACACTTGGTTGGGGAATTGAGGGGAGGGTGCTGGGTAAACATTTGATATGTATATGTTGCCGCCTTTCTGGCTCAGATCTTGCTTTCCTTTTAGCTGCTTTCACTTCATATCTAGTAAAAGTACTTTATCTCTATTAACATGGAGTTGGGATTTTTCTTTCTTGGATATTGAAGGAGGCATGCCTGACAGTAGCTCTTATCTTTTTGCATATATTTAGCACTATATAAAAAGTACAAATTATTCCCCACCAAAAAAATAAATAACTCATACTATTCTATTTTACTTCCTCCTAAGATACATTGATATATTATCATATCAAAATAATATTGTGTCTTGTTCTTTTCATTTGTTGGAAACACATCTATTGGCCAGATTGTGATCTTCAGTGCATGATATGGAGCAAATCCACATGTGCAGAAGTGATTCTCTTCCATTCCCTTTTTAATACACTGCAACAAATATCTTGCTGCCGCAGTCAGAAGCCAGCCAAGTATAGCAATAAAGAATTGGAAGACAACAACATAAATCCAAATTTTATCATAACATATTCTGATTTGTATAACCTGCTTCTGAAGAGCATGAAAAGTGCACACATTATAATGTCAAACATTTTCAGAGCTATTTTTTGTGTTTTAATCTTCTGTTATATCTTTTGGCATGGAGAGATGAGAGACAGTGGGTTTGCTTAAAAAGCAAATATAAACAGCAATTCTATAGTATAGAAATAGAACTGTGGCCTTCAACAGTTTTCTGTTTTACTTAAGCAGAAATGCAGATTACAAGTGTAGGGAGATATATTGTTAGTTGGCTTGATAGTTATTTTTAAAACAAAGGTATGAATCTGATTCAATTTACTGGCGAGTGTATTATTTTTGATCCACTCAAATCTGCTATATTTTGGAATCAATTCTATGATAACTAAGAGTATTTCCATTTCCCAATCTCTCAAAACCAATTCATCTGTGATGCACAATCATCTTCATTTCCACTTCTGCTTCCCATGACATGCTGAGAATAGACATCATTTAATCATCACCTCCTACTGAGCTGCTGCTAGAGATAACTGGATATTTTTAAAAATCATCCCATTTCAACTCCATTCCAAGAGAAATAAAATCAATTGCTTTCATTTCCGCCTACAGTTCACATCTTCAGTCTATACGAGTGTTTCTCAACCATCACAACTTTATGGTGAGAGTTCTTCAACTGCATATTGGTTGGACAATTCTGGGAGCTCACATAAAATGTCCAACGTGAGAAACATTGGTCTGTGCTAAGCTTTATTACATATAAAGAAATCATTGTGTCAGTTCTTGGCTATGCCTTGATTCTATAACCCAACTGCATCGTAGACTCAGTGCATGTTTGATTAAAAAAAAATCAGTTGCTGGGCTTCCACAGAACATCAGGTTTTGCTTTAACCCATGTTTATTTCAGTTGTTAGGTTGCTTTTTTTCACCTACTTTTTTAAAATGTCACCTCTCTTTTTTAGTGATTTTATCACCTTCTCTTAAAATATGTCTTCTTCTTCCTATACCTCATCTCTTATCTATAAACAAATTCATAAACCTTGTCATTTCAGTTCTGATGTCAGCAAAAGTCCATTAAAGGTTACCAGAGATAACAAAATATCTATTTAAAACTTGATCAAATAAACCAACTTTATGTTTCTTCCTTTTATTTCTAACAATCTTGATCATTTTTCTTTATCCTTTCTCTCAAAAATTTTCAAAGTTTTAACTAGTCTTAATGGTCTTATATTGGGGAGGCTCCAAAATAAGCACTAGGGCTTATTTTCAGGGAAACACGATATCAGGATGATCAGCCTGGCTGGGCACCCCACCCCTCCTAGCACATGCACAAGAGGCAACAAGTGCATGGGGACTGATGGTATCCAGCAGCAGCTGCTGCAGCCTGTCAGTCCTGTGTTCAGCACACTTAGGGGCTGTGCAGCCCGCACAGCATAGATGAGTTGATTCCCTATCCAAGCATCAGATGGACACAGAGGCGTGGGGTAGAAGGCAGGCAATTCCAACCTGCCGTGTGGGCTGCAAGTAAGCTAAGAGATGCAAAGATGATCCTCCCATGGCTGCCCACATACTTCAGGCCACCAACCCTCGACTTTCCTGCAGCCCACGCAACACATCCAATAACCTGCTTTCCCCCCTGCACCTCTGTCTTCATGAAATGAGCCTCCCGCAGCCACCCACCACTCCATCCCCCCTAACTCTTGACTTTTACATGGTTCCCACAGCACATCCAGATCGCATGCCCCTGCCTCTGCCTCCATTTGCTGCTTGGACAGGTAGTCAACTAACTTGTGCTGTGTGGGCTGCAGCTGCTTCCAGACACTGTCGGTCCTCATCTGCTCAGCTCCTCCTGTGCTGGCCATGCCCACCCCCCTTCAGTAGGGCTTATTTTGGGCAAGGCTTATATTATGCACATGCTTAATCAGGATAGGGCTTATTTTCAGGTTAGAAGACTCTATGAAAGAAACTCATCAAGTGTTCTAAAAGATTCCTAATAGCTAAAAGCTGTTAACAAAGAGTTTCTGAAAGTGATCAAAAAAATAAATATCCAAACAAAATGTCTTTTTAAAAGCTTCATTTCCATCATTTCAGCAAAAAGATGACTCTTCTCTCATCTCCCAGAGGTCTAAACCCACAGGAAACCATTGTTTTATGGTGTCTTCATGACAAGCAACTTTCTGGAGCATCTGTAGGTGATCTCAACTCTTCTTTAGAGAAGAATTATGAAGAGCTGATCTACTCTCCAGCTTTCATTTCACAATTTGCCATTTCTTTGCCAATTTGCCAGAAGTCTGTCTTTTTCACTTCACATGCCTTAGCCACTTCTTTTTTTCTGCCATATACTCTTTTTTCATTTACAAACTCACATAGGAGGCAAATAATTGTCCTTAACAGGTCTGATTTAAAACAGTGTCTTCACCCTTAAACAGATGAAAAGTATGGGCAGTTTTTTCACAAGTGCTACCTAGCATTTTTAACTGACCATTAATTTGATATACTGTCCCTTCCCCAGTCCTTGGTTCTGCCCTTCAGATTTATTAATATTTGGGCTATGGAACAGTCCACTTCTTTTAGCTGGGATTTCCACCATGAAAAAAAATCAAGCCTAAGCTTCATTCAGGGTGCTAAATTCCTATTAATAAAATATATGCAGTATTGTGATTGGCTAATTGATTCCTTCTGAGTAGTGATATTGAGAATGAGGGAAGGCAGTAAAGCTACAATATTTAACCACTGCCTGAAGACCAGAATAGGGCTTTCAAAGACAGAACTAGCAATGGGCATCACAATTTTTATATATGGTTGAATTTTTTGAAGCATAAAATGGGGTGAAGAGCACTTTAACTCTACAGTGGAGGAAAGCCCACAGAATAATATAATCAGCTAAGATCAGCACAAAGGATTTGAAGCTTATCTTGCCTTATCTTATCCTGAGAATGCTCTGCTAATGAATGACATAGAAAAGAACTACCATGGTCCTTGAAACCAGCTATCTTGTGATTATACTGATCCACAATTGTCCTCCACTAAAAAGTCTTCAATTTAAAAAATAGCAATTTCACTACATGGCTTCTCTGGCTGAAGTTCAACTTCCAATCTGATACTTCAAATATATGGGAAAATTCAGCCACTATATTCTTTCTCCCACCCAGCTTTCTCCAAATTGAGTAGACAAGGCTTTCTACTTCTGTGCCTGAAAAACTGTTATATTTTACAGGACTCTCATAAAATGTCAAAAATGTACAGTAAGGGATTTTAAAACTCCACATTATAACCATGACCTCTGGTCTTACTGCTAGAATCACTGCCTGTCCTATGCAGAGTCCGATGCTTTTAATAGCAAAGAGGTGAATGATATGGTGCAGGACATGTTTTCAGCTAATATTGAAGTGGCAGTATTTGATCCATGTACCTAGGCACAATTAAAAATGGGCATATCAAGCACAAGCAACCTTTCCCCTAATTTTAATTTTGTCTTGATATTCTTAAAATTGACTAGGATTCTAACAAAGGTTACAAAATGACAATAATTTGAAGATACTGAAAACCTTGCAGCTTTCAAATGCCATATTCTCTGTTTCTCGATACATCCTCTTCTTTCTTCCTGTTACTCTCATCATGGATTTCTTTGATAATTAGCTAGGAAACCATAATATAAACAATCAGGAACTCAAAGTGAATTTACACAGTGGCTTGAAATCCCGTCTTGTCACAGCTAGAAAATAGGAAGATACCAGAAATTATTTTATTAAGGGATGCCTGAGGACTGAGGAGAAGAGGAAAAATTCTTAATCTAGCGACAGGAGCCCTCAAATTTTGCACTTCTGGTGCACTTCCTAAAATGATTTTGGGTAACCTCTTCTCCCTTGAACCAAATTAAACCAGTTGTATAACAGTTAGTTTTATAACTTATATTTTAGTCTGTACATCACAGGACTTCTCAAACTTCACAGTAACACAACTTCCTAGTGCAAGCTTGCACATAGTGAAAAAATAGAAAGCAAAACCTGGAGTAAGTTTTGACAGAGTTTCTGTTTTGCCTAAACAAGCCAGATGACCTTTTAATAAAATCTGTAACATTTCTTTCTCGGTTTTTCATAATTTAATGGAGACTTGCAACTGGCAATTTTGTAATCTTGTTCTAAACAGGATATGAAAAGTCAGAAATATATAAAATCTAACATAATGGTTGCATGTTGCTTGAAACTTACGACCATAATAAAGCATGATCATAAATCATGTCAGTTGCTAAATGGGCCACCATGTGACCATACCTGATTTTTTTTTTAATGGCAGCTATTAAGTGAACACCGTGGTCATTGTCTGCATTGGGTGTTTTTGTCAGAAACTGGAAGTAAACACCAGTTTCTGGCAAAAATGTTGCAAATCACAACATATCATATGATCACTGGATGTTGCAAATGGCCACAAATGAAGGACAGTTGACAAGCATCTAAAATGCATTCGCATGACCACATATATGGGGGAAGCTGTCATAACTTCAAATTTGGGACAAGAACAGTTCTGACAAAATCCTTTCTAACCTCAAAAAGTCACTAGGCAGCTGGTTGCATAAGTCAAAAATTATCCTACCGCATACTATGTACCTTGAGCTATAAAACTGAATATGGTAAAGAAGAATATAAAAGAGGAGGAGAAAGGGGAGGAGGGTTTAAAGTGCATCATGTTATCTTAGTTAAATCAAAGAAAAAAGCCTTAATAAAAATCCTGAACATATTCATTTATTATATTCTTAAATCTCATTCCCTTACACTGTGAAGTAGGAATCCATCAATTTGCTTTATGAAAAATAAATTGACTATTTTCATCAGAGCAACCATGTTCAGATGCCTATGAACTGTTTACAAAACTCTGAATGATTTTAGTTGGCTAAAAGAATGTCAGAGTATCATACTGTATATGCATTTCCCACACTTTTATCCTATTTTAGAGATATGATGCCAAGTCCAAATTCACTTAATTTGGCATCTCCCCAATTCTGGTCTAATATTCAAATTAATGTATGATGGTAATCCTTAGTAACTTACAATTCAATATTGAAAACAGAGTTGGAAGGGACCTTGGAGGTCTTCTAGTCCAGCCCCCTGCTCTGGGAGGAAACCCTATACCATTCTGGACAAATGGCTGTCCAATATCTTCTTTAAAATTTTCAGTGATGGTGTACCCACAACTTCTGAAGGCAAGCCATTACAGTGTTTAATTGGTCTAACTGTCAGGAACTATTGCATACAATAAAGAACTCTGAGGCTGAAATAAAAACATAATTTTAACTAATGTGCTGTTGGAAATTTTGGTGCAGGTGAGATGTGCTGAAATTCAATATTGGAATGGAAGGCACTGAGTCAATATTGAAATCTACCAATAGTGTATAAATATGCATACTAAGTACAAGGATTAAACAAAGAGTTGCTTCAGAGAACTGTATTAAGATCAAAAGGGTGGATGTATTTCCCAGTGTCATACTGGCAATGTAGTTTATATTCTGTTTGGATATACCTGTCAAATATAGGCTATGTCATGACTGGGGGGGGGGGGATCTTTCCTACAGCTAAATCAAACAATATTCCTATTTGGCCTGTTTGATACTTTCAAATGGATATTTTTCATCTTTAGATCTTTAAGTAAAGATCTTATCATCTGATCTTAGAGATAATTACTACAAAAAGAAAAATCATTTTCTGTCATGGTTGAAAATTATAATTCCTGTCCATCATCAATAAAGCCATTTTCCCCTCTCATTTTTAAACATTATGGGAAATCACTGGTAATTAGGAGATGCTTATTAATATATTAATATCCTGTAATTGTGGTAATGCATATGAATGAAAATGAAGGGCAGTCTTTATGGATTTCTGCACATTTCTACTTACTTGTGTTTTTAAAAAAAGTGGTAAGACTTTCTATTAATAATATCAATTGTGTGTGCAAATGCTCTCTCTTTGATTTATAATTTTCCACACAATGTGAAATAAGGCTCCTGTCTGTGGTCCATCTCCCTCATTAGATAAACAGCCCTGAATTTAAAAGGGCCTGTGAATGCAAACATCCTAAATTATTATGCCTTTTATTTTTATTAGTAGTAAAAAAACTGGACCAAAGAATTCTTCAATTCAGACAGAGTAGATAGAACAGAAATCATAATAAAATGTTCAGAAAATGCAATTACTTGTAAGTATTAATTTAATTCTAAGAAAGAATAGACCTAGGATTTTAAACAATACCCATCTGTCAAATATTTTGTTTTAGGAAATTAAGCAACTATAAAAAATTACAATCTCAGAATTTTGGACTTTGACTGATTCCCTGCTGCCCTTTATATTATGTAGCAATAAAATACAGTCCATCTTGCGGTTTTATTTCATTGTTTGTGGCCCATGGAAAATCCTGTTGTCCAGTTGCCCAGAGTAAATAAATGACAAATCAGGTTAGCTAATGAAGTAGTAACTGACCAAGACTTGTTCAGGTTCCCCCAATCCATCCACCTTCTAACTTTCTAAATGTATTATTGACTACTTACTGTCTTCTCTACTCCTGCTATTTTCTTAAGTTGTGCTTAGATCTTAGGAATGTGATTTTGTTCACTTTAAAAAAGTATACTGTTAGATAACCCTGAAAAAGTCACAAAAAGATTTGCTAAACACTTTTGAAAAGATCTTGTAAATCCAGTCATAAAGTTTGTTTGTTTGTTTGTTTGTTTGTTTGTTTATTTAGAGTCCTCCAAGACTACGTTACAAAATCAAACTAGAGTCATAGACTTTAAAAGAGCCGATTTCAACAAATTCAGAGAAAATCTGGGAACAATTCATGGGAAAACAACTCAAGAAGCTTGGGAAAATCTGGGGAAAAGGTGATTATAAAAGCCCAGTCTACTGCAATATCAGTGAAAAAGAAAAATAAGAAATTGAAGAAGAAACCAGAATGTCTTATTTGATTTTAAAGAAGAGATTGGAAAGCTGTTTGTCCAGAACAGTATAGGGTTTATTTGGCTAGAAGACATCTAAGGTCCCTTCTGTTATTCTGCTACACAATTTAAGATATAGCATACCATTAATACATAAGTAACTACATTATATATAAAAGGAAGAACCCAAAAAGTTAACATTTTACTAAAGGCCCAAATAATTTCTATAAGCTAAGGTTGTAAATAGAAATTTTGCTTTTAAAACTCCTGGGTATTGATCATTTAATAAGAATGGCTCAAAGTCCTGATCATGAATGCAATTTGTCAGATAAGAATGGGTGTATTAGTTCAGGTCATCACTGTGAACACAGGGTGTACTTTAAAAGGAACTCTGCCATAAATACTTAATTTTCATAAGCTAACTTGGTTTATTGACATTATGTCACCCTGGTCGGAATATCATTGGCCAGAAAGGTTATATATCACTACTGAGTGAGAGTATTCAAGAAGCCAGTTCTTATATTATTATTATTATGTTGGGTGAAAAGTCAGTCATACGTCATACTGGATTTTATCTATCTAATGAATTTCCCCAAAGATCTAAGATAAGCAGATGTTGCTGTTTGATACTATTAAAGGTATTGTCACAGGTGTAAGCTGTTCCAAGTAAATTTGCCTTTTGCAATTGCCTCATTGTGAATTTGTCAATGCCTTGTCAATAGTGTTCAAATGGTGCTCCAATTGGGCGGGGCACTACACCCGATACATCTATTACTATTGGCACTACTTTTGCTTTCTTTTGCCACAGTTATTCCATTTACAGGTCTTTATATTTTGTAGCTTTGTTCAGTTCTTTGTCTTATATCCATGTCTTTCTAGGTATTGCAATGTACACTATCTAGACAGAATAGCAGAGTTGGAAGGGACCTTGGAAGTCTTCTAGTCCAATTTGCTAATCAAGCAGGAGACCCTATACCCGTGATGGCATACCTATGGATGTGTTTCAGAGATGACAGCAGAGTCATCTCTGTGGGCATGCACGCCGTTGCCCCAGCTTATCCAGCTGGTTGTCAGGTTTCTGAGATGTGCATGCATGCCGGCCAGCTGATCATCGGTTTTCCAATTTGCACCTGCACTCCAGCCAGCTGGTCATCAGATTTCCAAGGCATGAATGTGTGCCAGCAAGGTCATTGGGTTTCCAGTTTTAGGTTTGGGCACTCTGTGCCTAAAAAGTTCATTATCACTGCCCTATACCATTCCAGACAAGTAGCTGCCCAATATCTGCTTAAAAGCCTCCAGTGATACAAGAACCACAACCTCTTTACCACAACACTGATTAAATGTTCTCACTGTTAGGAAATTTCTCTTTAATTCTGGGTTGCTTCTCTCCTTCATTAGTTTCTACATTGAATTTCATTTTGTTAGATACCGCCAAGTGTTCAAATCTGTCGAGATCCATCAGGATCTTGAGCCTAATTTCTGGCTATTCCTGCCAGTTTTAAAAAAAAGTTTAGACTTTAATATTTCCTGACAACACTACTTATCTGTGGTATTGTGTACTGGATGTTTAAATTCTCAATCCCCAGAGTACTTTTGTATCTTCATTTTCTATTATTTTTCTACTTTGTGGTCCCACCAATTCTTGATTGCAGTTATTATTTCCTTCTCTATATTTTTTCTATATCTATCTATTGTTTGATTGATTGATTGATTGATTGATTGATTTTACATTTTGTCGTTCCAAATTAAGGATGTAATTATTCATAGGAGTAAGCAGTACTTAAGTAGAGATTCTAGCACTGAACGATACTACAGTAGTTTATCAAGCACATTCAGTTAGTATAGCTCGGATTATTAGCAGTTATGTCTTTTAAAACCCCAGATTATCACACTACACATGACAATTAATTAACTATATTTTAAATACAATTTCTGGACCATAAGACCTTACTAATGCAGGCTTAATGCTTATCAGCATATTTCATTTCAATTCAATGAATGCTATTTTTCATAATCAGGATAGGTTACAAACTAGAGTTATTGAAAAGGTTGTACTATCACACCATCTGAGTTGCAAAGTAAATTCTCCAAATTGACCCCAATTAAAAAAAAACCTCAATCAATTATTTTTGTATTTCTTGGGAACAACCTCATTCTCCATTGCTACTCTAAAAATCACAGCAATATTTATCGAACATTTAAATTCTAGTAGAGGGATGAAGAACGTGCCAGGCGGTGCACAATGTTGATGAGCCTTTCTCATTACAATCCCTCTCTCTCTTGTTTCTCCCCAACCCTTAAAGAAACCATTTGTCAATCAAAGATGATGTTTGAATTATTTTGGATTCTAGTTTTTTAAGACAAGAAGGAAACAGAGAGTATGCGTACTGTGTGCTGGGTTGGATGAGGGAAGAAAGAAAAACTATGATTGCTGAAGCTGTGCCCACTGATCTCTGTTCCCAGATCTACTATCCTCTGTGACATCAGAAAAAATATTCAGTATTTGAATTTCAGAACCTGAATAATTACTCAGTTCCCTCCATTGTTTAAATTTCTAATTAAATAGACTCAAAATGTCTCCAGCATTTATATGTTACAACACAAAATCAGACAAAGATTTTTTAAATAGTATGGTGGACTAATGCTTGAAGAAAATTGGACCTGCAATTAGCTTTGCAGTTAAGATTATATGCTTCCTCAAAACAAGGCTGAAGTCAATGGGCTCCAAAAAATAGAACAAACAGCCCTCCCAAAAAATAGAACAAACAAAGAACATCTCTGATTAACTCTGAAAGATTGTCATCCCAGAAATATGGTACCCAAAGCCAAGATCTTGAAGCTTGCACAGCTGCCCTGGGCTTGACTTATAGAATTGACTCTTTCCAATATAATTCAATACTTGAAATTATGAGATGGGTTAATGGCTTTTATTTAAATCAATAAAACTTTTAATCTCAAGAGTTTTTCAATATTTTGAGTTTTTTTCAAATGCTTTCCTTTACTGAGCCATTGGTTTCAATGGAGAAAAAGGAGGATTTAAAAAAAATGGAGAAAAGGTATGTATGGGACTTAAACTTGTATTCTAACCCTGGATGTCTCAAGAGTTTTAAAGGGGCCATTCCCATATCAGTTCACATCCAATAACATAGAAATTGATTATAGACCCTCTTTTTATTTAATAGGTCTGTCTGTAATATAGACTGACAGCTGACTGAAATTTATAGAGTCATAGTCATTTATGCACTAGGACTTCAAGAAAAGCCTCCTATTTTTGCTACCAACAGAAAAGCCCTGCTGAAATTCACTCTGGAGCCATAAATGGATTCAGGACAAACTGAGCTCTATAAACAAATGAGGTGGGGGTGGGAGGAAGCATTTCCATAGAAATATGTGAAAAGATCCCAGATAAAAATGCTTTAGAGAAACAGTCAGCTTAGTTGTAAAATGAGTTTAAATTAGGCTTTTAAAGGGATTGCTAAATCTTGACACATATATGAGCAGCTTATTATCATGCAATTGTGCAGTAGTTGCTTGATCTTGTTACTGATGTGCCACATATGAATAAGTGATTAATTACCACAAAGGCTAAAACAGAGCAGAGTGAGAGTACTGTAGCTCACCCTGAAAGAGGGGCTTAAACACGTTTATTGCCCTTTAAGTGCATTTCATTAAGGCCAATTAAGGACTTTCATGTCTTATTAGAAAAATGAAGTAGATTTATGAGGTTTCATAGGCAGTAAATGCTAGGGCTAACAGATACAAAACGTACAGAATTGTGGTGCTTAAGTGCTAAAAAAAATATGTAAAATACACACTGAAAGAAGTAAGTTGCACCAGGTAAAGAGATCTGTCCAAAGGAGAAGATGGCATCAGGGGACCTGCTGAGTGGCATTTATTCATGAGAACCCTTTGGGTCAAATTATACTAATAAAAGTCTAGCAGCAATTTGACATACTACAGGACTCACTTCTGAAGAAACCTCCTCCTCCTGCTAGGACCCCAAAACATCATCAGAAACCTGGATTAGTAAGATAAGACAGATGTCTATGGCTGTCTTTTTAGTGATGGCTTGTAATTATGGGCTATCTTCCCCACAGAATCACATAACACTTATTTATTTTCCAAATCCTTTGTAAATATTTTTAAATGTTCTTATTCCCCACATGTAGTATCTGCTGTTTTTTTTTCTTTTATTATTCATTAAGCACCTGTTTTGAATACAGAAATACATATTGAAAGCAGTGTTTTTCAAACTTGGAAATTTCATTAAACTGAAATTCTGGGAACTGAATTGGAATTCAGTTCCCAGAATTCCCCAGCTACCATGCCAAAATATTAAAGTCTATACATGTTAAACTTGCCATGTTTGAAGAAATATGGTTTTAAATCCTGCTGGTCACTTTTACAGTTAGGGGGAGAGAGATGTACTGTACATCCAGTTGTGCTTTCAGATAAAAGAGCAGAGAGGGTGGACCTCTGTTGGATTTCATTGCTGATTTGACTAACAGCCACCTTCATTATATTATAACGAAATGTGTAAAATATCTAGCTTTTGAGTTTGTACATAAGCCTTCACACTTTTTTTAATTGACAAGAATCCTTTTATGGCACAACACAGAATGGTCAGGTCTCATCTCAAGACCTAAGAAAACTCTTGGTTTATGTTATAGATTGTCATTCTAGAGCAGTGGTAGTCAACCTGGTCCCTACCGCCCATTAGTGGGCGTTCCAGCTTTCATGGTGGGCGGTATGGGTTTGCAGTAACTCTGCTTTATAAATTTTATAAAGTAAAGTTATTTCCCTACTTTATAAATCACCATGACTGTGGAACCGGTGGGCAGTTAGAAAATTTTACTACTAACAGAGATACAAAAGTGGGCGGTAGGTATAAAAAGGTTGACTATCCTTGTTCTAGAGATAGACATGGAATATCCATTTACACATTTCATTTTAAAAAGTGTATAATTGATAAAAGTAATATATGCCAATATTTACAGGGAAATATAAAAAGTATATTTTCTTTACAATGGGGATTGGTCCATCCCTCATAAAAAGTAAATCAGAGACATATGAGATTTTTGATAGTATCATGCCACTGAATGTTGTCTATAGTCAAAATTGTTATTTATTTCAAGAAAACCTTCTTCAGAGATTAAAGTAAATGTAACATTATCATAAGGGATTTGAACTACTTGGTAGGTATTCATACAGTTAAGTCTAAAATGTATGGAACAGAGGCAGCCTTTTTACATATCATATGAGCTATAAATTTTTTAACATGCATTATTTACTCAGTGGACTGGAATAGCTCTAGCAACTGGAGGGATATGGATTTAGAAATATTTTTAAATGCACATTATTTACCCCACAGAATAAGTTGTTCCAATCTATCATATATAGCTTTAGTTGCCTAATTAAAAAATCTTATATAAACATTTTGGGAAGAAGTTTTATATCTGTGCAGCAACAACCTTTGGAGTTTTATTATCTTAGCTTCTTTTATTTATTTTTCAAATTAAGAAGCATTTAATCGTTTTATAGTCTAATCAGATGCCAATTTTCTTGTTAAATTAAACTATATAGAACTTATTAAGTATTAGAGACATCAAAAGTTGATCCATTAATGCCATGCCTTTTTAATTTTATTGATATAATTTTAAGATACCCCTTTCCTTTATCTTTGTTTAACTTGGTGATATAAAGTTCCTTATATACCAAGAATTCATGTTACTTTGTAAATAACTTCCCAGTAACAATTTCTGACAGTTTTTGAAAGATGTCTGAAGAAAAATCAAGTCATTTACAGAATATATTAAGTGCATAAGAAAGAAACCTGTTAATTTATTCAGTTGGATTTACTTATTATAATCAATGCAAGGTAGATCTTTTGTCTTTGTGGATTTAGAAAATAGTCAATAGTTTCTTTTTCATGCAGACATATTTAGTATGAGTTAGCTGCAATAGTACTTAAACTGTTTTTATACCATTTTAAATATATATAATTAACTGTCCCAAGCATTGAATGGGAAAGAAAAAAATCCTGTGAACCAACTTCATAACCATGTGCTAGAGTTACCAGCAAAACTGCTTCCTTCCAGGTATTGTTGGAATTATAACTTTCAGAACTGCTAGTCAATATGGCCAAAGCAATTTGAAGCCCCAATGCAATTGAAGAATGTCAAGGTATCAATACGTTAATGTGCCCTTCTTACGAGAGTGAGCAAAGCACATGGTCTGTCTTTATATAAGTAAGTCTCAAGAAATACAAATAATGGCTTCTTTGTGTTCATTATATTTACCCCAAATGTAGGGTTCATTAGTTTTCAATTCTGTGAAAGGCTGTAACAGCTATATTCAAATTTTGATTAGGTCAAAGTTAAACTAAGTTAGGATAGATAGATAGATAGATAGATAGATAGATAGATAGATAGATAGATAGATGGATGGATGGATGGATGGATGGATGGATGGATGGATGGATAGATAGATAGATAGACAGACAGACAGACAGACAGACATACAGAGAGACAGATGATATAGATAAATGAAAATTTATTAAATTGTAGAATTGTAAATTAATACTTGCAGGAGCACAAGACAGCAGCTGAGGAGTGGATATGAATATGTTCATAATCTCTGAACTCTACTTCTAGCTATTCATTTTTCAGTTGATTAATAAATGAATTTCAGATGAAAGACCAAAATGGTGAGAACAATCATGGATTGAAGTCCCACTCAGAGCATGCCACAAAGACAGAGGGAGGAAAAGAAAGTATTAGAAAAGAAGAGTCACCAAAAGAGATATGCTTACAGAAAGAATAGTCCTAACCACATATTAGATAAGAGTGTGTGGATAGGTCACCTGGTTTCACATCCTTCACTGACCCCCAATTTAAAGTTTCTCCATAATCCAAGTCCAAGATAGAGATCTCCTAACATTATAGATTTCTACTCATAATCCAATTATTGCACTGAGCTGCATGGTTGTATGTATGTATGTATGTATGTATGTATGTATGTATGTATGTTTGTTTGTTTGTTTGTTTGTTTGTTTGTTTATCCAATTTATATGGCTCAATGTGATATTGGGCAATTGACAATTAAACTAAAATAAGAACAATTAGAAACATTACAAAAATGCAAAGCCTTTATTGGATTTAAGAAATCTTAAATCCAATAATTAACACAACCAATCACTGATCCACTCATTAGCACAACCAATCATTAACACAACAATTGTAACTTGCTGTAACCTTATTTGTAAAAGTAACCATTCTGGCATGTGGTGAGAATTCAGAAAGTCATACTCTATCTTTCTGTTTGTGGATATCACAGGAAATTATTTCTGTACTTGCTCCTGAAATAGTAAAGGCAAAATAAAATATGGAGATAAAGGAAATAGCAAAGGAGAAAATTCATTGTCTAGTATGTAATGACACAGTTACTCAAAAAATGCTTTAATTCCTTCATTGTTTTAGAATGGTTGTACATTATTCAGACTCCCATTGTTGAGTTGGGCAACTTTATAAAAACAATAATAAATAAAAATAAATTTATTTTTCTACAAGGAATTCTGCAGTTTTATTAATCCAACATGCAACTTTTCCTTCTAAACAGAAATCTACCAAGTTACATTAATACAATGCATCATAAAGTCTATGGGACAAAATGAGAACTTACAATAAAGATATCCATCAAGAAAAGAAAAAGTGAACAGTATTTAATTCATTCTTCAAAAAAGCTTTCATGGTTGACTTACTGATCTGATGCATGCAAGATACATTTGCCAATAGGACTTAAATAAGCTGTACTCAGTGATTTCATGGAATGGAAAACTGTCTTATGCAGTATGCTTTCTTCATTATAGATGAGGTAAGCCATATCTGGAAAGCCATTCCTTAGAATCAATGGTAAATTAACAGTCTAACTGGGATGACAAAAGCATGCTGTCCAACAGAGGACCAGTCCTAAACCAGCTCCATAGATAGCAACACAGTCTGCTGCAGTGTGGGGTAAGTGCCAGGGAAGGGATCAGCCACAAACCTAACAGACATACAATCCAGAGCTTGGCATCTGGGTTCTTCAGCTGCCAAACTTGCCTCATGAGCAGCCACAATGATTGGCTGTTGTGCTGAAAACAGCAGAGAAAAAGCCTAAAGATGTCCATGTGCCACACTGCCAGCAATGGGAGTAGGCAATGCCAAGTCAACACTGCAGTTGTGGGTCAGTGCCAATGTGCTTTGGAATCATTTTTACATTTCCAAAAGTCACAGAATTCCTACATAAAGCAAAGCAAGCTTAAACACTGAAAATTGTTTCCTTCCTATTTATTTTTCATTTACTTCTTCCTAAAAAAAAACCTCTTTTTAAAAAATGTCACTATATCAAATAGATGCAGGTACATATGTGCCTTCTTAACAAGAAGAAAACTGACAGCAATAAAATTTAACTTTTAAGTACACAACCTAGGGTCACATTGCCTATCATCATAAGGTGGCAAACACCGATAGCCAGACATAACTTCTTGTAGTCAGTCAAGGGTAAGTCAAGGAATTAAGCTATTGACAGCTAAAATTCTCCCTAGAATTTTAACAGATTGGATTTCATAATTGCTTAATAATAGCCATTTTGCTTCCTGCACACATGATACATTTCATCTGCACTCATCATGTTTGCTTTCCAGAAACCAAGATTGAACCCCACATTTTTCATAGGCTACAAATTTAAACTTTCAGAAACTAAACATAGTGGACAATCACAGTGCTTGCTTGAAATGCAGATTATACACTGTTGTCAATTAACTTTTTTAGCTTACTGTATGGAAAATGGGCCCGTTGGCTTGGGAGTCCTTTTTGTCAGAAAACAGAATAACATTTTTGTATCTAAAGAAAATGAAATAGGCCCATCCCATTTTGCTGTGTATCAATCTTAATATTAAACCTTTAATTAGAATGTACCCTATTAGTTAGGGCAATGGTATGTATGAATAACCTTAGCAAGAGTAACAGGCCGACTACAGTCAGATAAGAGGCAGCTTTGCCTACAGAAAGGATGTGGACATGGCAAATGTCTCAGAAGGGACCCTTTCTTGTTTCTTGGACTGTGAAAGCAAGATGAAAGAGATGTACTTTCAGAATTGCAAGAATCTATTAATGTAGCTTTAAAGTAAAGATAGAAGCAGTCTCCTGGGTGTATTTCCTATCTAGACTACCATGCAAGATTGACACAGGTGACTTAGCTTTGCTATTGTCTTATAAGCAAGAAAACTGAGGGTTCTACCCACACCTCTTTTCTACTTATTTTTACTTTTAATCATAATATAAAATAATGTTTTCAGTGCACTTTCCCAATTTCAGCACATCTCTGGTTTCTATACTTCTTAGGGAGACTTATTTTTGGATCAGCTTCTAGGTATTAGCTCCCTATTTGGATGCCTCCAAAAACTGGACATTTCTTAATGTAAATATATGAAGACTTTAGCTGCAGGAATTTCCTAAAATGTGAGCCACTTTGATAAGTTCACAATTGCCCCTTGAGCAATTTCATGCTATTTTGCCTGCATTGCCTGCCTTTTACTTCAATTTGTTTGAGGATTAGAATCCCGCAGAAGTTATAACTTTATTTGTAATTTTCAAACATTGAAAAAAATAAGGCGTTGAAAGGGTAAGACAGATTTAGGCATGTGTATGATCATGTCAGTTTCTTATTTCAGTATCCTAAAGAATGCAACAGAAATAGTGAAGACTTTTGCCTATGATTAGGAAATCAATTGAGGTATGAATTACATTTCAATCATTTAGACTGATGACTTATATTTTATTTATAAATAATGGAACAAAGTAGAAAAAGCAATACATATACTTCAAAGTGCTTTTGCAGACTGCATATAGTTTTTCTCTAATGGAGGGATATTTTAATGAATGTGTCCAATATATTTTATCACCTGGCCTGGTTCAAATGTAATGACAAACTATAGCCAGCAGGAGGTCACTTCTTCCTACTTTTGCTTAAATATGCCCAGGGCTTTCAGCTATAATGCAGCAGCATCAGTCAAAAAGACATTGGGATGAAATAATGACATAGTTGTATGTTGAGCCTTACAGAAGAAAAGAAATGGAAAAACCATGTAGTGATGTGGGAAGATGTTGCAGTGGGACAAGGGACACCAAATTTGGCACCTTTCTGGACAATATCAGACTAGTCATTCTCTCTGAGATCAATATACTTCACAATATTGTTGAGAAAATATATTGAGAAGAGATCCCTATGTATACTATCTTGAATTCTCAGAGAAAAGGCCTGATATACATTTTAAAAACACATAAAGAAGGGGATTTTTTTTTAAAAAAAAAAACCCTTTTCCAGCTCTCCCCAACTAATTTCTACACCTAAAATTCATACCTCCAGTACAGAGGTGGGTTGTTCCCGGTTTGGCCTGGATCGGGCAAACCAGTAATGGCGGCAACAGGAGGCTCCACCCACCTACCAGGATGCTTCTGTGCATGTGCAGAAGCAATGTGCACACAGGAGTGAACCAGTAATTTAAAAACATGGAAACCCACCACTGCTGCAATACAACATTAAGCTGATCAGCTTTACAAACGTTTTAGGTAAATTCCAGGAAAATGTTAATAAAGAAATGAAGTTATTGAGATACAGAAACATATTGCTGCAATCCTACCTTTCGGTCTCAATCTCTAGTACCATACAGTCTCTAGCACCATTATAACAAGATTTGGAGATTATGGTATCCATCCAGCTCTGATTGCCACTACATTACTCCTATTTGCATATAAAAATACTTGCAAGACCAAAAACTTTCCAAGATAACAGGGGCAAGCACAGCAGAAACTACGAAGTTGGACAGAGAAGTAGAGCAATAAGAAGGCCTGTCCTTTACTCTTCCAAATACAGACTTCCTAAGGAGTTGCCATCACTGTATCCCCTTTACTGCATCCATAAAATGCTCTACTTGAGAAGTTGCACACCTTCAATCACCTTCAGAGACAACCATTATATCCTCCCCCCCCCACGCCTCAGAAAATTACTGGAGTATCCCTTTAAAAAGAAAAGAAATTCAATGTCAAATATTGCCTTTTGACTTATATATCAAAATAAAACTGCAACATAAACAGCATAATGGGAAAATGCATACCTCCCCTTCCAGATACTGCTTCTTGGATATTTGAACCCTTGGGAGTACTGAAATACTTTTGATATTCCGGTATCAAAAACATGATATTTTTATTCTGTTTCTAAAAATAATGCATTAAAAAAAAACAGCAAACAGAAGGTTTGGTTTATAATACAAACAAAATTGTTACATTTTGAATGGGTTGTAAGTACCTGATTCTTTGCCTTTTTACTCATCCTTGCTTTAAAAAAGAAAGAAGAAACTGGAAAAAATCTGCAAATCCATTTGGTAACCAGCTGCACCTCTGTACAGAACAGATAACAACCTGTATAAGCCAGGCTTTGCAGTGAATCGGTGCTGATAGGCCTGAATCGCATAGCTTTTTTAAAATGCTAATGACAAGAAGCATTTCCAAAGCCAAAACGCTCTTGTAGATCTGTCTACTTCTATTATGACTGATATTTGCTTGTAAGTACATAGAACACTTGTTCACTGTGCCTTATCTTCCATGGTGCAGCACGCTGACCTACATACCATTCAGCACAATATGATGCACAAACATCTTCTATATAATTTTTCATTTTCGACTTAAAAACAGTAGAGGCAAAATAGGATTGCCGCAAATCTAACAAAGAGATGGCATTATTTCCAAATAAAAATGTGCATTTTTCCAAAGAATTTATTTGTCTAGCAGCATGAAGTTCATCCATAGCAATGCTTGAAAAAGAGTGTTGAATTGCGATTAGGGAGGAAAGACTCAGAAACAAGAACAAACTGCAGCTTTTCGACTTTCACAGAATAATTAAGCTTAACTTATTATTGTCACAATGAAAAGTTCATCCTTTTCTGAAGCTTCTTTTTGCAGTGTCACTAAATGCTGCTGATAGAAGAATGCTAAAATAAATACGATAACAGCAATAAAAAAGTGAAGGATAGAAATTAGTAAGGGAACTGAAATGATATCTTATTACCTGTGCACAGGTAGAATTCAAGCGCTTTTTATCTTCGCTGAAATATCTATTCTGTTATGTAGCCCTCATCTTTATAACGAAGGGAATGAATATGTCAGGTCTTGCTGTTTATAAACAGAAACTAAAGCTAACTTTTCCCAATTTCATGATTCAACTGGTACAGCCCTTCGGAATCAAGTTCTTTCCCCAGATGCCTTCTTTTTCAGAGGGACTTGAGGAAAATTGTTACAGAAGTAGCAACCTTCAGGCTAAAGAGATTCTATGTTCTGCATGGTTGGCCACATAAGCTGGATGTGGCCCTCTAAGAGAGCAAAATGAATGCTAGCATCAGAGAATGGAGTGAAATATAGGTTTGTTTGTTTGTTTACTTACTTATTGTTTCTATTATTTCAGTTTTGATTCTGGGAGTACTCTGAATGGCTTACAGATAATAAAAAAAATGAAGAGGAAAATGAAGATAGTAAAGTAGAAAGCAAAATCCAAGCAGTCAGAAGGTAACCATTCTGATTCAGCACCTGGGAAGAAGACCAGACATTAAACAATTTATGAATAATCAGCAGTAAGGAACAATATAAATCTATGGATTTCATTCCATCGGACATTAGTTATTACTTTATGACCTGAACTTAGCTGATCTAAGTAAAAGGGAAGAAGTCAAGTAGCAACCATGAAGCTTATGGAGAAGTGTGGACACATGCATGTACTAACACACACACACAAAAACACACACCTATAGGTTCTGAGTCATCCTTAAGAGTGACCCCATTTAGAGCACACTACAGTAATCCAATCAAGAAGTAAACAAATCATGAGTGACAGTATCAACCTCCTCAAATCAGGTTCATCTTGGTGCACAAGATCAAGCTGTGCAAAGACCCTCCTGTCCAAAGCAGTCAACTTCTGCTTGAACAGGAGCAGTTCAACAGAGGAACAGAACACCAGATTGCTCATGAGTCTCATATGAGAGATGCAGTCCATTAAAGATTAAAAATGGAGGGACCCTGGAAACAGAAGGGCCACCAAAGCCACTTGATCTTGTCAATATTGAGCTCTATCTGTTCCTCCCATCTAGATCTGCACACCCTTAAGGAACCAGATCTGGACTTGACCAGCATACTTGGTCAGTCTGGGACAAATATGTATAACTGGATGCATATCATCAGTGTCATGACATAAAATTTCAAACTGATAAATGATTTCACACAACAATTTTATTAAAAGTTGAACTAGAGGAGAGAGAACATAAATAGGTGTCCTATCAACATAAATAGGTGCCCTATCAAGGAGGAACCTAGAGAGTGACTCTGCCTGCAAATCGATACAGATGGAATCAGCTTTGAAGGAGGAAAACCAAGTCTAACCCTGACCAGGTCTAGATAATCCTCTTCCCCCAGGATCTTTTGCAGCTGAAGCCTGATCATCTCTTTACTACCTTTTTCAGAAATAGAAAGTTGGAGACCAGATTAAAATTATCCAGAATGGTTGGATCCAGCAATAGGTTCTTAAGAAGGGACACACTTTGAAGGTGAAGGCACAATTGCCTCCACAGAGATGCAGATACCTGGGCATGGGTCCAACCACAAGTCTCCTCCAGAAGCCCTTAACTACCCAGAAGAGGCCTGTATGTATCAAATGCATAGCCAAGTTCACTGACTGGAGGAACCTGTTCACTTCCTTAGGAGTTACTGGAATAACCAGAGTAACTGAAATTCCTTGGGAACTGGTGAGTTGTCCATGGGAAGTTACCAACTGAACAACTTTATCTGCTATTCCTCACAACAACCTTGCAGATAGTCATGTAATCCAATCATCATCAATATGATAGGTCATTTTAAAGGCACACCAAGCATCTATTGCAGGGCTGTCAAACTCCCAATCCCAGGCTGGATGCATCATGCTCTGGTAACATCCATGATCAGTTTAGCAAAAGGGGGGAAAGTTACATGACATCACCGTAGTGACGTGGGTTTGACACCCCTTATCTATTGCAAGACGCAGATAAACAATGCTTAGCCACCCTTATTGCCAGAATGATGATTATGTTATCCATTGAATCAGTCTTGGTGATGGTGAGGTCTCTCCACATCTTCTGATTTTGTGCTATTTCTTTGAGGTTTTTCTATGCTCTGTCTGGTGTCAGCTTTGATAGTGTCCAGCCATGGTGATCTTTGACAGCCTGGTTTCCTTTTACCACTAACTCTTCCAAACATAATTGTTTTCTCCGGTGAATTATCCTGCATGACATGGCCAAGTAAGTGATATGCAGTTTCATGATTTTGCCTTCAAGTGACATATTAGGTGTTATGCGCTCCAGTAATTGCCTGTTAGTCATTTTTGTAACCCTTATATAGGCAATTACCTGTATTTGGCTGGATTCACTCTTTTTCCTCCATCCAAGATACTTAGAGTGTACTGATCTAACAAAGCACCTTCTCCCTCAAGATAGGATGATACTAGTAAGACAAAAACCAACCAGAGAGTGATCTGGCTATGGCAACAGATTGACAATAATGTCTTCCAAAACCAGATCACTTTACAATTGATTTGAGACAAAAATAAATTATCTGTACAGTCCTTAGTGTGTGATGGGCCCATAATGATTTGTAACACCCCATGGTTTCCATGAAGGACACAAAGTCCTCAACTTAACACTACCAGGAGGCAAATTCCCAAGCATCACAACTGTTAGAGTTTCCCAGCAATTAAGGCAACAGAGAAGCAAGTACGCCAGTAGCAACCCAATAGTTTCCTAAAGCCCAATTTCAGCCAGAAGGCATCACACCCAGCTATCTGTATAGCTCACAATTATACATCAATTATAGTAACACTCCATATCCCCTACTCCGGAGTCTCCAGTAATGTTAGATTCAAAACTCTGATGGACACATTTTTGAAAAAGGAAACCTCTCTGGGACTCCCCAGGTCTTGGAAACATAAGAAATACAATAGACCAGTGATAGCTAACCTTTCTCTAAAGGTATGCCAAAACTGTGTGCACGCATGCTATTGCACGTACATGCATGCCCACCCACCTGTGCATGCACGAACGACCCCCCACCACATGCACGCGCACATGACCCACACATGTGGGGGAGATTTTCAATGTCCCCATGGTCCGGAGGCTTTCCTGAAGCCTGGGGAGGGTGAAAAATGGCTCAGGAAAAGTTCAGGAACTTCTGGTTAGGCTGTTTTTTCGCCCTCTCTAGGCTCCAGAGGTTTTCATGAAGCCTGGGGAGGGCAAAAATGGCCTCCTCCAGACCTCTGGAAGGCTGAAAATCAGCTGGCCAGTGCACACAAGCATGCCGGAGCTGAGGGCTGCCAAGGGCTGCCGTGCTGGCAAATATGGCTCCGTGTGCCACATGTGGCACGCATGCCATAGATTCGCAATCAAAGCAATAGACTATTATTGGTGTATTACCTATTCCATAAACCAGGATTAATAAACCACATTTTGGAATCATGATGCAGATCCAAATTCTCCTTAAAAGGAACATGCCAAGATGAGACAATGGGAAGACATACTTACATACAGGATCTAACTTCAGTCAGGGAATAATATGAGCAGAATTGTGGTTTCTCCTGAACAGCTGATTGGATGACTTTTGGGCATTTGTTCTTCTCAGCCCAATCTCATAACTTCCTTATGGAAAATCAACATGCTGGTTGGGGAATTCTGGGACCTGGAGTTCACATATCTTAAGATTGCCAAATTTGAAAAACACTGTTTTAGCAGATTATCAAAAATAAGCATAGGATACATTTCTTGTTAGATATAAACCTGTTATTTTAGCATAGGGATGCTGACTGCATAATTCTAGGAGGAGATATAAAATGGGACATGATCCCAGACAGCTTTGAACATGATAGAGCCTCACCAAGTCGGGATTCATCATTTACACTTTAATAAATAAATTATAACCCATTCTCATTGTGGGTACACTATCTGCCCTATCATCCTCAAAATACTGAACCTTTGAGTTGTGCTATCACCTCCCGCTCTCCCATTTAATGGGCTTTTAAGTTATTTTTGTTTACTATTGTTAGTGACTAGCTGTGCAATCTTATATGTAATTTCCAGAGGTGGTATTCAGCCAGTTCTGACAGGTTTTGGAGAACCGGTAGCGGAAATTTTGAATAGTTTGGAGAACCGGCAAATAGGCTGGCCCCACTCACACTGCCTTCCAGCTGATCTTCTTTTATTGCCCTGAACAGGAGAACGGAGCTGGAAAGCAGGTTAGTGGGGTAGGGAGAGAATGGGGATTTTGCAGTATCCTTCCCCTGCCATGCCCATAAAGCCATGCCCACAAAGCAACACCCACAGAACCAGTAGTAAAAAAAAATTGAATCCCACCATTGGTAATTTCTTTAAAAGCAAACCTTAGTTTCAGATAATTTTATATTATTTAGAAGTATAATCTAACATATCCAGAGAGTTTTAATATAAGATTGTAACCTAATCTTGGACATGTATCTTGGGACTTTGCAAGATTCATCCTAATGACTGAGTACATACATTTTTCTAAGGATTGTATTCTTAACCCAGGTTCATTAAATGATTCACAACTGGCTGAATTCAAGCCATAAAAAAGATGGGCACAGCTGAGTCAGAGCAAACAGAGCACATCATGAAATAGTGTGATATATGAATCCTGATGATGTGGTTTCTTTGGAGTCTCGTTGTACATGAAAGCTATTTTTCTACTGGCCTTATTTAGGCATTTAGCCACTTTCCTTCCCATTTCTCATTTGTACTTTTGTTCTCTCTCCCCCCCACCCACTTTGCTTCTTGTACGAAGAAAATGAACCTATTTAAACACCAGATCGGTTTGTTCAAACCCCACTTCTTCCTCTCTTGGATCCCTATGCTGTCATCTGTGAGTCACAGGCCTCATTTTCATTCCAGTAGTTTGCTTCTTAGAATGAATTGTGTGTGGAGAACTGATAAGCACTTGCAAGCTGAAAAGTGTTCCATTACGATTAATAATTATTTCCCACTTGGTAATCACAGTCCTGGTGCTGGTGAAAAAGGCCTGGATGCCTTAAAAGTTCAAAATCATGTGTTTGTTTGTTTCTTCTTAAGGTGTGCTTTGAAGGCTCACTCACTCTAATGATAGATCTCCCTTCAAGATTGCTATAAAGGCATCCTGCTCTTTCATTTCTATTAGCTGTTAAGTGAGAAAGGGAAATTTTCACCCACGCAAAATGCTATAGGTTGGGCTTTTTAATGGTTTGTGTATATATCATTTCCTGAAGAAGCATGCCGCTAGCATTATTCTCTGGACTTACAATGTATAACCATTTCGCGTTGAAAGAAAAAAAATAATGTGAATTGACTTAATAATATGAAAGCTTCTGAACTACAGACTATGTGTATTCCAACTAGATGTTTATTTTATTTTACTTTATTTTATTATTTTATTTTATTTTACATAGGACAGATGCATAATTTCCTGGATAACATTGCACTCAGTGCTAGAAGTAAAAATGAAATGTTATATTTTTTGGATTGTACTGGAAGAAAAAAGACTACATATTAAATGTTTTTAATCAGTGAAGACACAATCCATTTCTGCCATGCATAACTAATTTAACTAATATAAAAGGGAAAACAGGATACTATTATAAAAGCATTTCAAGTAACAACTATAATGAAGCTGACAAATAGGGCCTTCTGAAGATACATCCAGTCAAATAAAATAATGTGAGCTCCCTGCATGGAATTTTATTTTAACATCACTGTTGCATCTGCAAAATGGGGATGTTTGTGTCCTACTTGACTAAAATAGATCATCTCCCTCAAGTGTGGTATAATTGCAGTCATTATAACAGCCTGAAGCAGAGGGAGAGCAGGAGTGGGGGAGAGCGACCAGCCCATTGCCTTTGAAAGAATAGCTCCCTTTGGCTTCACTACACCTGATTTTTCCCCCTCCAAGTTGATTGCAAGAATTGAAAGTTTGCCTTTACCTTACTTACTCCACAACTTTTATTTCCTTTTTTATTTTTAAAATCAATAACAAAAAAACATCCATTGACTGAAAAATGTAAAGTGCTTTGCAAAGTTAGAATCCTTACTGATTAATCTAACGATGTATACAAATGTCTGGATGGGTTATTAGTCTGTGGCATGATCATTTTCATGGCATTGAATGTATGAGTTCAAAGGTATCTTATGCAGCAGGGGTGTCAAACTCAAGGATGGATCTGGCCTATGTGGTGCTTAAATATCACAAGACCAGCCCACGGTGCCTCTGCCAGCCAAAATGGGCCATGTGCAGGGGCCTCATGGCCCATTTTGTACCTTATGCAGAACTCTGCTGGCCAAAAATAAGTCATGTGGAGCCGCTGCACAGCCCGGCTTTGGCCAGCAGAGTGCTGCAGGAGGCTGGGGAAGCCAAAAACAAGCCTTGAGAGGCCCATTTTTGGCTGTCAGAGTGCTGCAGGAGGCCAAGGAGGCCAAACATGGACTGTTGGCCAAAAGAGTGCTGCAGGAGGCCATGAAGGGCAACAATTAGGCATGGGAGGATGTGCACAACTCCCCCATGCCCCATTTTGGCCAGTAAAATGCTGCAGGAGGAGTCCATCACATCTCCCGACTCCCCCCCCCCTCTGAAAACTACAATGCTGATCTGGTCCTCGAAGAAATCCAGTTTGACACCCCTGTTGTAGAGCATCTAATCCAAATATCTGCTTTGTGCAAGAATTCTGGTCCATTTGAAAACTACCCAAGAGACAGGGTAAACCACTGATCTAACTCAGGGGCCCCAACCTGTGGGCTGTGGGCCGTGAGGGGATTGCAACCAGATTGCATTGCATCTTCACTTGCATGAGCAGTGTGCGCGCACTTGCTAGCTGTTCATGCAGAACCACCCCCTTTTCCCATGCTCCCATTGGTCCATAAAACTGGAAACATTGGGGATGTCTGATCTAATTGAACCGTTCCATTGCTTAACAACTATTATCATCAGAAAATTCTTCCTGAACTTCGTGCTGAATACACTGCCTTTTCATTTCAAATTATTGGTCATTATCCTGCCCTATTTTCATCAAAAACAAGTATACCTCCTCTTGTAATTGAAAGAAATGAAATTTTAATTTTGGGAATTGTAGATTGGAACTATTATTGTAGAAATATTGTATATTATTGTTAATTTTAGAGTAAGAAGTTAATGTATTTTATATCTGTATCGAAAAAAGACAAAGGTTACTCTTTTCTACTTTCTTTCTTTTTCCTCCTTTTCAGCATTCATAATTTTCCCCATTTTTGTCTTTTCTTTTTCAAATACTTTTTTGTTTCCTAATATTTTATTTTTTATTGAAACTTAGTAAAGCTTAATGGAAAAAAGCTGTTGACCAGTTGACAGTGACCATTCATGAAGTAATTATTGATGATGATAAAAAATCCTGATATCTGTTTTAATCTATACTGAACAGCCTTAAACTCTCCAAATAGTTTAGCTTAGGGTTTTTCCCCCATGATATTAGTCAATCTGTCTCTCTCCTTCTCTTTCCTTCAGTGGTGAAATTCAAAAATGTCCCTACCGGTTCTTGGCTGTGGCTTGGTGGGCGTGGCTTGGTGGTCATGTGATCAGGTGGGTGTGGCTGCACAACTGATTCACACACAATGTAGAAGCAAATGCATTTCATACAAAATGGCCCCTGCAACAAGCAGAAACCCCACAGACAATCAGGCACAGCTGATTGATAGTAAAAAAAGAAATCTTAAGTTTTTTTAAAAGTTCTAATGATTGTGCAGCACAGCTGAACGTCAGAACGTTGTTCTTTACTTGTTTTAAGCATATTTTTTTTACTACCGGTTCAGGCGAGTAGGTTTTTTTGCCTTAAGGCAGAGATGTCAAACTCAATTTCATTGAGGGCCATATCAGCATTATGTTTTCCCTCAAGGGGCCAGTTGCATATAAGACGATGAGGACTAATAGCAGCCAGGTGGGGGTGGCTGAATAGGCGTGCCTGAGTGGTCACAGCCGGGTCGCCGCAACTAGATGGGAGCGGATGGGTGGGCATGGCTGAGAGGGCATGGCCAGCTCGATGCTGATGATTGGACATGTCTGACTCATGATGGCTGGGTTGGGATGGAACAAGTCACACTGGCAAACTCAACAATTTGGTGCCCCACAAGCTGCTCGCCTCCCCAAATTGCCGGCAGCCAGGTGCACACACACACACACACAGACACCACATTCTAAGTTTGGGATCTTTTATCCACAGAAGGAGAAGAGAATCTTCTTCCCAAGCCCAGGCATGATTGGCAGTTTGCAAGTTCAGATGTGGATAAAGTTCCCAAGCTTGGAATGGTGTGTGTGTGTGTGTGTGTGTGTGTGTGTGTGTGTGTGTGTGGTGTACATGCACACATGTACATGTTTTTATGTTCACAGAATGCCAAAAGAGACATTCTTCTCCCAATCCCAGACATCCTTGGTGTTCCCCTGTCCAGTATCACCTCCCAGCAAAGCAGGATACTGCTGCTGCTGCATGTGGAAGCGTAGAGAAGAAAGTTTCCTCGGAGACCAACTTTTGCCTTGACAGATCTCTGGAGAGCAAGTGGAGGAGGCAGGGCAGCAGTACTCCCGGTCTTGCATGGAGGAGGCTGGCCTGTCAGAGGGAGGCCCACTTCCTCTCCATGACAGGAGACTCAGCTTTGTAAGCAAAGTATCCTTAACAATAAGATGTGTGACCACCTGGACAGGACAGGAAGAGGGGGCAAGGGGATGGTGAAAGGATAGGCCAAGTGCTAAGGCAGGATTTCCTTCAGATCCTCCCACCCTCTCATTCCAATCTCCTGCCTTCCCTACCTGCCTTCCTTCCTTCCTCTCTCTCTCTCCTCATTCCCATCTTCTTCCTTCCTTCCTTTTCTTTCCTTCCTTCCTTCCTCCCTCTCTCCCCTCCTTCCCTGGCTCCCTCTTCCTCATTTCCATCTCCTTCCTTCCTTCTTTACTTCCTTCCTTCTTTTTGTCCTTCCTTCCTCCCTCCCTCCCTCTCTCCATGCCCAGGAAAGGGTGATCAGAGGGGGAGAAGGTGGCAGCGCTGCTGGTGGCCATGGCTTTCCTATGCAGGGATGGGAGGCTGGATAGGGACCGTCCTCAAGAAAGGGAAGTGCTTGTGGGCCAGTAGGTGAAGCCGAGCCAGCAAATGGGCCCTGGAAATGGTAGAGGCGCTGGTGGCAGATGTGGTGTTGCTGCTCAATCTGTACTATGCACTGATCTACAACAACTTCATGGGAGCCACCCGGCACTGGAATTCTACAAGCTGACCGTGTTCAGAACAAAGGTGGCCACCACAAAGCCACAGTCTGCGAGCACTTTGCTTTCACCAGGGACACCAGCCCTCACATGCTCACAGCCTCCTGTGCACATGCCAGGGGAGTGCCCAGTGGACTAGGGTTGGCCAGGGCCAAGGAGGTAGGGACCAACCTCTTGCTGTTGGATGGATCTGGCCCACAGGCCTTAAGTTTGACATGTCTGCCTTAAGGCTACAGCTTTATAGATAATCCTTGTTTAGCAACTTCCTCATTTAGCAACCATTTTCAGTTGCGAGAGTGATGAAAAGGTAACTTTATGACCAACCCTTACATTTATGAGCCTTACAAGTCTGTGAAACAGTGGAAAGCTGAAGTAATATCATGTGCAGTTATGGTGTCACCTAGCCTCTCCTTTGCTTAATCACTAAGTTATCAGTCCCAATTGTGGTCCATAAATGAGAATTTTAAGGTTCACTATAGCTCCATATATATAATAAATGGAAATCCAGTAGATGATAGTAAAAATATAACTTATTTTGAACCTAAAGATAATTTCAGAAATGAGGTCTCTTAACAGCTGAGGTGGATTTTTTTTTTACTTGAAACAAATCAGTATTGAATAGGACAAGCAAAGAGAGATTTGATCTATACTAAACAAAATGTTCCCTTGTAGTAATTTTGCTGATATTTTGCCAAGGGATGGGGGAGAATATGTTGATCTCTCTTCAACTCATTTTAGCAATTTTAAAACTAGACAACAGGATTTGCTAATTTTACCTTTTAAAAATGTATCCTAACCTATAGCACAAGTCTATTATCCAGTATAAAGGTATTTTTCAAAACTATTTTTTATGAGAATGTGGAGGTATGAAGATAATTTCTAATTGGAACAAATTATGCATAAATAGGAGTGTATAAAGACCATTTTTGTGCATCAAATAACAGAAAGAAACTGAATTTGAGAAACAAAAATCATACTGCTTGTCACTGTTCTGAAACCCACAAATTAGAATTTAAATTGGTTTGAAGTCAATATTTAAATAAAATCCAAATGCTTTGACTAAGTTGGCTAGTAAACATGACTGTGGATCAGTTTATATTTCTGACAAAACACATTAAACATGTGCTGAACAAAAACATAGTTTCAGCTAAGCCAACGAGGAAGTTCCATTCCGTCAATTAATTGTGAACTAGCATCATACCTCATTTATACCTCTGACATCGCTAATCCCAATGTGAGTTTTAGGGCGCCTAGGAGTAGAGCCTTCTCTGTGATGGGCCCAACCCTCTGGAATGACCTCCCTCCCGACATTAGAACCACCACCGACTTCCGCTCCTTCCGTCAAAAACTAAAGACTCACCTGTTTCGACTAGCCGGCTTGGCCCATCCATAGTTTTCATCTCACCTCCTGCCAGATATTTTTAGTTGGGTTAATTTTAACTTTTTGGGGTATTTTTAGGGGTTATTTTTAATATGGTTTTAATAGCTTTACTTTAAGATACAGTTTTTTAACCTCCTCATCTAATTTAAGGATTTGTGTATTTATATTTATTCCTATGTATTTGTGTTTTAATTTGACTGTACACCACCCCGAGTCCCTTTCGGGAGAGGGGGCGGTCTAGAAATCTAAATAAAAGTAAAGTAAAGTAAAGTTGCTTGGTTAGGGTTAGGGTGTTGCATTGTAAAACTAGATACTGAAAGATCTAAACATGGCTTAGGTCTTCCATATTTTGTGAACCATCCACCTTTGTTACAATTGTTTCTTTCTTTGTTTGTTTCTTTGTTTGTTTGTTTGTTTGTTTGGATTTATATGTCGCCCTTCTCCAAAAGGACTCAGGGCGGCGTACAACATTAAAAAACACACATCCCAAAAGTTAAAAAAAAAATTAAATCCATATCCAAAAAAACAAACCAAATTTAAAAGACAATACATTTAAAATAAGTTAAAATTAACAGGCCAGGCCGGCTTGCTGGAAAAGCCAACTTTTTAGGGCGCGTCAGAAGGACCGGAGGTCAGGGATTATGCGAAGCTCCAGGGGCAGCTCATTCCAGAGGGAAGGTGCTCCCACAGAGAAGGCTCTCCCCCTGGGGGTCACCAGCCAACACTGCCTGGCCGACGGCACCCTGAGGAGGCCAACTCTGTGGGATCGTACTGGATGGTGGGAGGCTACTGGTGGCAGTAGGTGGTCTCGCAGGTACCCTGGGCCTAAGCCATGGAGTGCTTTAAAGGTCATAATTAATACCTTGAATCGCACCCGGAAAACAACCGGCAACCAGTGCAGGCCGCCTAAAAGGGGTGTAACATGGGAGCACCTAGGTACCCCCATGACAACCCGCGCAGCCACATTCTGGACCAGCTGAAGCCTCCGGGTGCTCTTCAAGGGCAGCCCCACAATAAAACAGTATGATGTATGTAACCCACAGATCAATATTTTCTTTTGTTTTAGAGCCTTTTGGTGCTATAAGCACTAGGTAAATTTGTAATATATCAAAATATATGATGTTATGCCATTCTATGATGCAACCAAATACTGTTCCAGCCCCTTAATATATATTCTGTATTCTGTGTTGAGAAATGACAACAGTAATGGCATCAGTAATTAAAGGATACCTAGCAATGCAAATCTAGTTGTAACTTCCTGAATTTGTATGAAGTTATGATTGCCATCACAATTCGCCTAAATGTTACATCAATGTACATAGAAAAGGAATGGAGTTTAACAAAGTTGGAAAGGACTTTAAAGATCTTCTAGTTCAACCTCTTGCTCAACTAGGAAACCCTATACCATTTCAGAGAAATGGTTGTCCAATCTTTCCTTAAAAACCTCCAGTGATGGAGCACCCACAACTTTTGAAGGCAAGCCATCCCACTGATTAATTATTCTGTCAGGAAATTTATCCTTCTTTCTAGGTTACTTCTCTCCTTGATTAGTCCATCCATTGCTTCTTATCCTGCCTTGGAAGATAGGAAGGCCTCTGGAAAATAGGTTGACTTTCTTTTCTTTGTGGCTACCCTTAGACATTGGGAGACTGCTATCATACCATTCCTTGTCCTTTTTTCATTAAACTAGACATAGCCTTATGACCTGCCATCCTGCCTTTATTCAGTACCCTGACCAGATGACCCATCTTTGCTGGAAACCAAAATGTGTCTTCAAAGCCAACAGGGACAAATAAAGAAACATCTAATTGAACAGACCTTGTGAAAGTTACTTCCCACATTGATTTTAAAAAAAACTCTAGCAATTTAAAAAGCAATCAGCACAAATTCACACTGATCTGCCTTTGCAAAAGATCAGGCTTGCACCTTTCTTCATCATAATTTACTATCCGACAAAAAGTTTGGGTTTAGGAAAAACTCATCCTCAAATTTACAACTTTTGCATTATAAAAATATATGGACTACATGTCTTGATCAAGGTAAAGCTGTAAATGTAATTTACATAGATTTTTGTAAGGCTTTTGATATGGTAGTATATGATAAACTGCCATTGAAATTAAATTCTTATGCATTACTGGACCTTTGCACAAGTGGATTGCTGCTTCCTTGTCTAATAGACTGCAAAAAGTCAAAATAGGGAACTCGTCATCTAATCCTGAATTAGTTAACATTGGTGTTCCACAAGGCAGTGTTTTAGGTTCCATGCTTTTCTTGCTCTATATCAGGGATGTCCAAACTTGGGAACTTTAAGACTTGTGGACTTCAACTCCCAGAATTCCCCAGCCGGCCAGCCAGCTGGGGAATTCTGGGAGTTGAAGTCCACAAGTCTTAAAGTTCCCAAGTTTGGACACCCCTGCTCTATATCAATGATTTATGTGATCAACTAAAAAGCAATTGTAACCTTTTTGCCGATGTCATAAAATTATTTAATACTACAAATAATTATGTTGTTTTGCAAAGTGATCATGACTATGTGTCTGAATGGTCATCCATTTGGCAACTTCAAATTTCGATTAATAAATGCTCTGTCTTACATATTGATAAATGTAATCATAATGTCAAGTATAAGCTAGTTGGTTTTGATCTAGCACTTTGTTCGCTTTGTTAAAGACCTAGGTGTACTTAAATCTGATGATCAATGCTCCAAAGTTCACTGTAACAATGTTGCTAAAAAAGCACTAAGAGTTGTAAACTTAATTCTACGAAGCTTCTTTTCTGGAAACATGGTATTGCTAACTAGAGCTTATAAAACTTACACTAGAGCAATCTAAGAGTACTATTCAACTGTTTGTAATCCCTACCACATATCTGATATTAGTACAATTGAGTGGGTTCAGAAGCATTTTATGAGAAAAGTTTTGCAGTCTTCTGTACATAATAAAATTCCCTATGTTACTAGGCTCAAAATTCTTGGAACTTTATTGCTTGCGGTCAGATTTAGGTATTGCACACAAAATTGTATGTAGTAATATTTTATCTGTAAATGATTTTTTTCTGTTTTAATTGCAATAATACATGTGCAAACAACCAATTTAAACTCAACGTAAATCGTTCTAAACTTGACTATAAAAATATGATTTTTGTAATAGAATTGTTGAAGTTTGGAATGCTCTACCTGATTCAATTGTCTCAGCTACAAATTATCAGTTTTAGTCACAAATTGTTTTCCGTGAACCTCACTTCATACTTAAAAGGTTTATAGAGGGGGCGTGCATAAGGGCACTAACGTGCCTATTGTCCCCGTCCCTGTATTTTTATATTATTCCTGGTTTTGTTTTTTACAAATTATAATAAATAAATAAAATAAGAATGTGAAAAACAGACAATTTGCCACCATAAATTTCCAAGATATAAGTGTCTCATCTGAAAATGGAGTATTCACTAGAATTCTTGTGTTATGAGGTTAACCTTACTTCTAATAAATGTTACTAATCAGAGTAACTGTAAAATGTCTTCATTGGATTAAATGTTTCTAATACAGACTCTCTGCAGGAAAGTCTGACAGGTCTTTTAGTATAATGTTATTTCTTTCCTAGTGTATTCCTGAAAGAGGAGGGTCTGATTTTTTTTATCAGTCTTGATCCTTTTGATTGTGATAGGCATTCATGAGTGACCTGAGTCTCAAAGAAAATGACTTGTCCCAAATTCATCCATCTGGTTTTCATGGCCTAAGAAAGTAGTACAATTCACAATCTCCTGGTTTCTAATCTGGTGCCCTAGCCACTAAACTATATGGTCTCTCATAATTTTAATATAATAAAGACATGTATTTATTTCACTAACCTTACAGCCTCTCCCTTTTTAGTGGAGCCTGGGCATAGTATAATGAGGTCAAAGCACACAAAATTTTAAAAAATAAAATAATTTGATAAAAAGAACAAGCAATTATAAAATGAAACTAACAAAATCAAGGGCTAGCTGAAAAAAGATTGCTTGAATCTACTTATAAAATGTGACCAACACTGGGGCTGGGGCTTCCTGGTGGGCGAGTTTATTTGCACAAAACAAACATTTCTACTTAGCAGGCCTGTGGCTTAATCCATGCTCCATGAACTTCACAAGGAAGGAGAATCTGCAATAGCTCTGTCTTTATTATTGGAAAACATAGACTATGATGGATTTCCCTATAATTCTTACTTCTAATATTACTTCAATACCGCTGCAGAAGAATTCCATCACCATCTTAAAAAAATATTCATGCAAATATGTGCTGTACTGTATTATACCATTTAATTCTCTTATTTAATTTTTTATTGGAAATCTGAAAGACTGCAACAAAAACTGACCAGGATCTCAAATTATCAGGATGTGATTCTGAAAATCTTGGAGCAGGCTCTTCAGATGTATTGAATCATATATTTATTATTCCTCTGTTTGGATTGCATTAAATTTTAGCTTTTTCATGTTGATTAATGATTATCCTAATTGGCAGAAATCTCTTCTGTTGGTGATTCTACAACAAGGCTAGATTAAATGAACTGACAAGTATTTTTAAAGGTCAATAAAATGATTGGACAGCAAAAAATCTTGGTTGACAATTTCATGCCCATCAATAATTGTTCTTCAGGAAATAATATGGAATGTAAGCTTTGTACAAAACCCGAGGCTTCAAAATAATTTTATTATTATTATTTTTAAACATTAGCCTATAAAATACACTAGGAGGAAATTTATCCTTGTAGAAATCTGTGTTCTAAGCCACATACATGTGGATTGTCACAATAAGCTGGAAGTTTACTTGATTTTTCAGTCTCTGATATTGCTGATTTGCAACACCTGCAGATTGTAAGATAATGAATATTTTAAAAAGTCTTGTTTGTAAAATGATGCATTTTTTGTGTGTAATATATGCATACCTTTAAAACAGTAACCCAGTCAACTAAATTTAGTCCTTTCATCATAAAATAAAGAATAATTTGTTTAGATATATTAATAAATAAGGATCACAGTAATATGTATTATTGCTTCACTTTAAGTAACTTTAAGATACATGAATTTCAGAATTCTAATATAATATAGATAGGAAACGTTTTATCATGTAAATGATATAAAAAGACTTAAGGATTAGAAAACCCCAAAGAAAACCTCTGAACCAAAGCCTCTTCCTTGTTAGTATCACAAAACCAATAAGAGAATTACAGACTTTTTGTTTAAGTTACCTGAAGACCTAATATCTCATTTACATATGTGCAAGCACAATTCTATTTTAATTAATTATGGCTATCATTTCTGAGTTGCAAAAATGCAGTCAGCCATTAGATGATAGCAAAGAAAAACAGAAAACTCAAATGTTTTGCTGTCCCCTTGTGGTCATCTGGAATTTTGCAACATAAATAGTTGAACCCATCTAAAATGACATTCTACCATAATTCTGTTCATATTTGCTCATTTACATTTAATGAGAGTAAATTGTATTTATTCAATGTGTCTTGTTCTTAAATAGGCATGTGTAGGATTGCAATGTTTAACATTTGTTTATGGGCATTTCAAATCTAAACTTGTGTTCTGGAGAATGTTTATTATAGTACAGCATAAACTTTATATATTTGTTAAACAAGAAATCTCTTTCCATAAACATTCATAGTATGAATCTAACCAGCAAATCAACACCAATGGAAATGCATCTTTGTTTGCTGGATGAAATTGTTGCTAAGAGCAAATGTAATGTAAAATTGTTATTGTGGCAACAACCTACAGAGGCAATATACTATTTTTTGTGTATAGTCAAACTGACCAAAAAAATGAGTGGGGTTAACAAATAAAGGAAACAAGTGCATCAAAATAAGCCCTTATAACAATTTTAAGCACACATTTACACATTTGTCAAGACAGGAAGGAGTGCAACACAAACTTACTGTAGATTTGATCAAAAATTATTTGGAGGGAGAAATCCAAAATATTTCAGAGTGAATGAATATGAGTGCTGTTCTAGTTCTATGTATTAATTATTTACATATAAACTATTTGTTTACTATTACCAAAAGCTAATTCCTGAGTAAGAAAGGTCAGGACAACCATTTCAATAGAAGAGAATATATGTAGTTTAGGGTTGAAGAATGGCATTTTTGCTTCTCTCTGAGATTGGTTATTTGCTTGCAGGTATTTCATAACTAACTATGTAACAACATCAGTGCAAATGTGAAGTTTGATCATTGTTTATATACAGTAGCCTACCTTGACAGATTTGGTGGAGTTATGGTTTTCTACTTGGTAGTTCCTTGAGTAAGGTATTGTCTTCTGCTTGGTTGTTTGTCTAGGTGTTTGGGGATTAACTCCTGAAGAGGATGTGTCTTTTATCTTTTTGTTTCCTTCTTAGTTTTTTATTGTCTTCTTTAAATGGTGTGTATATATGTGTTTTTTTCTGTTGTCTAAATACCAGGCTTCCAGGAATTTCTTAGCAAAGTTTTTGGATTTAGCATTGTCCAAGAATAGTCAAAGTTTTCCAGTTTGGTTAAGTTTGCCCATGTGTTGTGAGATTATGGAGTTTTCATTGTGTCTTCTGACAGCTAGTTGCTATTGTCTGCCTATCTGTCCTACATTGTGTATGTTATAGTCCTTACACTGATGACTCTTATTTTTTCTTCTTCTTGGTCTATTACATCTTTTGGTTTACTTGAGGGGCTTTAGTTAGTTTGTGATGCCTTGAAAGCAACATTTAAAACTTTACAACTTGCCGCAGAAATCCAAGAAAAGGCAGACAACCATATCACAGTCCAAAAGAAAACAAAAGCATAAATATACATATAGAAATAAACTATATTCACACACCAAAGAGATAAGAAAAAGCTAAGAAGCAAACCAAAAAGACCAGCACACATTCTTCTAGTAGTCTACACTTAGATAAGTAGGGATTAATACCAGACAAACAATCAAACAAACAAAAAATACTTTAATCAAGAAACTACCAAGGAGAAAATACATCCCCACCAAAACTGTCAAGGTAAGTTACTTGTATAAACAGGAAATAAGCCCCCACACTCTCTAACATTGATAGTGTTTCCTAGTTAGGTAATGAAATATCTGCAAACAAACAACAGAGTTCAGAGAGCACCAGACTCTACAGAATAAAAGTTATGTTGAGTAGAGAAATAAACAAATATTTATTTTCTTCCAGATGAAGCTGCTTCATAAGAAGTAGAATTGTAAAACATAAAATTAGAAATTACTTATACAAATAATACATCTCTTGCTAGCTTTGGAAAATATAAATAATATGTGCTTCAGTAATGAGCTTTATAAGTCAGGAATTCAGGCAGAAACATGCATATTTCCAGAATTACTTTTGTCTTGAAGATTTTCTTTACATCAGAAATCTTTAAACATCAAATTATTTCAGAAAGTATTTATACTTTCATTATGCACTATGAAAGTGATAGTGAAGAATGAACTATGGAACTATTCCTTAACTATGGAATTTGATTTACTGGATCTGCTTTGACAAATGCAGAACTTGCATGGAATGAGTCTATCTCATTTTGAAGAAAGGGCAAAAATTGAACATTACACTGTTTTCTGATTATATATTGTAATGATCAGCTAGATTCAAATATCTACATACCCTTTATCAAGTGGGCAAAAAGCATACAGATGTATAGTTTGCATTTATGCACTATGGGGACACACTTGAAACTCATTAAAAATGTCACTGAAGACATCTGGTCAGCTGTCCTAATCCATATTGGGGGTTTTAGACTATTGCTATTCCCCCAATATGTTTTAAACATTGCCAATATGCTTTCTCAGCAGTAACAGCAGCACGTCCCTTTTGGTTTCACAGCCCACCCCGAGTACTGGTTTTTATCACGTCACGTACCAGGCAAAATGAAAAGCCACATACTGTATCTCGTGTATCTGGCTAATGATATTGGTTGAACAAACCTTGTGTGATTAGGAACAGGGATGAATTGGCTTGGGGTCCAGTTCATCTTACAGACCGCAAAAGATTCAGCTGTCACTTGTGCCATGCAGCAGATGGACAGTTTGCATCCGATTGACAGTCCAGCGCCAAAGCCTTTAGAAGCTTTGGCAGCCCATTTGCCATCAGGCAGCAGACTTTGATGTCCTGCAGATGGTGGCCTCAGCCATCTTGCATTTGTGTCATTGTGTCTGGTGCTGTTGTGCCTTCATTCCAAACACAAGAATGCTGCCGGTTCTGACTCACTGCCTTTGGAACAGCCACATAACAACTGCACTTTTTTAAAAAAAAAATGGAGATAATGCTGTTTAGAATCCCTAATAGATGGATTTCAGAGGCTGGAGACAGATAGACAGACAGACAAATAAATAAATAAATAAATAATAGCTATATATATTCAGTATTACAAATATTTAAAGCCATTTCTTACTTCTACCTACATTAAAAAATCTCAGAAATGCCTGTCATAAACAACAAAACAAAGCTTTATTTTCTTCAGCCTCATCTAGAACCTCATAAAATTGCCTTTTCCTGAACAAATAACTATATAATCACCAATCCCATTTTTGTGTGAATTAGGCTAATACAGCTTTCCTTGCATTTGTTTCATTCTACCTAGTTTACAGTACAGAACAAAAGATTTTTTTTCAGTGGGGTTCAGACTAATCTTGGTCCATGAATAGCCCAGAGTAATCTGTTAGTATTAGAAGCAATGACTGGAGATCTCCCAGAATTGCTGTTTTCACATTTGGTCAGGTTAGGTAGGAATTCTGACTGGCACAATTAGGAAAGAGCCATGTCAGTGAATCATAGTAAAGACTGTGGCTTTTCTCTTCTAGGTAGGATCAGCCCAGAATTTTCCATCCCTTTCTATTGAATTCAATTTTAAAAAAAACTCTCAGAAGGTGAAGGAATGAAGGAAGGAAGGAAGGAAGGAAGGAAGGAAGGAAGGAAGGAAGGAAGGAAGGAAGGAAGGAAGGAAGGAAGGATATTCAGTGGTGTGTGATTTTCAGGGACTTTAAGGTAATGGAAAATATTTTGTGGGGGAAAATAGATGTATAAATTGTCAATTAATGCACACTGCTTACAGCCAGCAAACAAGGGAAAAAAATAAACAGTTAATTAGGGGCTTTTTGAATCATTGTTATATATACGATGCATCATTTGCAGGTGCTACAATGGTGAAAGATAACCATTATAATTACCAGTATTCAAAGATTCATATTTTTCCCTATGTAATTGATTTAGGATTATCAGTTTTCTTGTGGTTATACAAAAGGCCTGTCAAGGTATTTCACATGTGTTTGGCTCATGCATGTTCCAAAAACAAGTCAAATGCTGTTCATTTTTTTTTGAAGCATAGCTGAAGGTATTGTGCAGAAAACAGGCCAAGTTTTACCTGTTCCTTGCCTTAATTAAATTGCATTACATATTTTTCTTATTTTCCCTCTCTTGTTCGTTTCCTACCATCCTCTTCCTCCTTTTCCTCTCTGTCTGTCTGTCAGTCAGTCTCTCCCTTTTCTCTCTGTTCCTCTCTTTCTTTGTTAAAATACATCTGTGATTGTTGACTGCCCCAGATTATATCTAAGTGAGGAGTGGGAGTACTTGCACCTGGTATAGTATATGTCGTTTAACAATACATATCATTACATTATTTACAGCTCATTTTGTGTTATTCAATAGTAAACTGCACATTAACCCTTGGAGAGCCTGCATAGAAATATTCCCGCTCCCCATAAAGAGACGCCCCCCCCCCGCTCCCTTTCCTTTACAGCCCAGAGAAAGATGAAAGGAAGAACATCTATAGCTGAGTTCATAAACAGGGCAGCCTGTTCATTACAACCAGGAGAGTTACCTGGGCTGCTGAATTTCTCTCGCAGGAAATCTGTTTCATAATGATATTCTTTAGCATGCTCCACTTGTACTTCTGCTGATAACACAGGTTACAAAAGGGACTTGGCACCAGAGTCAATTAATGTCCTGGCTTTTTAACCTCTTTTATTGGAGTACATTCGGCACTGTGGGGACCTCACTATTATGTTGCTGGCAATACAAGGACCCTAGTGATGCAATTTCATACAATCTGAGCCTTGTCTTTAGTTCAGAGAAATAACACATCATGATCTGGCCTCATTAGGACTGACTCAGCAGCCTCACTTCCACAGGACAATGGTGCAATTTGAGTTGAAAAACGCACAGAAACTGGTCTTTTCTTCGTTGTTTTCTGTGTCCCCCCCCCCAATTGACCAGAAATGACAGATTTTCCTTGAGTTTTCATCTCTGAAGTAGAATACAATTCTAACTGAGCACAAGCTTACACGGAGAGGCATATAGAGAAGATGATATTCTCCCAGAATATAATAATTATTTCCCTCAGCAACATGGATGGGGGATTTTTAACTCTTTTAGGGAAATAAAAATCTATACAGTGCAATGATTATACCATAAGACATTCCATAATTTATTATTTTTCTTCATTTGAAGAAAAATGAATTTAAAGTACCATTTTAGCTCTTTGAAGAAGGCTTTTGTAGTTAAAATAACAAAAAGATATTAGAAAATATATTAGAGGTAGATTCCCATTCTAAGCATATCCTGAACTTTAAACTACAAGTATTTCTTTTGAGTGTTGCTGGATACAGGCTATTTGCAGGAGGAGGTAAAAGATGTGATAGAGAAATCTGAGAGAATTATAAATCGAAAAGAGCAATATCTGAATGCCCAATAAAATTGCATGAATGACGCTGCATGATTGTATGGCTATAACCATTTGGAGTATTGCAAAAAGTGGGAATGTGTAAATAAGTCTTAAATTGAACTGGAAAATGTTTACTGCTGGAGCAGGAAGGGGGAAAGATTGGTAGGATAATATTTACAACATTTTCAAACATTTCTTTCAATGTTTGATATAATGACTTGTCTCTAAAAGTAGCATTCTCTTCATTGATGTGTAGCAGCAACCTCTCTGACTCCAATTATTTCTCAAACACATGGCTCACCATTATACCATTTGTAAAAAATTTGCACAGACTGCACAATAGAGAGTGTATTAATGGCATAGCAAATACAGAAAGAGACAAGGAATCCATATGGCTATTCATAACCTTTAAATACTCACCAATATCTGTGTTGCTGAATTAATCAGTCTCATGATTATCAGCATTTTAGCTGCATTTTGTTAGTAATTAGCTTGATAAATTAGCATCTGCAATATAAAACTTGACATCTCATTGTTGTCTCCGCTTTATGCTAACTGCAGAAAAAAATTGCAGCCTACTTGATAATAAAATTATCATTTCTCATATAATATAAATAGATGAAAGGAACCAAACTTTTACATACTGGATATTAGATTAAAAAGTATCTCCTTTATATTCACTGAGCTGAGCATCATAGCCTAATAGTTCATAACACAAACTTGAGTAAACGTTCTTTTTAAAAATAGTATTAGAATGTTTTCACTGTGGACTGCTGTGCTTTGTGAGCAAAATATAAGCTCAATTAATTTCTTTTCAGTAGAAGGGGATGGGAAAAAGCTTTACACCAAAGGGACTGAATAAATGGCAGCTTTTAAAATTCATTTACACAAGCTGGGTTACTTTAAGAACAGGTGAAAAACTGAGCATTTCCCACTTTTATTCCTCAGACCTATATTTATAAAAGAAGCTAAGGATTTCTAACATTTTACAAACAAATTTCAGAAAGCATGGAAAATAATCTTTAACAGATGAGCATTTGAAGGCATTCTAGATTAAAAAAATTTAACTTCCACATTACTGAAAATCGGAGCTGGGTATCGTCCCCTGAAAATGCTAAAAATATGTATCTGTACAGATGTGCTGCTATAAATGCATAATTCTCTAGCATTTTCTTCGGCCATGGTTGCCACTATAGAAAATAGCAGTAATAGAAGCATCCCTATTAATCTGAATTTGCGATATTCTCTACAATGTATATTACCTTTCTGCTGCCTACAACCTTTTGCCAGGATTTATTTCTTTCTTCTTTTTTTATCCCCTTCTTTCTAGGATATACTTCGGGAGGAATATACCATGAGAACAATACACAGCTGCTGCTGTATAGAGATATCTAATTGTCAATATTGTGGAATTTCTACAGCTTATTACTTGCATTCAGTCTAATTCTGGGCAAATTGCCAGTCACTTCAGGGATGTTCAAGTGAGCCATAATACACGTGATTCGACATCACAGCTTTAAGATACCCGACTGTTTTCCCTCTGGCCAAGGAATGTGTGTACCAATGCTACCAAGTGAAAGGGAAGAATCTGATGACAAATAAAATAAATTTTGAATTTTTTTTTCAAGTGGGCTGCATTTCAAGCCCAGATGTTAGTAATGAAAGATTCAATTTAAGGATTTAAATTACAAATAAATAAAGTATGAAACAGATGTGATTTTTAAGTTCAAATTATCGAGGAAGAAAAATATCTTTGTGCATGACAAAGTAATGGGGATTGTCTTGAGAGACTGTTGAAAACAATCTGCTATACTAGATACACCCTTAGGACAGGATTGGTTTGGAATGGGAAGGACTGGTGGAGCTCGTCATTAAACAAAAATTCTGTTTAATAAAACTTTATAACCGTGATTAATCCTATGAGGCCCTAAAGGAGTTTGCAGTTTCTGATAAACACATTTTCCTTGTTTGCAATGGTAATAATATTTTGAAATGAATGGAATCTGAACAAAACATTTTTTTAATTGAAAAAAAAAGACATCAAGAGAAAGAACTTGCCAATACAACTTAATGTAAAAATTATAGAGTCACAAAGGAAGAAGGGACCACCCACAAAGAGAATTTTAAGATGTATATTTAATGATATATTTTCTTGTTCTTCTACAGAGCAGACAATAGCTTTCTATGAAAAAAAATGAAATCCTTCAATCAGTTAAGAGGCAAAAATGTTAGGATGCTAGCACATCTATGTATCCAAATGATACTGTACTTCATTTGCTTAAATCTTCAGATTGGGGCAGAACGTTGAAATGAAGTATAATTGCATGAAAAACCTACCTGTACTTTTCTAAATGTGTCTAGATTTATCTCTTCCTCTTTCCAAATAAAATAACTTGCATAGTAGCAATTCACAGCTAACTGTACTATAATAAAAGTTGATTCTAAAAGCAATATGGGATATAAAATTGGGAGCAAATAATGATTTCAAGTCTTTCCACTGACATACTATTTCTACTATTTTTTCCCAATGCAATAAAATGTTAGTCAGCATTCAGTGGTTAAAATATTAATCTAGGCTGATCCTATCTCATCCACAGAAATCATCTTTGTGTCTGCTTTCACATGGGTTGACTTTCAACATGTTTGCCTTCCAAAAGCCTGAAGAAGTAATGTTGTACTGCTGTGTTCATATAAAATATTGGTTCAAAACTTTTTTTCCTGCTGCCTTCTTCAAGAATCTTGGTGTTTCCTTATATTTTATGCCTTGTGATATTTTTGTTTAAGGAGCCTGTAGGGCAAGTTCCCAATCCTACAAATAAAATAGGCCTAACATAAATAAGGACATTGATTGAATCTGATGTACTGCCATTACCCCCATATAAATATAAGCTCTTCTCTCCAACTAACCTCTGGAATTATATTTGGAAACACCCTGGTAAGCAGTGTAGTTCTCAAATTACATGGGAGAACTTCAATATTGCCATCACCATTCAATTGCTACCTTCATGATCAGTTGCAGCAGCCAAGGAGTCTTCAGAGCAACCTCAAGTAGAATGAATTGCAGAAATCAAATAGGAGGTGAGTGAGGCAACAGTGATTATAAGCAGGATCTCTGAGGTCAGGGCCGGATTTTCCTATAGGCTAACTAGGCTTCAGCCTAGGGCCTCAAGATCAAGAGGGGCCTTTTATTTTTATTTATTATCCGTGCCACATTTTTTATAAAGGTTAGTACCAATTACAACATGTTTCATTTAATATATTGATATATATCACAGTAATGATGTATTTTATTATCTCTCATGCACAATAAACTTTTTTATACATGAAGTAGGTCTTTATCCAGCCCTAATTATCAACTCAGATGTAACTTTACATGTGCAAATCAATAGATCCAATGGCTTCTGGATACCACATGATGTATCACTAGAATTTTGAATCCATATCTATGTCCTTTTCTCACTATTTTCTAGCAGACATTAGTTGACTTATTAAATCCAATAAAAAACACAAATTCCGTATTTTGAAGCTTTTCCATCTCTGTTTTATAGGGATTAGGGACTATCCTAATCCGTATTGACACACACTATTTTTGTTGAAAGCTTTATTTGGTAACACAGTTGATTTGCCAAACTTCCTAGCTATAGATGTGTTTAAGCAGAACATTTTGTTCTGTGAAAGAAAATCTTTATTCTGTAAATTTACAAACATTGGGAACAGCTCACCATATCACAGTTTCACATTCATGGTCAAAAATCATCATAAAGCATTGTGCAATCCTTACAACATTGCATCACTTGTAGATTTCATGGCACTGCTATGTAACAAACAGCTCTTAACAAAGGAGGATTTAATCATTTGTTAGCAATGTTAAATGTTTAGAGGAACCAGGCCATAAGATAAATAAGAAGTACGTGAAAAGGGTTTGTTATATTTGTATCATTTGTTTGATTGTTAAAAGGAACAATGAACAATAATAATGAGCCATCAAGTTCAGTGATAGAGCATATGCTTGGTTTACATAAAGTCTCAGATTCTGTTTCTAAATAGGGCTGAAATAAATTCCAGCCTGAACCCCTGGAGAGAATCTGATAGTGCATGACAATAATATTGTGCTACGTACAGCAAAGCAGCTTCCTTTGTTCCCATAGCAAAAGTGGTGAAATAATTATTTCATCATATCTGTTGATGGCACCGAATTTCATAATTTCTTACTTCTAAGTACAAATATTGGCACATATTCGTACTTCTACATGGAATAAATATCATAATATTTGATGCTTTCATCCCAGTTTTAATACAATTCAAATAATTCCAGCTTTCCACCATGTACTGGCTATTCAGTGTTGGGGGCAGCAAGGCAGAAAGCAGACTGAGTTTCTCTCTGTCTGCACCAGTCTGAGCCAGAAGCCCTGGAAAATGTTAGCTTCCCAAGACACCTTTAATTCATATAATCATTATGAATTATAATGTGAGCCAGGAGTTCTGGAAAATTGTCACAGCAGCATTCCAGGCATCAGGTGTGAGGACAGAAAGAGGTCAACTTTCTCTTTGCTGCCCCCAGCATGAAATAGGAGGAAAGCAATATTTCCCAGTGAATTCGCTACTATTTCAGCTGCCATGATGGAACAGGAGACAAATATATTTTTTTCTCCGCCACTTGAGAAAGGGAATGCAGTAAATTTGATTGAGAAAGGCTAGTCAATACAACAGTAAACACTTTCTTTAACTTTTGCAAGCCTTATTATTAAGGGTGAAATTATGTCTGATTTTATTTTCTTGTTTACAGAAAGTCTCATAGTAATACTGTAATATAGTAATCACATGCAATATAAAAACACATTTTTCATTCCAACATATCTCTGTATTTCTATAGATAAAATAGCGTATCTATGATTGCATAGACATATGTGTCTATTGCATCTGTGATATGATAACCATATAATACAAAGAGAGGAGACAAATTATAATTTAATAGATAAAAAAGCATTATGTAGCTTTAACTTTTCAATAATGGTATGCTTGATAAATCCATAGTTCTTTCTAGATGACAAGTTTCAAATTTTTTATCTATAATTCAAAATTATATTCGTATCCTTAAACTATATGACCCATAGGCAACTACATGGATGAGGTTGATGGGAGGGAGTGTTGAAATGCACTTTATATGGCAATACAAATTTCATCATCTATGTATTGTGTGAAGAATTGCAACACAAGTACAAAGCAGAAATGTGGATTTATATTACATGATTCTTCATTTGGGTGTTGTAGTATGTAGAGTACCTACATAAACCTAACAAATGTCAAGCCAAAATAGAATTTTAACAGACCCAGCCCATATTATATGCATAGGCTTCACATTCACCCAATTAAAAAAAAAATTCAAGCTTGGAATGGTTACACAATTGCCTTTATTGTAATGATATCACACATGAAATATAATGGTGTAAAATGTAAATAACACACGCGTGGTTTTCCATTCCTTTTTGAAGTAAGCAATGATAAAAAAAAGTACAGAAAAAAAGTACAACATAATGAGCAAAAGAAATTAAAGTCAGGAGATGAAGAAAAGAAAGAGAATCAATTAAAATTAGTTTCACCAGTATTATATTCTGTGCCTTCACATATTTCAGTTCATGCCAGCCATCCTTCTTTTCATATCCATATATCAATTCATACTTTGCTTTTTATGATTTAAATGACTCACACTAATTCAAACACAATATCAATCAGTATTTGGCACATATCAGTTAATATACCACCCCTGAGACCAAAAGCCAGGTTTAACCCCCCAAGAGTTAGCATTTCTAATATTGCCTTGTAAGTCAACATATTATTGCTTATATCTCACAGATTCAGAGATACATGCTGTTTACTGACACATGCACAATCCACATGGCAATAGCAAATATTAACAGTATAAAATCTATCAATTTAGTAATTAAGGCATCTATTATATTCTAATTGTTATGTGTGTTTAAATTGTCAGACTGCATCTCTCCTGATTACCATCCCCTGCCACACCAGAGAAAATTAAAATGAGAGGAGGGGAGCTTGCAGCATTTATGCCAGCCATGTCCTTTGTGTGGATTAGATAAGCCCTTATTTTTATCAGTCAGGCAACTTTTGAGTGAAAGAAAAAGCTGTAGAGAAAGAGATGTCAAGAGCAAATATTGTTTCCTTCCTTCCTTCCTTCCTTCCCGTTCTCTTCCTTCCTTCCTTCCCATCCTCTTCCTTCCTTCCTTCCTTCCTTCCTTCCTTCCTTCCTTCCTTCCTTCCTTCCTTCCTTCCTTCCTTCTTTAAAAGTAACCTGGTTTAGAAAGAGCCGGTATAGTCATATTCCACTCAGTATAAGTATGCAGCTGTAGAGATGGTCACAGTATTAAATATCTAGGAGTGCAAGATAACTAACAATCTGAGCTGGTCTCTCTTCACTTTCCTTGGTGAATCATGAAAACCAGCATCTGCATTTCCTGTCAGATGAGGACAGCACATCTTTCTCCTTCTTTCCTGGCCACTTGTTACAGAGACATAATTGAGAGCATTTTAACAAACTGCATCACCGTTTGGTTTCGTAGCAGCAGTGCCTCAGATAGAAAGTCCAGAGACTGGTAAGGACAACCTTAGAGAAGATATGAAGCTCGCTTCCTGTTATTCAGGATACTGCTTATAAGCGCTATGTAGTTAGAGCTCAAAGCACTGCTAAAGACACCACATACCCACTTTACGGTCTGTTTCTGTTGCTCCCCTCTGGGAAGAGGTTTTGAAGTATTTCTAGCAGGATTCCCAGATTTTGTAACAGCTTTGTTCCCTATGCCATCTGTCTGGTAAACTCGCAATATTAGTTTTTCTTGCCATGTACATGTATACATCTGAACTAGCCTGTGTCGTTTCTCTACGTCATATAATATATGTGGGACAGTGGTGGGTTTCAATTTTTTTTAGAACCTCTTCTGTAGGTGTGGTCTGCTTTGTGGGAGTGGCTTGCCGGCCATGTGACTGGGTTGGCATGGCAAACTTGTAAAATGTGGTGAAACTCACTTAACAATGCTCTTGCTTAGCAACCAAAATGTTGGCTCAGAAACTCTGGCATTTGAAGCACGCAAGTCTTAAAGCTGTCAAGTTACAAGATCCTTGTAACCAGGGGTGTTCAAACTTGACAGCTTTAAGACTTCTGGACTTCAACTCCCAGAATTCCTCCTCCAGTCATGTTGGCTCAGGAACTCTGGCATTGAAGTGTGCAAGTCTTAAAGCTGTCAAGTTCCAAGACCCTTGCACACATAGCCCTTTAGAAAAAAAAACCCAGGGGTGTTCAAACTTGACAGCATTAAGACTTGTGGACTTCAACTCCCAGAATTCCTGCTCTCACTCTTCATCTTGATGATGTGCAGATGGGCGGGGGGAGGGAGCTGGAACCAGTTCTAAACAGCACTGTAGATTTGTGGAACCTCTTCTATAGAAGAGGTTAGAACTGGCAGGAACCCACCCCTGATGTGGGCATATGCATAATTTAGTATTTATTTATTTATTTTGTCATGTTTATGTAGCGTATATTGGAATTCACCATTTGAGTGCTGTATGCAATGAAATTTCATTTTAATGTATGCCAATTAGTGTACATTCAATGTGACAATTTAAAAAGCTATTATATTCTAGTCTAGTCTAGTCTACTCTATATTCTATTCTATTATTCTAGTCTATTCTAGCCTGTTCTGTTCTATTCCATTCCTTCCTGCCTGCCTGCCTGCCTGCCTGCCTGCCTGCCTGCCTGCCTGCCTGCCTGCCTGCCTGCCTGCCTGCCTGCCTGCCTGCCTTAAGATGGGGCAACCTTGGGGATTGATGCATCTGATTGTGGCCCATTTATTTATTCTAAATTGTATCTTCTCTTTCAGTGACCATACTGAAGATTTAGGAATGCCCTCAATTTCCTCTTGTTTGCTTGGTGTTTTCAAAATAATACAAGGTATTACTGATATTAGAGAGAATATTATTTTATTTTCCAATATGTTCTATAAAGCACCCATATTATATTTTTTAATGTTGAGTTTAAGGATCAAACTCCATTAGCCAACAAATCTGGAAAGTCTAAAAATAAGATCCTATTTTCTTATTCAAAATTAATGCATCTCTATAATGGAAACCTGGCTCTTTTTATTTCACCACTACTTAGAAAGGCTAAAATAAGTAACCCTTAGCCCTGCATATGAAAGTCTTATCATCAGTTAAATGCATGTGTATATGATTTTTATTAGCAAGATGTCGGATAAGTTTATTATGCATGAAGTATTATAAATAACAGCAAAACATTCACATGATCATGTTATGGACATCAAAATGGATGTTAACATATTATATTTAATGAAATTAAAAATTCATAGATGAAACATTTTCAGGACTTGTAATCTACAATAATGGGATACCCCATATAAACTAGAATTCAGATATTCCTTCTGAGATCTCTTCCACCTTTGTATTAATTCAGCGTCTGGTTTATATAATCTGGTTCTAGATGAAACTAGCTTCATATTTGATATAATGAATAGGGATTTTAAATATATATTCATTACTTTTCAGTTGAAGCCATAATGTTAGCATATTTAACAGTGTTATATCAATTGGTGTCAAAATTACTTGCCTAGTGAATTTTAATGGGGATTTAGAAAAGGAATCATTTTGAAGCAATCCAAACTTAAATCTCACTCTGGAAATCAGGAGAAGGAAGTCAGAATGAAGAATCCTGAACAGGATCTGATAATTAGGAGAATCAAAGAAAATGCTGCAGAGAAAGATGTCAAGAGCAGATACTGTTAATTTCCAGGTAGACTACAAAAGAAAGAGGCACAACAGGGATATAATGTCTGAAGTATAAGCAGGCTCCAACCTGGTTAAAACTGAGAAATAGGGAAGCATTTCATAGAAGAAGAGATGTACCTGTCCTATCATCAGTCATTTGTTGGGATAATTTAGACTTTTTAAAGATACATTTTGGCAATAAGAATATGTAATTGCCTATAACATTATGAATTCTTCATGGTTACCATATTAACATAATTCCTAGGAGATAAAAAAGTTATTGCCACACATAGAATCAGTAAAACCATAGCTTAGATAAGATGGACAGATAGTAGTACTCTGAAGTCAGCATAAAAACTATGTTACTTTCCCCTCCCATTTGCTAAGGGCATCCTTGACTCCTGAAGAACAGTCTGTTATGATCTAAGGCAATTTCATGTGTACTGATATGATCAGCAACCTTACCGAATTACACGCTGCTAGGTCACTTCTGGGGCATAGCAAGTCATAGCAGTTATCTCCATTTGCTTGACCCTTTAGCTATGTTGGCAAAGAATCCAGGGACCTATCTGAAGTCCCAATACATCTGGAGGACTTTACATAGAAAAGATTACTTTGATATTGCCCCAAACAACAGGCAATATCCAAAGTTGTTGGGGACATTTTCCTGCCAAAGCATTTCTGGTATGTAAGCTCTTGTCATCCATAATATTTTACAGGACTTTTATATGTACTAATTACAATATTTCTGCACCTTTAAAAATCAATTTGGACCCAACTTGAAGAACTTTTGACAGGGAATCAATTGAAATTTCCTCTTCCTCCAGAATTTATTCATTTTTGTTTCTCAGTAACTTGACTTTCCAATGTTTTCCCCATTAACATCTTGTTAATGCTGGGCAGGTGTTTCCCAGTGCAAGGCTTTCCATTAACACAATGTCAGTGGGACAAACACAGATGAGAGAAGGATTATTGGGAGCTATAGGGAACTGGCACCATATCTGAAGCTGAACTAAAAAACAGCATGTAGTAAAATGTGCCTTTGGAAATGTCTGAGCAGAAGTTGGGAGCAAATATTAGACACAATTAAACTTCTCTACAGCCATCTCTTTATATAAATGTGGATGTCAAAACAGTTCTACCACTACTTATTTTCTTCAGTATCATATCTGAATCAGCAATTTTTAAATGCTCAGTATATCTTTAAATGCCAATGCATAACAAGTATAGCAGGTGTTTAATTGTTGTTTAAATATCCACATTTTTCACATTTTACAATCACAATTAAAATTAAGCAATAACACCAAAGGAGTTGTAGTACATAGCAATAATACTTACCCATATAGTGAAATTGATAAGGATCCAAAGATAACGATGCCCAGTGTGGTAACCCTGTGGTGACGGATTGCTATTCTGCTGTTAACAAGCAACCAAGAAATACTTATTTTTTCCTCTGAATTATCAGTTTGTTTCTAGCATGTGAGAACAATCACAGCCTTAAGGGAGGATACAATAGTTAGTATGGTATTAAAACACTTATAACTAATAAAAACACTAAATCATGCTAGATATGCAGCAGTGTGTCATTTCTATTTTAATAAAAAAGTACATTATTCTCTTCTCAAAATTGCAAAATTTTATTTTTTTATGCATTGGCAGCACAAACAAAAGATTAAAAAAAGTAATAAATCTGTGCTTTCTGGTATTGTCACTTAGGTAATTTTCTGCTCCTTGGGATAAAAACATGGAATAGAACTATCTTAAGATGGTTTGCTATTTAAAAAATAAAAATAAAAACCTTTCATCTATTGCTTTCTATAGTTGATGGGGAAGTTGGGGGAATTGGAAAGAAACATTTGATTTTGATAATGTCTCTATAAGTGTTATGGGGGGATCTGAAATATGACTAGAAAGTAGTTTGTGTATCTGTTTAACATGGAAGTAATGGTAATATATAGTAATTTAAATTGTGAAAACAGCAGTTTACTTTGGGAATGAGTGGTCAGACTTTCCTCTTTATGAAGTGTCACAATGAAGCTAAAATTTACAATGTATTGACATATTAGAAACTGAACATGGAAGAAAATGTGTCCTTCCTTCCTTCCTTCCTTCCTTCCTTCCTTCCTTCCTTCCTTCCTTCCTTCCTTCCTTCCTTCTCTAAAATGTAGGGGATGATACTTCCTCCTCTAATTATAGGGAAAATTAAAGATATCCACAAACCAGTAATGGCACATTCCTCAAATACCAGCTAGCCTTCCCACACACTCAAATCCCCATTGCTCAGAATACAGAATAGGTTAGAACTAGTACATCAATTATATAAAAGCAACAGAATGATAAATAATAATAAATAAATAAATATTTATTTCTTAGCCGCACCCTCTCCCGAAGGACTCGGGGCGGCGTACAATGAAACGTATGAATTAAATATGTGGACAAAACAAACATATAACAGAGACATATACCGAGACATACACAAGGAGGAGGTCGGCTGATGAATAAAAAAACAATTAGAATACAGTGATTAAAAAACCCCTAAATAATTAAATATAATTAAAATACCCAATTAAAAACCCGTCAGGAGCGATATGGTTAGATCAAAGTTGAGCCAGGCCAGCTACTTGGAATAGGTGGGTCTTAAGCTTAATACGAAAGGAGCGGAGGTCAGAGGTATTCCTAATATCCGGAGGGAGGTCATTCCACAGGGCTGGGCCCGCCACAGAGAAGGCTCTACTCCTAGGCGCTGCCCCCCGACACTGTCTAGTGGACGGCACCTGGAGGAGGCCCTCTCTGTGTGAGCGGATTGGTCGCAGGGATGTATGGGGCAGAATACGATCCCGCAAGTAACTAGGTCCTGAGCCATGGAGCGCTTTAAAGATTGTTATCAAAAACTTGAAACGCACCCGATAGACCACAGGAAGCCAGTGCAGCTCGCGCAGGAACGGTGTCACATGGGAGTACCTAGTACTCCCCATAATTACCCGCGCGGCTGCGTTCTGGACCAACTGTAGCCTCCGGGTGCATTTCAAGGGAAGCCCCATGTAGAGAGCGTTACAGTAGTCCAAGCGAGACGTCACCAGCACATGAGTGACTGTGCGTAAGGCGTCCCGGTCCAGTAGGGGGCGCAATTGGCGCACCAGGCGAACCTGGTGGAACGCCCCCCTTGCCACGGCTGTCACATGGTCATCCATGGACAGCCGGGCATCCAGGAGGACGCCCAAATTGCGCACCCGCTCCACGGGGGCAAGTTGAATGCCCCCAATGGCCAATGATGGAGTTAATTGGCTGAACCGGGGAGCTGGTACCCACAGCCACTCCATCTTGGAGGGGTTGAGCTTGAGTCGGTTGTCATCCATCCAGATCCGTACGGCTTCCACACACCGGGACATCACTTCGATGGCCTCGTTGGGGTGGTTCGGGGTGGAAAAGTACAGCTGAGTATCATCAGCGTACAGGTGGTATCCCACCCCGAAACCACGGATGATCTCACCCAGCGGCTTCATATATGTGTTGAACAGGAGTGGCGAGAGGACCGACCCCTGTGGCACCCCACAAGTAAGGGGGCATAGGGTCGACCTCTCTTCTCCTGCCAACACACGCTGCGTCCGGCCAGAAAGGTAGGAGCCGAACCACCGCAAAACGGTGCCCCGGACCCCCAACCACTCCAGCCGGCGCAGCAGGATACCATGGTCGATGGTATCAAAAGCCACCGAGAGGTCTAATAGGACCAGGATAGAGGAACAACCTCTATCTCTGGCCCTCCAGAGATCATCCACCAACGCGACCAAGGCCATCTCCGTGCTGTGACCGGGGCGGAAGCCGGACTGGCGCGGGTCTAGATAATCATTTTCCTCCAGATGACGTGGAAACTGGTAGGCCACCACACTCTCTACAACCTTCGCCAAAAAGGGAAGGTTGGAGACAGGACGATAATTGGCCAGCTCCAAAGGGTCCAGGGAAGGCTTCTTGAGCAAGGGTCTCACCACCGCCTCTTTCAAGGTGGCCGGGAGAGACCCCTCGCTCAACGAAGCATTCACTAGGCCCAGGAGCCAGTCTCGTGTAACCTCCCAGGATGCCAGTACAAGCCAGGAGGGGCACGGGTCCAATAAACATGTGGTGGGTCGCAGTCGTCCACGCATTCTGTCCAAATCCTCGATGGCAACCAAGTCAAACTCCTCCCAGATCGATTCCTCAAGGCTCGCCATGGACGTCTCCATTGGACCACTGACAGGGACCCAATCCCTCCGGATTTGAGCGATTTTATCCTGCAGATATTTACCAAATTCCTCTGCCCTGCCCTGTAGAGGGGCCTCCCGCGGCCTCTGAAACAAGAGGGAGTGGGACACCTGAAACAGGGCGGCAGGGCGGTTCTCCGTGGATGCAATGAGAGTGGCACAATATTGGCGTTTGGCCACTCTCAATGCCACAAGGTACGTCCTTAAATGGGCTCGTGCCTGTGTTCGATCAAATTCGGAGCGAGAGGATCTCCAACGACTCTCCAGACGTCTCTTGCGGCATTTCATCACCCTTAGTTCCTCGGTAAACCAAGGGGCCAGGGTGGATCGTTGCCGCCGGAGAGGCCGCAAAGGCGCCACCCGGTTCAAGGCCCCGGTAGTCGCATTATTCCACGCGACCACCAGGTCCTCTACCCGGGGGCGGGTCAAGGTTACAGGAGGTGGCCCAAGCTCCGTCTGGAACCTATCAGGTTCCATCAGGCGCCTGGGGCGGAACCATCTGGTACTTTCCGGTTCCGCCTCCCCGCAGCAGGAGGTAGCACCAGGGAAGTCAAGACGAAGGAGTGAGTGATCTGACCATGACAGGGGAGTGATGGTTAAGTCCCCTCCTCCCAGATCACTCAGCCACTGGCCAGAGACAAAAACAAGGTCCAGAGTGTGTCCTCCCTCATGTGTCGGGCCCTGAATCATTTGAGTCAGGTCCATGGCTGTCATGGAAGCCATGAACTCCCGAACCCCCTCTGATGCTTCTCACATCGATGGCAGGTTAAAATCCCCCATCACTAAAAGTTTGGGGGTCTCAACCGTCACCGTCTAGATTTCTAGGAAATGCTACCAGTTCCAAGAATATGTAAGTTACTCATCTATGAAATAGGTCCATTAGAAATGTTCAGCTATAATATTTTATTTTCTTGATTTGCCATGCCTTGGTAAGTATTAAGCCTTTCACACACATCACTAAATGTTTTTACACAGAAAGGAAAAGAGCTGATTTGTATATTTTAAAGTTAGGGCCTTGAAGGACTTGCATTCCACATGTAGCTAATTTTCAACATTTTAGCCACTGCTAATAAAACAAGAGCAGAGACTATTCAGAACACATACATAATGAAGTAACAGGTGCATAAAACTGGTGCAGCAGAATTATATATATTTAACCAATAACAAAGACATATATCTCTGACATATTGGAGAGGAAATAAATGTAAGGATGGAGATGGCAAACTCAAACTAGTACCTTGTGCTTTGCAGAGAACTGCAATGAGTAGTATAATAAGGCTATTATTTTCTCATAATAGCACTATACATGTAGTGTGCTAGAGGTAGGGTATTTATTTTCTTTGAACTTCTTTTACAAATTTGCAAGGTAGGTGGCCTTGTTAGTAAGTTGCAGCAAATATAACCAGAGTCTTGTGGCAAATATTTTTTTAACATAAATATTTTTAACATAAATATTTTTTAACATAAATATTTTTAATATAAATATTTTTTAACATAAATTTCAGACAGGATAGTCATTTATCATGGATGTTTTAACCTGGATTACTGCACTGAGAAAAGCAGGTGGACTCAATAGGCTAATAGCCCTTTTAACTCTAAACTGCATGATCACATTCTTTATAAGATGGATGAAGTAATGTCCTGTGGGAAAGATTTGATGAGAATATATAGTTGTAGAGAGATGGAGAATACACATGGTTGCTTTTAGGTATTACTAGATAATGAACATAAATAAATTGTAGGGAATCATTCAAGGAGCAGTAGGTAAAATATTTTGAATTGAGATCATTTTAAACAGACTCAAATGTTACAAATGTGCAGGAGACTAATTTAGTTGGTTCTGCACTCTGTTTGATTTCTGCAAAAAGGGTGTTAAACATTGAACAAGTTAAATGTCTCATTTTTCCACAGTGCCTGTAGAAGCCAACAGTCTGTGTCCAGGGACAAATGGAAGGAAACTTGGGAACACAGTCTGACAGGGATTGAACTTCGCATGTGTACATTGAGCCAAATTCCTACATGGATCTTTCTCCAGGCTTTCCTTTTTCTCTTCCCTCAGCTGTCAAAAGGCCTTGACTTAAATCTGTTGCATGTACTATGACATCAACACTTGATGAAGCATTTGACTTCTGATTCCTTATTAATACAACTAAGTGAATTTGACATGTCTAATTGTGGTTTATGGTTGAAAACATCTTTCATCTTTTTAAATGTACTTAACTTATTTAGTACAGTGGGGCTCTGGACACAAAATTACAAGAGGTCAAGTATAGCCTGTTAGTTCAGTATTGCAAATTATGCTTCTTAACTAGTAGAGCTTTTAAATCATTTTTCTTACTTAACTTTTCTTCATACTGGCAATAGGAGAGAATTAAGTAAAGCAATAATTCCTGTAAAAAAAGAAGAAATTTAGCACAAAGTAGGATGTCTGAAAATTGTTAACAATATAACTGTATCTGATTCTCAAATACTTTATATAACTGAAAAACAGTTTTTTAATTATTTGTTGTCATGTCATGATTAACTACTTTGATATTGTTCATAAGATGCTGGAAGTTATGACACAATTAGTGTCAACACATGCATATATCTATACCAGGTGTGGCAAATTCAATACATTCAAGTATTTCCTGTCTAAGAAGAATGTTTTGGGAAATTAAAATAAAAATGGCAATTTTGTTTTTCCCCTCCAATGATGGAAAGTTTATATTTGAAAGGGTCTCAAGGAGCAGAGGTCATTTTGCAGCTGCAAATTGCTTGCATCTGCTGCATATTTGACCGGAAATGATGAAGGTTCACAGTTCCCTATAAACCCATTGGCTCTGCTACTGCTCTTCTTTCTTACTATCATATTGCTCTTTCGGAGTATGCAGTGACAAAGGTAAGAAGATGCCTCTGCCTGTTTATATGAAAACCCTTTCTCTTTCTCTAGGTACTGTGAAATCAGCTCTAGACCAAAAAGAGAATAAGTAGTTAACTGGTAGTGAAGAAGTTGGTTCTCCTAGAGACAACTTACTGATCTTCAGAAACATGGAATCTTAAACAAATGATCTTATTATTATGACTGGGTTTATTATACCAAGCAGTGGTGGGTTGCAGGTGGTACGCCCAGGTACGGGGGTACTGGAGCCTGCCTGGAGCACTGGGTACCATTCCAGTATGGTGCTCCGGAGGGCCCACCTGCCTGCCTTTGCTCCTTACCTGTCTTTAAAGACTTTGGCACTTCCGCACACACGCACGGCACGTACAGCGTCTTCACAATGCTCCGCCGAGCAGCTGGAGCATTCCAGAGGCTCGCAGAGGCGTCGCTGGACAGTAAGACGCACGCACACGCCATGCGTGTGTGTGCATGCACTGCACGCATTCATGTGGAGGACACCGGACCCGTTGCAACCGTACCAGTTGCAACGGGATCTGGAACCCACCATTGATACTGAGCTACGGTTAACCAATTGTATAGTCTTGTGACCATGATTGCATACAAGATGGGCAACTAATTAAGTATTTTAAAACAAACAAACCATGATATATCTAAAAAATTAAAGGAACTGCATAACATACCAATCACCATGACTTACACACATGCTTACAATTGTGGATATGTGTAAGAGATTACCATTTATTCATTTCTTTTCTAAGAAGATGATGAACTATACAGCAAAAAAGCAAGAAGCAATCTTTCAAAAGATGCTTAAATGTTTAACCCAGATAAATATTTAACCCATAATCGTTTTGATGTATGTTCCTTAATGGCCAAATAACAAAAGCCATTACAAATATATCACAGCAAACTTCCCCAAGTTCTCATCAATATGAATCATAGTGAGAGAGAAGAGAGAGAAAGTATCTAGATGCATAGAGTATACATACTATATACTTAAATATGTGAACTTACAGCAGGTGGCAGCACCTAGCTGACTTTGACTGATCCACACAATTAAACAGAGTAAGATCTAATTAGTACTTAGATGGAAGACCTCTAGAAAATCTAGAGGCTATGTGCTGGGGGGGGGGGGGATTCAAAATGCACCATGAAATATGGGAATGGCAGACCACTTCCATATTGTTGCAACTTAACTATGTGGATATGTGCATGAAATCATCATTTGACTTGAATTAGACATTGCTTACAAAAGAACAAAAAAACATGTCCCTATATCATTATACAGCTATATTATTGATTAGTGAACATGGAAAAAAATGATGACTTACCAGAGCCCTCCAGAAGTACTGAGCTACAATTCTGTTACTCTTCCCATAGACCAGACAAAAACACAAGCAGATACGCTAATTCTACTTTATTGTAAGGCTACATTAACAAAATCTTGCAAGTCTTAAAATACAAATTTCCCATTGTCTCCATTATAACCTGGGAAGTTTGGGAGTATCCCTTCTTAGCCTGTTTTCCTGCCCATTATGCAGCTATGGGTTGCTCCTCCTATTTGACCATTGCTTAGGCAGTATCTTTCCTCCTTCTTTCCCAAGTCGTCCCAAAGTTGTGCCTTTTTCAAAAGACAATTGGACTTTGTTTTTTCTTGAAGATGTCTCACTTCTTATCCAAGAAGCTTCTTCAATTCTGACTGACTCGTTTCTCCATAGTCCTTCCCACATTATTATGGCAGAAAAGAGGGGACAAAACTGGTAATTGTTTTCGTGGTGAATCCAGACTCGGATAAGGAGACCAACAATGAGCAGTGGACTTCAGAGATGTTCGATCAACCACTGCCTGAGGATCTACAGACAGTTAAAGTAGAGTCATCCGACAATCAACAAGAACAGTTTCTATCAATGTTCAAAGTTAAGGAATATAAATTGCCACTCCCTCCACTAGTTAAGGATTCACTATGCAGAGAAGAAAGCAAAACAAAGGTCTTCTTAAATCTTCCTTGCGAAAAAGTGCCAGTACTCTTCTAAATGAATGACACTGATATTGGTTCGGTTTAAGAAAAGCAACAAGTACTTGGCTTTATTAGTAGTAGATTAAACATTATGGCTACTATTTATTTTATGGATGTTTTTATTATTTTAATATATTTTAAATTGTTTTAGAATTTTAGAAGTTATTTGGTTGAATTGGATGGATGGACAGACAAGTCAAATCTCTCTATTGCCAATAATCTCCAGCTAACCCAGACTCTGTGTGTCTTGAATCCTGACTTTGCATTTTGTGATTGTGGCTTTGGACCAATTATTTTTGACACGAGGCTGACCAAGCAAAGCTGCCCTGGGTCTGGAAATTGTGCAGGCAGGCACGAATGGGAAACATTTTAACAATTCCAACTCAATTAAAATGTATGGAAGTCATGAGGTCATCAAATGTTGAATGACAACAATTCTATAAACAAAAACAGTAGTGTTAGCTGGTCACATAATTTGGTAATGATTAGGTTTACTCAGTAGGAGTGATACCATGATTACATAGTTTACATTCTTTTTTGGGGGGGGATTATTATCTGATTTTGCTTTTTCTCATCATTCTCATCCTGCTTGGTTACATAAGAATATTAAGGAACACTTTCAAATAAATTTCTGTTAATGGCATAAAATAATTCCTTTTCTTGCAGAAGAGGTTGTGGCTTTAATAGATTTAAACCATATTAGCACCAGATCATACTTTCACTTGCATTAGCTAATCTTCAAAGAACACTCAGTTAACATACTATTTTTCTACTGTATCAGCAGATATTACAAAGACAGCATTATAGTAATAATGAACCTAATAACTAGCTCATGAACAAAATATTATTATATTAGCATTTCTATGAAGGACTAAAAAAATAGACACAGATGCAAATAGAACTGGAATTCTTTGCATTAGTATATTGTAATCACTTCAGATTAAACACATAGAAAAGAAGATTTAGATATCTGAATATTCACACAGCTACACAATGTTGTATCACTTTAGGATATTGAGGATAAATTGATTGGATGTAAATCAAAATAATTTTCTCACTGCAGAATACCTAGAAAACAAACTGAAAGTAGTGTACTGACTTATATAAATCATATTAGATTATAATGCTTCATTTATTTGGCAGTTTCAAGTCAAATGACAGTCATACATTTATTTCTTAGATATTTTATGAAATGTTAAGGAACTTCAGTTCACAAAATAATTTGTGTAGTACATGGTGTTTTTCATTCCCAAACATTTAATATATTTCTGTTTAACAAGCAATTTGTTTTCTATATTTTGCAAAGAGCTAACCACTTGTATCTCAAGTCCTGCAGATACTGTCGTCAAGTTGTTTTCAGAGCAGGAGAATGGAGTTTAAAAAGATAATTACATAGGTCAAAACCTTTTGATTGAAGCCCTGTCCATTTTGAGTATATTGTACATGCAATGTACCTTAATTTCAGTTATATATCTGCCATCTTGACCTTTTTGAAGCCCTCTGTCAATGGATGCCAAAGCTGAACTGAAATGGTTTTGATTTTCTTTCTTGTCTAATACTGAAGTTTCTTGAACTTTCTCCATTATGCCATGTTTTCAGCAAAATTCCCCACAAGGACTTTGCCAATTGATGAAAGCCATTTCTATACGCTACAATAGCACAATAAGCTTTTACTTTTCATATAACATAATACTTTTAACTCTGGCTGTTCACAAATATGCAGACATCATAATAAGAGTCAACCTATCATTTATTAAGTATTAATCTGATGTCTTAGAATCAGCTGCAGCACATTACTACTAGTGTTCTTATTAGCCATTTTTTAGCGGCATGGAAGCTTTTTCTAAATTGAACAGTGACATAAATACCACAAGCAAACCAGATGAGGCCATTATGGAGAAATATGTCCTTGTATTAAATGATGTAGCACTGAATCTTCTACGTGTTGTTTGTATTACTTTTGTTAATGGCTTTTAATATTTTTCCAGTTGCATTATTGTCTAGATTTTCATATGTTTTGCTTATTTATTTGCTTTTTAATAAACTGCAGTGTCAATATATCAAATAAATGAACAAATACATAGAATAGCAATGAAGAGTTGAGTTCTTGGGGCTTTTCCCCCCACTATCTTCTCTGTAGCTGTTTAAGATCTCAAGAAAGAGATTTAAGCTTAAGGTATTCCAACTACTAAACAATCTATTATCTGTCCTTTACAGAAAAGCAATATGCAGATATATTAAAGATAGATAGATAGTGGATGGATGAAGGGACAGACAGAGAGACAGACAGACAATAGTCAGCTGCATAAAAATAGTGGGTCACAGTGCAGAACTCATTTATTTTAGAGACCTTGGGCTCTATGTTTCATACTGTATATAATGATCAATGATCTATTTTAATTATAAAAGAAAAAAGTAAGTAAACCAAATAAAAATAACAGTAACCCAATCATATGAAGGATACAGTTGTACAGTCATTCTGATAATTGTCTCCATTCTATTATTATCATTCTTGTCCACTTATAAAATAACACATGATGCTTTGGAGAGCAAAAGCTTAAAAAAACATGTCAATTTGAAACAATAGGAGATTTAGAGTGAAATTCTATATATTTCTACTTAGAAAAAACACAGCATAATAGGGTTTGCTGCTTGGTATGTGGGCTAGGATTACAGACTAAAAGATACGGACTATTATTCAACAACATGAAACAGCCACATCAGACACATGTTTTGGGCTGATAAATTTCATTTATCATTGTTGTAATTTTACTGTCAGATAGGGAAGAAGGTGCTTGAGGGAATTTGTATCAATGATTAAAAAAACCTGGCTTTTTAATCATAATTTTAGATTATATCTACTTGAGTGTTATTGATTTAAGTAGAGGATCAAAATGTTGTTTTGCTGATCTACTTTAGGTTTCAAAATATCTTAGGTATTTCTGATTTTTTTCAGTTAGTTTCATATGCATCTATCTATATTTACTTAGCTTCATGTTCAAATTCTGAAATTTCAATCTTCTATTATGCAGAAGTTTCAATATGCAAGGAGTGATAGCCATTCTATATATATACTAGTGGCCATCTTTGTTTAATAATTCTTAGAAAAAGAAAGTAAGTTTAGCTCTAGCTATATCTAGAAGTTAGGAAGCCATAGTATGAATGATAAAACAGACTTCTAGTTGGCAAAGAAATGTGACAAGGCACTTCCCTTATTTATTCAACTTAAATGAAGATGAGTGTGGTTTTAAAATTAGAGGAAGATAATTGACTGCATTATGCTGATGATACTACCTGATAACTGAACATGCAAAGGCTTTGAAAGTTCTTATAATAAAAGTCAAGGAACACCATGAAAAAAGGGAGTAAAATTAAATATAAAGATTGAAATATAAAGAAGACAAAATTAATATTAACAGGTAGAACAACCAGCTTTGGAATGTACAACGAAGGTATTGAAATGGTGAATAACTTCTGTCTTTTAGAAGCACCAACATTAAAGGAACAAATGCTCAAGAAGTATTCTGCAAAACAAGCACTTGATAGAAAAGAAATATCTTGGAAAGATATTCAAATGTGATGATGTGTACAAAGAACCCACAAATTAGAATCATGCAAGCCATGGTATTCCTGTAAAATTCTATGAAGTAAAAATTGGAAAGATGAGAAGTAATAATAGTAATAATAATAGAAGTAATAATAGTAATACAGCCCTACGAGGTGGTTTGACACCACAGGGCATAAGACGGTGTTGTGGGAATTAATTGTTTAGCAGAGTGGTGTCATGGGGGGGATTGTCCTGGTGTTCAATTTTTTAACTGTGTCTTTTAAATTATTTTCCTTCCTTTTATCCTCCGTATTAGTCTTTCATTTTGTGTCCTGTCTTATATAAAGTTGAGTCTGTCTTGTTTCAATTACAAGAAGTAAATTGGGGGAAAGGGTTGATAAGAAGGCTAGAAAGTTTTAAAGCAGCTAAATAAACATGGAATGTGAATTTATTTTACCTAAAGATTGGATCAGAATATACATGGTTGTTTGAATGAAACAATTTATTCCAAACATTCCAAGACAATAAAATTTAAATTTGGGGAAATAAAGCTGCAAGTAACCTCTCTTATTTAAATACTACAACAGAATAACAGAGTTGGAAAGGACCTTTGCGGTCTTCTAGTCAAACCCCATTCTCGAGGAGGAAACCCTATACCATTTCTGACAAATGGCTATCTTTTGTCTGAACGAGTCTTCTCACTGATTAATTATTCTAAACTGCTAGGAAATTTCTCCTTTGGTTCTAAGTTAGTTTCTACATATCAGATAATTTAGTTTTTCATGCAGTACACAATATTTGGAGATTCCTGCTATGGACTAACTTATTTTAACAATATAATTATTGGTGAATAATAAATGCAGTTGAAGAGGTCACAGTATTACCATGTTTCCTCGAAAATAAGACATGGTCTTATTTTCTTTTGACCGTCAAAATATGGTCTTGGGCTTATTATCAGAGAGGTCTTACTATTTGGGAGTGCACGAAGCCCCGGGCAGCCTGCACACTCACAGCTGGGAATCTGGCAGAGTGAGGCTCCCTTCATGCACCGCCATCAAACCCCTCTCCTCCCGTAGTGTGTGTGTGTGTGTGTGTGTGTGTGTGTGTGTGTGTGTGTATGATGCGAGTGGCCTGAAAGCACCAAGCCGCGTGAGTGTCTGTTCCCCCCCTCCCACTTGTGCGCCTCTCAGGCCTCACCGCAATGATGTGTGCTGCTTCTGCTGCTGCTTTTTTTGTCTGCATTCAAGGAAAGCAGCAGAAGAAGTCTTTCTTTCTCTCCCCCAAACTCCTCCTCCATGACTTTCAAACCATCAGCCAGGGCAGCGGCCACTCTATAGTTATGGTCACCAGAGGCCTCCCATTCCCCCTCTGCTCCTTTCCTCTTCGATCGCCCCATGGTCCTCCCACCCAAGCGGTGACCAACCGGAGTGCCCGCCAGTGAACCCAGACAGGCCCTCTGCCTCAAGAGTCACCAGATGGGATGGCGACCAGGCCAGACTCTTCCTGGGGAGGGGTGCCTTGCAGCACCTTTGGCCGCCCTCCCTTCCTCTCCCAGGCCCTGCTTACTCTTCCTAGATTAAGCTAGGCAGTGAGACACTGGACAGCCGCCCTGAGGGCAGCCCTGACAGACACATCTCAGCTGGCCCAGCCATAGCCAGCACTCCACACCCACAGCTAACCTTGGCTGCAAGGGGCCAGTCGGGACCTCTGCAGGTGGCAACACCCACAATGCCTCAGCCATCCCTGCCAAGAGACCCATGCCCAGCTGTGAGTGCCCCACCATGCAGCTACCGCCCCCACTGGAAGCATGCATGCCAACATCCGCCCGCCATTCATAGAGGCTTCTCTGCCACTGACGGCCATCCTGCCAAGGAAGCTCCAGTGCGGTGATGATAATGCTGGGGCTACTGTGACAGGTGCTAGCACGGCCTATGCAGATACAGCACCTGGGTGTGGGGGTAAGAGTGGGTGGGCACAGGAGCAGGAATGGGTATTCAAGGTCTACAGTCGTTACAGAGGTGGTGGGTGGGGCGGAAAGGGAAGGGGCACAGGAGTTTACGGGGATGTGGCTGCCTTGGGAGGGTTGGGGGCATGAGAGACCTGTGTGTGGGAGAGAGTGAGGAGGGGCTTATTTTGGGGGAAGAACACATATTTTTGCCCACCCCAAAAATCTGGCATGGCCTTATTTTCCGGACATATCATATTTTTGGGAAACACCATAGTCATTAGCTGTCAGAATGTTTTGATTTGTTTTATAGGTTCCAGACGGAGCTTGGGCCACCTCCTGTGGACCTGACCCGCCCCCGAGTGGAGGACCTGGTAGACGCATGGAATAGTGCGACTACCGGGGCCCTAGACCGGGTGGCGCCTTTGCGGCCTCTCCCGCGGCGACGAACCACCCTGGCCCCTTGGTTTACCGAGGAGCTAAGGGTGATGAAACGCCACAAGAGACGCCTAGAGAGTCGTTGGAGATCCTCCCGTTCCGAATTCGACCGAGCACAGGCACGAGCCTATTTGAGGACGTACCTCGTGGCATTAAGAGCGGCCAAACGTCAACATTGCGCCGCTCTTATTGCGTCCGCAGATAACCGCCCTGCCGCCCTGTTTCGGGTGACTCGCTCCCTCTTGTTTGAGAGACCGCGGGAAGCCCCTTTACAGGGCAGAGCAGAGGAGTTTGGGAAATATCTACAGGACAAAGTCGCTCAAATCCGGATGGGATGGGCCCCTTTCAGTAGTTCAGTAGAGACGCCCGTGGCGAGTCTTGAGGGACCGCTTTGGGAGGAGTTTGACTCGGTTGCCATCGAGGATTTGGACAGGTTGCGTGGACGTCTGCGACCCACCACATGTTTATTGGACCCGTGTCCCTCCTGGCTTGTACTGGCATCCTGGGAGGTTACGCGCGACTGGCTCCTGGGCCTAGTGAACGCCTCGTTGGGTGAGGGGTCTCTACCGGCCGCCTTGAAAGAGGCGGTGGTGAGGCCCCTGCTCAAGAAGCCTTCCCTGGACCCAATGGACCTAGTCAATTATCGTCCAGTCTCCAACCTTCCTTTCTTAGCGAAGGTTGTAGAGAGTGTGGTGGTACAGCAGTTCCCACGTCACCTGGAGGAAAATGATTATCTAGACCCGCGCCAGTCCGGCTTCCGTCCCGGGCACAGCACCGAGACGGCCTTGGTCGCATTGGTTGATGATCTCTGGAGGGCCAGAGATAGGGGTTGTTCCTCTATCCTGGTCCTATTAGATCTCTCGGCGGCGTTCGATACCATCGACCATGGTATCCTGTTGCACCGGCTAGAGGGGTTGGGAGTCAGGGGCACCGTTTTACGGTGGTTTGGCTCCTACCTCTCTGACCGGACGCAACGTGTGTTGGCAGGGGAACAGAGATCGACCCGGAGGCCACTCACATGTGGAGTGCCACAGGGATCGGTGCTCTCGCCTCTCCTGTTCAACACATACATGAAACCGCTGGGCGAGATCATCCGTGGTTTTGGGGTGGGATATCATCTGTATGCTGATGATACTCAGCTATACATTTCCACCCCGAACCACCCCAATGAGGCCGTCGAAATGATGTCCCGGTGTTTGGAGGCCGTACGGGTCTGGATGGATGGCAACCGACTAAAACTCAACCCTTCCAAGACGGAGTGGCTGTGGCTTCCGGCCTCCCGGTTCAACCAGGTGCTTCCATCTCTGGCCATCGGGGGCGTGCAACTAGCCCCCATGGAACAGGTGCGCAATTTGGGCGTCCTCCTAGATGCCCGGCTGTCCATGGATGACCATGTAACAGCCGTGGCAAGGGGGGCGTTCCATCAGGTCCGCCTGATGCGCCAATTGCGCCCCTTATTGGACCGGGATGCCCTACGCACAGTCACCCATGCGCTAGTGACGTCTCGCCTGGACTACTGCAATGCTCGCTACATGGGGCTTCCCTTGAGATGCACTCGGAGACTGCAGTTGGTCCAGAACGCGGCCGCGCGGGTGATTATGGGGAGGACTAGATACTCCCCTGTAACACCTCTCCTGCGCGAGCTGCACTGGCTTCCTGTGGTCTACCGAGCGCGTTTCAAGGTTTTGATTATGATCTTTAAAGCGCTTCATGGCACAGGGCCTAGTTACATGCAGGATCGCATCCTGCCCCACACATCCCTGCGACCAATTCGCTCACACAGAGAGGGACTTCTCCGGGTGCCGTCCGCCAAACAGTGTCGGGGGGCGACACCCAGGAGCAGAGCCTTCTCTGTGATGGGCCCAGCCCTGTGGAATGACCTCCCCCGTGACATCAGGATTACTTCCGACCTCCGCTCCTTCCGTGTACAGCTGAAGACCCACCTCTTTCAATTATCTGGCCTGGCTCAACCGTAATTTTTCTCACTCCTCCTGACTGTCTTTTTAAATTTTAAATTTTAATTGTACATTGGGTCTTTTACAATTGGGGTATTTTAATGGGGATTTTAACTGTCTAAATGTTGTAATTGGTTACCTCCTCCGTGCATGTGTGTCTCTGTATTTTTGTATGTTTATGTGTTTGTACACATGTTTCTATGTTCTATATGCCCATTGTACGCCGCCCCGAGTCCTGCCTGGAAAGGGAGCGGCTAATAAATTCAAATTTATAATTTATTATTATAATCAACATTTACTTTTTTATTATGCAAAGACTAAGTGAGATGGTCAAATATCATATTTTAATGACATAAGTTACAAACTTTTCTGAAAAATTGAGTCCTTCAAAATGGATGGTCCACCAAATGCAAATAAGATACAATCAAGTTTATGTCTTCCTATGTGTTTCATTGTTCTTCGAAAAATTCAACTCACTTTTTTTATTATTCTATCTTTTTTCTAGCATACAGGACTGATGTCCACAATTGACCCATACTTTCGTTGCTAAGTCAGACTTTTATTAAGTGAGTTTTGCTCCAATTTACAATCTTTTTGCCACAGTTGTTAAGTGAATTACTGCAGTTAAGTTGGTAGTATAGTTGTTAAGTGAACCTTATTCCCTATTAACTTTGTTAGAAGGTTGCAAAAGGTAATTACCAGTACATGACTCTGGGACACTGCAAAAATCATAAATATGAGTCAGATGCCAAGCACCTGAATTTTAATGGGATGCTGCAGTGGTCTTAAGTATGAAAATTGGTCATAAGTCAGTTTTTTCAGTGCCTTTTTAACTTGAGTCAGTCATTAAAGGAACTGTTAAATTTAAGACTACCTGTATGTAGTTATAAGGCATTGAGCAGACCAATTTGTTATATTATTTCTTCCATTTCCCTTCTTTACTTCCCAATTTGATTTCTCACCCAGATATATTGATATGCATAAAGCATCCATTAATTTCAATGTATGTGTATTGAACACAAATTGGGTGTCTTTATTGTCCTTATGTAAATGAAATTCTGTTAGCATTCTAGCTGTAGCCAACATTGCTGATCTTGCAAAACCAGAGATAAATTTGGTTAGTATTGAATTTGGATGAAAGTCTTTTCCAAGGAATAGCAAACCTATAGGCTAGATAGGTGATACCTCCTGGAAAAAAGGAGTGGCAAGGCACTTTTGTTTTGTGAAAGAAAAAAAAACACCTCAAATTCACCTCTATGAATACATCCATGATGTTACGAGTAGCTGAAGAAAGTTCTACCTTTTTTTAACAAAGGAAAGATCTAGATGCTACTTGGCTAAATTTAAATTTGTCCCCTTTTTGTCTGATGATTAGCTTTAGCACAATATGAACCAAGGCACACACAGGTGCCTATAACAATTAGAATTGTCCTTGTTTAAAACACATTCTAACATATTAAATGAATTCAGTCACAGACTGGCCTTACTAGATTTCAAGACCATATCAGAAAAAGGTAGAAATGAAAATACCAATTAGGTGAAAGGTTTTGCAATCTTTTTCTATCAAGAATATTTAGTTCAATATTTTTGGAATTTTGTGATTTGCACATAGTCAGAAAACTGTAAATCACATGCTTTTAGGCCTTGATTTAATGTCCTTCCCACACCAAGGGAGGCATTAATCATTTACTGGCACATAAAATAGAAGCTAATTTTGAGAGGGGAGGGAGTCTACCTTTTAGGAAAATGAACTCAAAATGCGTCTATCTGATACTTATTTTTCTAAAATTGTTACTTTCTTTTGTGATCTATAGCTCATTTGGAGCATAACACTGTGTTTTGAGTAAGTCTCATTTTGTAAATCTCCCTGTAATTTTCCAAAAAGCATTAGTTCTAAGTCATTAGTTCAAAAAGGTAAAAAACAAAAAACAAAAATTAAAAACTGTAATTTGGGAGAAGATAATGTATAGTGTTGACTTTGTATTGTTCTTTTTACCCCTGTGTGCATGGATGTGCTTCAGGAAAGAAAACAAAGGAGGTATTAAAGAGACTATGAAACCCCTTATATCTGAATAATGCATAAATTAACTAAGCAAAATGAGTAGGTAAAAGGAAAATGGAATTACCATTTAAGATATCAGATGCAACCTGATACCCTTAATATTTTACTTAGTAACATCATATTTTCTCGGCTACCCCATTTCATTTCCTTTTTACTTTGTTTTGAAATAAAATAATGTCGACAAAAATGTCTATATATTGAACATGGCAGTACGTGAGATACTGAACAGGGGAGTATCAGGAGACAGCAAAAGAAAAGAAAAAGAACTAGAGAAAAATCACAATATACGAAGACTTGCAAATAGAAATAGAACAACGTTGGCAAAAAAAAAACCACAAAGATATTACCAGTAGCAATAGGCGCCAAACAGCTGGAACACTATTTGAACACCATCAACATTGACAAAACCACCTTTAGTCAATTGCAAAAGGTAGCAATGATACCTTTTAATACCATATAAAAACAATACCTGCTAATCCCAGATCCTTGAGAAGGAAACAATAGGTAAATAAAAATGTCAAATCGAATCTAAGAATCTGGCTGGCTGTACAACCAAACATAATAATATCCAACAAGCAGGGATGGTTTCCAAAAAACTTACTACCTATTTTGTGGATGTGGACTATTTTGTGGGCGTGGCTTGGCAGTCGTGTGACCGGGTAGGCGTGGCCAATTTGTTAAATGTGGTGAAACTCACTTAACAACTCTCTTGCTTAGCAATTAAAATTTTGGGCTCAATTGGGATCATAAATTCTCTTTCTTTTTCTTTCTTCTTTTCATTTTCTTTCTTTCTTTCTTGTGTGTGTGTCTCTTTCTTTCTTTCTTTCTTTCTTTCTTTCTTGTGTCTCTCTCTCCCACTTTCTTTCTTTCTCTTCTTTCTCTTATTCTTTCTTTCTCTCTCTCTTTTTCTATCTTTGTCTCTCTCTTTTCTCTCTCTCTCCCTCCCTCCCTTCCTCTTCCTTTCTCTTTTACTCTTTCTCTTTCTTTCTCTCCCCCCCCCACACTCTCTCACACACATCCCTTCCAGTTGATGAAAAGAGAGGCTGGCAAAGAAGCCTCCATTTCCCCACCACCGCTGAATGGTCCATGCCCTCCCCCTATGGATTGACGCTGCAGGAGGGAAGGAAAGAAGCTGGTCTTGGGACTTCCGGTTCCAGCGGCTGATGGCAACGGGCAAGCGTTGCCCACCCCGCGCATCCCCGGTGGGCTTCCCACTCCTTGGGGGGCACAGGACGCCCCGTAGAGGCGTCCTGCCGAAGGGGCGGCACTGCGGGAGATCCCTGGATCGGCGGCGGCTGGTGGGGGGGCCCCCGCCTCGCTCCAGGCACCGGGGAGCACGAAGGGGAGATGCGCCGGCATCTTCGCTGTGAAGCTGATCGGAGAAAAAGAGAATAGAAGGATGCAGCTGCGGTGCGGTGAGGCATGAATCTTCCTTCATTCCCTTTAACAACTTTAACAATCTTAACAAGAAAGTCAGCTGTTTAAACTTAACTTTCGGCTTGAATTGGAGAGGCACGGCTGGAGGGAGGGGGATTTCCCCCCCTCCCTTGGACAGGCGGCTGGAAACGTTTTAGCTCTTAACCCCAGGGGAAGGAGGAGGAGGGGGAGAGCCAACCAATGATGTCACGCCCTTACTAAGTGAATTTTTGGATTTAAACTTTAAAACAATGATGATCTGGAAACTTTGGGAACATTGAACTTTGAAAACTTTATTTTTGCCTCTAAACCCGAAGCTGGCAGGGCAAGATGGCACACTTCCGTTGTCTTTATGAAATGTGAAATCTGACTCCACCTTTAAAACTTCAGGCTTCCGGTCTTTGTCTCCGTGCTACTCAGACAAATCTCTTGTGGATTGCTGTCCTTTGAACTCCCTGGAGTGGAAATTTTGCTCTATTGCCAGGGCCAGTGGAAACAAAAACTCTCTTCTGCCTGGACCTTCTGTCTCCTGGACTCTCCTGGCTGCCTTGCCTTTCTGACTGACCATTCTTTATACTGACTGAACTTTTTATTGTACAAAGAATGCCACCTAAAAAGCCACCTCCTGGAAAGCCTGGCTTTGCTGCCTCTGCCCCGACATCTGCAACCTCCAGTCCTAGTACACAATCAACAATAACAGCTTTGATGCAACTTAAATCTTCAGAGATGGAGTTTCAACAAATGTTTCAGCAACTTTTACAGGGTCAAGAGGAAATAAAGAAACAACTGCAGGAGATGAAAGAAGAAATTAAAGAGAACCAGGCCAAAATTAATAAGAACTCACAGAGATTGGACCTTTTGGAGGGTGGGGCGGCTGAGATGAGGGAAGGGATGGAAGGGATGCAGAAGGGAAACAAAGAACTTGACACTCAGCAGATGAAAATAGAGTTTGAGAGAATGTCTTTTTATCTTAGATTTCAAAATGTGATAGAGACAGATGATGAAAATATAAGGGACATCATGGCAAACATTTTGGCTGACTACATCCAGAAAGAGAAGCAACAGATGGGGTGGGAAATAGACCTGGTTTATAGAGTGAACTCAGCTTATGCTAGAACACACAATGTTCCCAGGGAGGTACACATTAAATTCCTCAGAAAAAGCACAAGAGATGAAATTCTGAGCGCACAAAGGGGGCAAGCCCTGACATACAAAGATAAGGAGATAACCATTCTGAAACAGATCCCCAAGAAAGTAAGAGAAAAAAGAAAAAGTTATTCGCAATTAGCGAATAAATTATACCAGAAGGGGGTGTGGTTTAGATGGTTGATGCCTGAAGGTATGCTAATATTCTGGGAGGAGACAAGAGTTAGAATTGATACACCCATAGAGGCACAGGCCTTTATGGAAAAAAACAAACTACTCCTAGAAAAACCTGATGATCCTCCACCAGATATACAGGACACGGGAGGGGCCGGAGCCCTGTCAGCGGGGGGAGATGGGGCAACATCGAGAAAGCTCAGATCACAAAAATGAGTAAGAAAATCCACCTGACATAAACTGATCGAAATCATTAACTGAATTTATATGCTGACTATATGTTATTATGTTACTACTTAATAATGAATTATGTGCAAATGTATACTATGAGTATGGGGGGGGCGGCGCACCTACCGCACATTGCAGTTGCCAAAATTTGTAACCTTTCCCCTACCTTTTTCCTTTGCAAAATACTAAAAAAACCAATAAAACTTTGTTATATAAAAAAAGAAGCTGGTCTTGGGAGGGATCTTTCCTCCCTCTCCAGAGAGCCCATCCGGAAAGAGGCGAGGCGGGCTGGTTTGAATGTGGGTGGGCAGTTTGGTACTGGTGCCTCCTTCGCTCATTGGGGCGGGCAAAGAAAGAAAGGAGGCATGTGATAAAGCAGCACCCACTGCCTAGGTCAAAGGGGAGCACCTTCACCCTCTGCTATCATGCACCTCCTTTCCCAAGATTGGTAGGACGCCTCTCCCCACTCCCCACCATATGGGGCCCCGCAAGAAATTTCCTAGCCTGAGATCCTGGGAGAAGCTCATCTGCCTAGAGTTGCCAATCCTTCTGCCAGCCCAAGAGGAAGCTTCTGCTGCCACCTTTATAGGCCGAGAGTATCTGGGAGGGAGACACTGTTTTTTTGTAAGGTCACCAGAGAAGAGAAGGAGAAAGCACTCTTCGCCCTGCATGTCCTCACCTAACCCTTACTCAGGCTGCTGTCTGGTTAGTGTGGTGCTTTGCAGCCAGAGAGAGAATCCTGCCATGGCAGCATCCTAAGGGCTCCAGATCTGCACCATCAAGGGAATAGCTGACAAAAAGTTGTGCACCTCTGCAGCACCTGTAAAGGCAGCAGCAGAAGCTTCCTCTTGGGACGGCAGAAGGATTGGCAACTCTAGATAAGCTTCTTTCAGAATCCTGGGCTAGAAAATCTCTTGCAGGGTGTAGCAGCCCCGTATGGTGGGGAGTAGGGAGAGGCATCTGCCAATCTTGGGAAAGGAGGCGCGCAATAGCATTGGGTGAAGGTGCTCCCCTTCGCCCTTAGCAGCGGGGACTGCTTTATTGCGCACCTCCTTTCTTTCTCTGGCCCCTCACTTCTCCTAGTGGCACCCCAGCAATAGCAGCTGAGTTAGGGAAGAAGGCACACAATAAAGCAGCCCCCGCCTCTGCCACCAAGGGTGAAGGCGACCGTCTTTGCCCTTGGCTATCATGTACCTTTCTTTCTCCATCTGCCGCAATGACCAAAGGAGGCACTGGCCACTAAACCACCCACCCACATTCAAACCAGGCCACCTCCTCTCTTCCCACATGGGCTCTCTGAAGGGGAAGGGAAGATCTCTCCCAAGACCCGCTTCAATTACCTCGTGGTGCAGTTCCAGGACAGTGGGATATTCTTTCTTTCGCTGGTACAGGAGCGCTGGTCAGGCCACCTTCACTAGAAAAGTTGTAAAATGCAGAAAAATTCACTTAACAAATTTCTCACTTAGCAATCTAAATTTTGATCTCAATTGTGGTTATTAAGGACTACATGTATTTAGCTATCAACTTGAATATGAAATCTAGTAAAATCTAGTAAAATCTAGTAAAATCGTCATTATTCAATTTTCATAGAGATTAAAATCAGAATCTAGATTTTAAAAAATGATAAAATTTCTTATCAGAATTGTCAGTTGGCAATTTTAAAAATGATTTAGCCAAGTCAGGGCCTGTTTTCTTGCATCTAACAGCATTACAGAAATTAGTTAAATGCAAGCTGTTTATCTCATTACTAAGACCCTTGGCTCTCTCTTAAATTATATAGCCCACACTCCAATCTGATCTTCTAATTCAAAAAGAGGGGGAAAGAGGAGGAAATCTATGAGAATACTTATTACAGAAATCAATAGTCCTTTTTTTACAGACATTTCATGAAGTAAATACAATTGATGGTGGGCCTTCCTACAAGCTAGAGCGTCTAATATATTCCTAATATAGTAAGAGTCCATCCTCATGGAGGAAAGCAGGAATTGTGAATCAAACTTATAAATATTCTGGTTCAAATATCTCTTTAAATTCACTTTGAATGTTTAATTGTGTTGAAGAAACTAATACGGAGTGGGTTGGGTTTCACACGATACACAACCTAACTCACAAATTCATAAACAGCGTATTCAGAAGTTTATACCTTGTTTCCTAAAATAAGACCTCCCCAGATTATAAGCCCAATTGGGCTTTTGAGTGCATGCGCTAAAATAAGCCCTCCCTCAAAAATAAGCTCTCCTCAAAAATATTGCAACACAGCAGCAGCCACGCTCGCCCTCTCCTGCACCTCAAAAATAATAAAACCTCCCCGAAAATAAGGCCAAGTGCTTATTTCGGGGGTCAAAAGAAAAGTCTGAAAGTATTGTCCCCCTCTTTTTTACTTTATTTTTACCCCAAAACTAAGGAGGATCTCTTCTGAGATACACCAGGAAAGATTCTGGAAAAGACAATCACGCAACAAATTGGCAAAAACCTAGAAGCAAACAAAGTAATAACCAAAAGCCAACACAGTTTTGTGAAAAACAGATCATGCCAGACTAATTTTATTGCATTATTTGACAAAGTGACAAAATTGGTTGACCAGAGGAATGCTGTCAATATAATTTACTTGGACTTCAATAAGGCATTTGATAAATTAGACCATAACCTACTACTAGATAAAGTAGAAAAATGTGTGTTAGACAGCATCACCACCAGATGGATTTATAACTGGTTGACCAATTGCACTCAACATGCAGTCCCCAATGAAATTGCATCTACATGGAGGGAGGTATGCAGTGGGGTACCCCAGGGCTCTATTTTAGATCCGGTACTCTTCAACATATTCATCAATAATTTAGATGAGGGAATAGATGGGGAACTCATCAAATTTGCAGATGATACCACCCTTACCCAGGGCCCGAGGCTGATGGAATGCACGGAGACCTGGTTGGGCCACGAGGGTGGTTTACCCCCTCGTGGAAATGTGCCCACCAGGTTTCCATGCATTCCATCAGCCTCGGGCCCTGGGTAAGGGTGGTGGGGTGGCGGTAGTTATACGGGAAGGTCTAGAGCCGAGGGAGTTCACTGTTCCTCAGATATCCGGGTGTGAGTCCCTTGGTGTGAAATGGGGCCCAGGGAGGCAGGTGGGTTTGCTGATTGTATACTTGGCTCCTCGCTATACATCAGCGGCCCTGCCCGAGCTCCTCGAGCTGATCTCGGAGACGGCGGTTGAGATCCCCAAGCTTGTGGTTATGGGGGATTTCAACCTGCCGTCGACGGGAGCAGCATCTGAGGTGGCTCGGGAGTTCATGGCTTCCATGACAGCCATGGGCCTGACCCAATTAATTCAGGGCCCCACACACGAAGGTGGCCACACACTGGACCTTGTTTTTGTATCTGAGCAGTGGACGAGTGATCTGGGTATAGGGGACTTGGTTGTCACACCCCTGTCATGGTCAGATCACTCATGTCTCCGGCTGGACTTCCCTGGCGCTACCCCCCACCGCGAGGAGGCGGGACCAGACGGTCCAAGCTGGTACCGCCCCAAGCACCTGATGGAACCGGATAGGTTCCAGACGGAGCTTGGGCCATTACCTGTAGCCCTGACCCGCGCTCGGTCGGAGGACCTAGCGGCCGCCTGGAATAGGGCGGCGGCTGGGGCCTTGGACCGGGTTGCGCCTTTGCGACCTCTCCTGCGACAGCGACCCACCCGGGCTCCTTGGTATACCGAGGAGCTGAGGGTGATGGAGCGCCATAGGAGACGTCTAGAGAGCAGGTGGAGGTCCTCACGCTCCGAATCTGATCGAACACAGGTAAGAGCCTATTTACGGACCTACCTTGTGGCATTAAGGGCGGCCAAACGTAGATATTGCACCGCTCTTATTGCGTCCGCGGATAACCACCCTGCCGCCCTGTTTAGGGTGACCCGCTCCCTCTTGTCACAGAGGACGCGGGGGGCACCCTTGCAGGGCAGAGCAGAGGAGTTTGGGGAATATCTGCAGGACAAAGTCGCTCAGATCCGGAGTGGATGGGCCCCCCTCAGTGGACCAGACGGGCCGCCAACAGCGAGTCTTGTGAGACCATCCTGGGAGGAGTTTGATTCTGTTGCCCCCGAGGATTTGGATAGGTTGCGTGGACGGCTGCGACCCACCACATGTTTAATGGACCCGTGTCCCTCCTGGTTGGTACTGGCATCTTGGGAGGTGACCCGAGGCTGGCTTCTGGGCCTGGTGAATGCCTCATTGGGTGAGGGATCCTTACCAGCCGCCTTGAAGGAGGCGGTGGTGAGGCCCTTACTTAAGAGGCCTTCACTCGACCCAATGGAGCTAGCTAACTATCGTCCAGTCTCCAACCTTCCGTTTTTAGCGAAGGTTGTCGAGAATGTGGTGGCGCAGCAGTTTCCACAACACCTTGACGAATCCGAGTATCTAGACTCACGCCAGTCCGGCTTCCGACCCGGGCACAGCACAGAGACAGCCTTGGTCGCGTTGGTCGATGATCTCTGGAGGGCCAGAGATAGAGGTTGTTCCTCTATCCTGGTCCTATTAGACCTCTCGGCGGCTTTTGATACCATCGACCATGGTATCCTATTGCGCCGGTTGGAGGGGATAGGAGTCGGAGGTACCGTTCTGCGGTGGTTCGGCTCCTACCTCTCCGACCGGAAGCAATGTGTGTTGACAGGGGGACAGAGGTCGACCCCGAGGCCACTCACTTGTGGAGTGCCACAGGGGTCGGTCCTCTCGCCTCTCCTGTTCAACACATATGTGAAGCCGCTGGGTGAGATCATCCGTGGTTTTGGGGTTGAGTGTCACTTCTACGCTGATGATACCCAGCTGTATATTTCAACCCCAAACCACCCCAACGAGGCTGTCGAAGTGATGTCCCGGTGTTTGGAAGCCGTCGGGGTCTGGATGGGGGACAACAGACTTAAACTCAACCCCTCCAAGACTGAGTGGCTGTGGCTACCGGCACCTCGGTTCAGCCAGCTGATTCCATCGCTGGCCATAGGGGGCGAACAATTGCCCCCTGTGGAACGGGCGCGCAATTTGGGCGTCCTCCTTGATGCCCGGCTGTCAATGGATGACCATGTGGCAGCCGTGGCAAGGGGGGCGTTCCACCAGGTTCGCCTGGTGCGCCAATTGCGCCCCCTACTGGACCGGGATGCCCTACGCACGGTCACTCATGCGTTGGTGACGTCCCGCCTGGATTACTGCAACGCTCTCTACATGGGGCTGCCCTTGGGACGTGCCCGGAGACTGCAGTTAGTTCAGAACGCAGCTGCGCGGGCTGTGATGGGGAGTACGAGGTACTCCCACATAACACCTCTCCTGCGCGAGCTGCACTGGCTGCCTGTGGTTTTTCGGGTGCGTTTCAAGGTGCTGATTACCATCTTTAAAGCGCTCCATGGCACGGGACCTAGTTACTTGCGGGATCGCATCCTCCCACATACATCCCTGCGGCCAATTCGCTCACACAGAGAGGGACTTCTCCTGGTGCCGTCCACTAGGCAATGCCAACGGGCGACACCAAGGAGTAGGGCCTTCTCTGTGATGGGCCCAACCCTCTGGAATGACCTCCCCCCCGACATTAGAACCACTACTGACCTCCGCTCCTTCCGGCAAAAATTGAAGACTCACCTGTTCCGATTAGCAGGCCTGGCATAATTACAACTGTCCCTCCTGGCAAATGTATTAACTGGTTATTTTAGGGGTATTGTTTTTAACTTATTGTGTGTGTTTTAGGGGTTCAAAATCCTATATTTATATATATTGCTTTGTACAGTTCTTTTAATTTCATTTTTAACCTCCTCCACTCTAACTGTACATATTCAATTTTGATTGTATTTTGATATATTTGGCATGGACTGTACACTGCCCCGAGTCCCTTTTTGGGAGAGGGGGCGGTCTAGAAGCATGAATAATAAATAAATAAATAAGATACCAAGCAAGCAGGAATAGCCAATACTCTGGAAGATAGGCTTCGGATACAGAAGACTTGAACATTGAGCACTATCTAACAAAATGAAATTCAAAGGTGAAAAAAGTAAGGTTCCACATTTAGGCAAGAAAAACAAAATGCACAGGTACAGTATATGTGGTACTTCGCTCAATAGTAGTAATTGTGAGAGGGATCTTGGAGTCCTAGTGGACCATCACTTAAATATGAGCCAGCAGTATGCTGCAGCTGACAAGAAAGCCAACACAGTTCTAGGCTGCATAAACAGAGGGATAGAATCAAGAATACATGAAGTGTTAATAGCACTTTATAATGCCTTAGTAAGGCCACACTTGGAATATTGCATCCAATTTTGGCTACCACTATGTAAAAAAGATGTTGAGACTCTAGAAAGAGTGAGGAGAAGAGCAACAAAGATGATTAGGGGACTCAAGGATAAAACATATAAAGAACGGTTGCTAGAATTGGATATGTATAGTCTTATGAAAGGAAGGACTAGGGATGACATGATAGCAGTGTTCCCATATCTCAGGGGTGGCCACAAAGAAGAAAGAATCAAATATTCTCCAAAGCACCTGAGGATGGAACAAGAAGCAATGGGTGAAAACTAATCAAGGAGAGAAGCAACTTAGAACTAAGGAGAAATTTTCTGACCATTAGAACAATTAATCAGTGGAACAACTCGCCTCCAGAAGTTGTAAATGCTCCAACACTGGAAGTTTTAAAGAAGATGTTGGATAGCCATTTGTCTGAAGTGCTGTAGGGTTTCCTGCCTAAGCAGGGGGGTTGACTAGAAGACATCCAAAGTCCCTTCCAACTCTGTTATTCTATTCTGTCAGAAATGTTTCCCATGTCCTTTTTCCTTCTGTGCATTGAGATACCTTTTGCAGGATGGTTTTCTAGACTGCAATGCTTCATCCCAAGATCATTTCAAGGTTGGATCAACTTGTTATTCTCTTCACTGCTAAAACCAGCCATTTTGCTGTGCTAGTCCAAAGCTTCTTTGGAGAATTATTGGTTAATAATTACTTTCCCTTCTTACTGCAACATTAAAAAATAATAGACTAGTTTCAACTGGCAGGATACATTGTCCTTTTTATCAGAACCTTGAGAATAGTCAGAAGCAAAATAGATTTATTTTTATTTTCTGTTTATGGAAAAGCGATACATTCTCTGTGACCCCTTTAAAGTTCTTTATCATAGCCAGGGTATTTTGGATAGAATTAATTGTCTAACCACATATTATACTGCAAAGTGTTTTATATATAAAAAGTGTTTCACAACTTTTTAATGGAACAAAACAGAAGTTAAATAAAGCACCCTAGGTGATGTAATATGTGCTTACTACTGTGTGTGCCAAATCCATCTGTGATGTTTCACAGACATCCATAAAACTATTTACTTCATAAATCATTTAAGCTCTTCAAGCTCTTAATATAAGCATAAAATATTCTCAAAACATTGAGCCCAATAATAAAATATGCCTTAATAGTGGTTTAAGCAGTATAAAACACAGAAAAGGCTGAGCTTTAGCTAGACTTCTAAAGAATTTTAAAACAAAAACATAAAAAGATTATTTCAGCAGAAAAATGTGTTTTGCCACACTGTAAATTTAGGAAATGTTTATCAGGAATGAATAAAAATTAAAGTCTTATTGATAACTTGGATATTGTGGGTAGTCAGGTCCTAGTTTTGATTAACTATCAGAAGGAGACTTTTTCTCAGATGCTCATATTGTTTTCTAGCCTAACTTGGCTTACTTTTTCTGTACAGTTAGTGCAAACGTAACTGCACTTTCTTAAATCAATTGCAATTGTGTTGAAATATAAACCTTCTTATATGATTAGGGCAGTTCAGGGATTTGACAGCTAAAGAAAGCTTTAATATATGAATTACATAGCAATTTATATGTATTTCATTAATTCAGCAGAATTCTATAGTACATAATTCTTCTCGTTATCCTAACAACAAACTTGTGAAATCCATAAGCATCAGAAATAGAAACCAATACAGCAATAAGGAGGAAATTAGAAAGGGAAGGAAGGAAGGAAGGAAGGAACGGGGAGGGAACAGAGAAAGAAAGAAAGAAAAAAAGAAAGAAAGAAAGAAAGAAAGAAAGAAAGAAAGAAAGAAAGAAAGAGGGAGGGAGTGAAGGGAGAAAGAAGGAAGGGAAGGGAAAGTGAATGAGATATGGATGGATAGATAGATAGAGGGAGGGAGGGAAGGAGGGAGGGAGGGAGTCTAATCCCCTGCTTCAGCAGATGACCTTATAATATCATCTTGGTTATTTTGGTGCCTCTAATATAGAGGAGAAATTCCCAGAAATCCCCAGGCATTGCCAACTTCTCCCCCCAGTAAAAAAAAAAACCTAGAGCAAAAATGTCATGCAGTATTAAAAAGAATAAAAAGGGGGCTGCTGTGTATTGTTTAATGGACTGCTAAATTGGCCACGCCCACCAGTCACCTGACCACCAAATTATATTAGAAATATAATAAAATGTAAATAAAATACAACTAAACCAAGTTTATGTCAATAGCATTCACTTTACCTCTCCTTAACTTTTCTACCTTTTGTTTATCATCCTTATTTCCAATCCATCTATACACTGATACATAAATGCCTTTTATTCTTAAATCTTCTCACTTCTCACTTCTTAATGGTGTTTCCAATGCAAATATTCAAATGATATTAAATGTAATTGCATCTAATTTATTGTAGGAAAAATCCCAGATAAATCATGATACAAGCATTATTGCTCAGAACAGTCTAAAATCCAATGGCAGGAAATTATAAACTAGTGAGCATGATGTTAAAATCCTAAAGGAGATACTAAAGATGTGCACACAAAAGATGAGCTAATACTAAAGATGAAGCTTCCACAATAAAGTGAGGAAACTGAATGCAACATGGAATCTTTTCTCTATCAACTACTGCCAACACCCTTCTATTTGGAGGTTATTCCAGAAAAATGGCTTACCCCAAAGGAATTACTGAGCATTCATAGCAAAGCTGTTTGCTATAGTATTAAAGCTGAATAAATAACTGGGAATGCTGTGTGGCATCAGCAACTGCCTGCCAAAATCAGGAAGGGGTTGATATATAGGGTAAAAACTGGCAGCAACTTTGGGTTAGAGTGTGTGCTCTGATAAGGTGTTCCCAACGTACTGGAAAATAGTTCATTTGTTGTAGTGCAATTTTAAAAAGTGAAAGAAACAGAGACTCATAGCCATGTAACAAGTTAATTTTATGTGCTTTTAAAAAGCCATTCATATAAATATGGTAAAAGTACTGTAATTTAGGAAGATATTAGTGTTTATTCTATTCTGTATAAAATAATAGGGAACTTGCTACAATTCACATTTTCTCAGAAGTGACTGCATTGATGTTATCAAGTTACCAAGCATAGCCAGTATAATATTGCTGTCTATTTCATGGGAATACATAGTTTTCCATAGGTTGCGCAAACCCTATCAGTTCTAGCCCAATGTCTCTGATATGTGTGAGATGCTGGAAGGTGCACTCAGCAACAGCAGAAGAGCCAGAAATTCTTTTCCATTTTTCAAATGGAGATACCAGGAATTGGATCTATGATCTCTGCAGAATATTTGCTCTCCAGAGTGAATCCAACTTCCTAATTGAATTGAACCACACAATGAACCACAAGTCTGCACCAGTATAGAAATTTATCCCACACATCATGCTAAAACATATTATAATTAAGCTTTGCATGTCTGATTTTGGATATGGTTAAGATTATGTACTTTATGGATTTTAACCTATCACACATCACTTTATAGAAATTTTCTGGTTTTTATATTAAGGCCATATACACCTTCAGTACCTGTTGGCAATGCTGCACACATGAAAGAAACATACAAAAACATATAACTATTGCTGAAGCACATCAGCACACAGTTGTACATCTAGTATAATTGGAATATCCATGGAGATCTAATGACTCTGTGGCTTGTAATGCAGCTCAGATATACCAAGTAGTATTGTGAATGGGACAGCTATGCAAGGGAGTCATGTTGTATTAAAAAGAAATGACCACTCCAAAAGAATTTGGTTCTAGTACAGAAAAATATGGCACATAAACCATTTGTTGACCTAACAGAGATATTTTTGGACTGAATAAAATTTTTGTGAAAATGATGAACAAGAAAGTGGTTATTTGAAACAGACGTTTTCAAGAAAACTAATGCCAAGAATAAAGAAGGCATCAACAAAGATCTACAGATCAGATACGTCATCAATGGCAAAAAATGAAAACCCAGAGGTTAGAGAAAATCACCTAGAAAGCATTCAAGAAATGTTGCTGACTAGTGTCTTGGCATCTATAGAGTACCAAACTACATTCAGCTAGTTGACAAACTCCTTACAGCATAGGTGTAGTGCAACATGCAACTGAATTCATTTTCTGCACTTACTCTTCTAGGAAAAATTGTTTTATATATATTTCACCTTTATTATTATTTTTAATTATATTTATTTATTATTTTACAAATAATTCAAGGTGATGAACAAATTCAAAATATCTTCCTCATCATATTTTCCCCACAATAGTGGTGGGTTCCAAATCTCGTTGCAACTGAATGTGCGCAGCACACGCATGCATACTTACTGCCCACGACGCTCCAGCTCCTTGGCGGAGCATCTTACAGGCACCGACCACTCTGTGCACGAAAGCCCTGATCAGCTCAAATAGCGGTAAGGAGAGTGGGCAGGCAGGTGGGCCCTCCAGAGCATCGAACCGGAACAGCACCTCACACCACTACCCCACAATAATATCCCTGTGAGATGAGCTGGGCTAAGACAGAGTGACTGACTCAGCTGGTTTTAATGGCTAAGTGGGACTCTTGCTTTCTAACCTGGTGCCTTAATCAGGGCAACTGGTATCCATCAATGGTAGCTAACTATTGTTGGACATTGCAGCAAGATGCATCAAACACTGAATGCAAAAGAAAATAATCATCAAAACACTTTTAGCCCAGTTGAATTCATGTAGCAAGTTGGAAATACTATGTAATTAAATCAATATAGTCATTAAAAGTAAATTTCATATTTCTCAAGATACCTATATAATATAGTCATTGTGAAATTGTTTTTATGTTTAGTTTGAGGGTGTCTATCATAATCACCAAAAGTTTTTTTTTTTACAAAGCAAAACTTTTTTTAAAAAATGTTGTCCAGTATAATAGTATAGTTTTGGTTCAACAAGATTCAAATGAATATTTAAAGCAGTAGATATATACCCAAACCAGGTAAAGTTCATGTACACCTTCCAAACTTATCAAATTTATACTACACAAAGAAAAAGAAAAGAAAACTTAGATTAAATTAAACCATTTTGTCTTTGCCTATCATTAACTTTTTAAATTGGCAGCAGTTCCTATAGCAGGTTCTTGACAATTCTTTCCTGCCTATTTTAAAAAGAAGTACTAGAAATGAAACCTATCTTTTCCACGTTTTCCATACATTTCCAAAGCTGATTCTTGTTCTGTGGAATCTCTTTTTCTGGCATTTGTCATGACAAAAACAGGCCTTCCATAGATAATTCTGATTTAGCTTTGACTTAATGTAGATTAATGCAGCCTTTCACAAACTGGTGTTCTACAGATGTGTTAAATTTCAATCCCACAATCCCTAGGCATTAGGTATGCTTACTAAGAGATGGAGAAATGGAGAGCTAAAACATCTGAATGCGACTATGCTAAGAAATAGTAGATTATTAGCATTACTTACCAATGTGTACGCAATATAATTTGAAAAATTGTTAGTTTTTTAAATTCAAAATTAAGCTGACCTCACTCCTTTTTTTAAACTTCAGACTATTAATGGTTAAAAGTGCTATCATTCTTCCAGGATAACACTAAAACCTAACAAAGAGAAAGAGGTTTGGATGCAGCTATGGTATTTGGAAAAAAAGTTAAATTCACAGAAATATAACCACAGTATGATTTATTTTTAATACAGTTTGGTGAAGTTCCTCATAATATTTAATACTACATTCTCTTCACTGTCATATGAACTATAATTGTACTGGGGATGATGCAGAATAAAAAAATCCCTGAGGATTAATCATGTTTTTTTTTAAAAAAATACCAGCTTTCATGATATCTTTGTTCTTTGTATCTTGGCTTTTGTTAGTGCATTTTTAATTAGGATCTGGTATCTGCAATAAACAGTAAACATAAAGAGCTTTGCAAAAATGTATTAGACTGTTTGTTTTCACACTCTAATGCATATTTGCACAATTTTACCATGAAAAAAGGAAAACATGCTAAGCTCTTGGGCTCTATCCCAAATGTCCTGGAATAGAATTTGGAAATGACTAAGAATGCAGCCATACCACATCATATTTCAGCACTTATCTCAAGGAAGAGGAACAATCACTGTCACAGCAGCATATGATACAGCAAGGAAAACATCTATTTCTCATTTCCTTCTTAGTTTCAATAAAACTAATGTTTATTAAATCCACAAAGGATGGGAAATTTTGTTGACTTATTTTCAGATGAAGAAAATGATTTCTTCCTTAGCTCAGAACATTATTATTTTGCTCTATTTTTTTAACTATAACAGATCCAAAAGTCATTACAAAAATGGTATTTCCAATTGAAATTTAGCTTTACACCTGCTAATGGTTATTAAATTAAATAGTTTGATCACTTGTTTTAAATCAGGTAGGATATTCCGATATTGGAATATGAAAGAATATATGATAGGACCATATCCTGTAGAATATCTACATAATTTTTAATCTTACTTTTTAAGTAATATCTAGGGAATTTTAATAGGTTTTTATAATAAAAAAGATTGATTGTGTTCATATGTGTTTGTGTCTATGTATACAACTAACTGAAAATACTTTTTGTCAAACTGGATGCATTTTCATTCTGAAGACTTTATATCAAAAACCACCAGAAAATTGTAAAGCTTTAAAATGTGGCTCTTGTGAACACTTGTAACTGAGATGATGCCTTGATACTCTTTAAACTTAATACAAAAATCATAAAAAGTAGAAGGCCAGTCCAAGATGTTAGAAGTAAAATTTTCCTATAGAGTTATCCTTTAATGTATTTCCAAATATAACACAAGATTAAGTAATTTATTTTGTCATTTTATGTATTTATTGGCTGAACACTGTATTTAACAGATAAAAGATAAGAGTCTCAGATGTCAAACTAAAAGATGAAAATCATTACATTTTATTAGCAGACAATATATAAAAATACCAAAGCAAACTGTAAAGAGAGGTATAGCATTATGCTCAGAGGTCCTGCATCTAAGTTGCATTTGTTTTTCCCAATTCCCCAAAAGGGGAATAATAGTCCTGAATTTAATTAAAAATCTATTTTTAAGATCAAAGTAATGAAAAAGTTAAAAGACTCCATCACAAAGAAGAGTAATGTAAGAGTATTGGGGAATCCGAAGCAATGAACTCACTGGTATTTTATTTCCTTTGGACTACTCAGGGGTGGATCATTTGGGCAGACTGCAAAATACTAAAATGAAGATTTTAAAAATCTATGAATTTTGCATGAACTAAAGCAAATGTCAGCTGTAAATTATTCCAATGTTCTTTAGGGGGCATTGTTTGTGAGGGTTTTTTTAAGAGCCTATTTTCGTTTTTATGTTCTATCTTTGGGTGGTTCACTGTAGCTTTTACCTAGCTTAATAATTACCTGTGAGTTCCCAGTATAACTTTCTGCTTGGGTGTTATTCTTACCTACTACATAAAAACCTTGGAAGAGTCTCATTAATCTGAATGAAGTAAAGTTTATAGTTCCATATCATGCTTGGGACCAACCAAGCAGGACAGAGGTGAGCCAACATAAAAGGCATACTTATTCAGAAAGAGATACATATTTTCTACATCTCAATATCTTGGCCTACCCTTGCCCACAGAGTTATATTAACTGTTAACAGAAATAAATAAAATAAAATAAAATAAAATAGAAATCTGTTCACCACTATCTAGCTGCCTACATGTTTGCATGAAAAAATCTGCAAGGCTCCCAAGGGACTCTCTAGATCAGGCAAATACAGCAATCAGCCTGTGAATTGCTGTAAAGCTGCTGCTTCTAAGGTTGTCTAAATTTCAATAAATCATTATTGGGTCAAATCTGGATTCTTTGCAATATATTATCCTGGAGCTTATTTTACACCCTTCACTTACTTAGAAATGCGTAGGTACATAGGTGAACATGATATTGTTCTGTTCATTCAAGGACCCCTCCAACTTTTTTCAGGCTTATGCACAACCCTGAAAAAGAATCAAACTGCTTTAATGGATTAGGGAGAGGTTAGGTAGGGCCAAAGCATTTCTTCATAATCATTTTCAAAGCATGCATAAACATATTTGTTAAGCTCTGGTGCTAAAGCTGTCCAAACATTTATCCATTATAAAATGAAACCAACCTTTTGCTTCTAATTTGTTCTAGAATCGTATTTACTTCATATCATGCTGGATTAGACACTTTATCTTTGGCTTCCTCTTTGTGATGTTCTCTGAATTATATAAGCTTGAACAACAATTATGTGTGAGGAGAGCCTACCTTTTCACTTATTGCAATGGTGACCATGCTGTCATAAACTGTGTAACTGAGGAGTCTGGAGACTGCTGTAAATATTCTAAATGCAAATTCAATCTGCAGTGGTTGGGTTCCTACATTGAAGTAAATCATAATGTGATGTACTCGGACTTAGTGTGCTTTGTAAAACTGGTTTATTAGTGAAACAACCCATCACTTTGCATTACATATTAAGCCAGTCTATTTAAGGGTCAAATACATTCTTGCCTAGCTTGATTTTCCCAGATGCTAAGTAAATAACACTTATAATATTGGACTCTGCATTCAATCAGCCTGTACTTGTCCATTTCTGGATATGGCTCATACCAATAATTTTTCATACCTTTCCAGGGTGCCATTTGTCACTTATACTGAATATGTACTGTGAGGTTATTTGATTTAGCATAATGTGTGAACCTACCCTATTATGAGAATGGTGTAGTAATTACGGTATTAGATTAGGGAGAGTCTGATTAAAGTCCCCATTTTACATGGATATGACTAGATGACTGGCTGGCCTTTCTTTCTCTCTCTCCTTTAGTTCAAGCCACCTTTTTTCTAAGTGTGCTTCTGTTGGGATAAATCATCCACCACGTACACTGTGCTGGGCTGATAAATGAAGATATCATAGAACAAATTCACAATCTTCTATTTAAGCAAGCTGTGGCTTTCATTAATTTGAACCTTGCAATAGCTCCCTTATCTTCTGTTCTATGGTCCCACAGGAACAACATATTAAGAAGTTGATTGTTTCTTCAGGCAGAGAGAAGCAGAGTTCTTTAAGCTACTCCTTTTCTAGTTGATGAATAAGGTCTGTTGAATCTTCTTACTATGATGATCTTCTTGGATTTTCAGGGTGCATCCTTCAAATGCTCTTTTATCTGATTAGTGGCAAAGGACAACGTGTCTTCTTTTGTGTTAATACAGAAAAGTCATACATTGGTCTATATAGTGAGTAAAATGCATTAGGAGTTATGGCACAGGTGGTATTCAGCAGGTTCTGACCAGTTCTGGAGAACCGGTAGGGGAAATTTTGAGTAGTTTGGAGAACCAATAAATACCAGCTCTGACTGCTCCTGCCCCCATCTATTCCCTGCCTCCTGAGTCCTAGCTGATCAGGAGGAAATGGGGATTTTTACAGTATCCTTCCCCTGGAGTGGGATGGGAAAGGAGATTTTACAGTAGTCTTCCCCTGTCATGCCGACCAAGCCATGCCGACAAAGCCATGCCCACAGAGCCAGTAGTAAAAAAATTTGAATCCCACCACTGGGCTAGGGTATGTCCGTAAAAGATCAGATAATATTTGCAGGTGTTAGATTACTGGTAAACAGTCCCAAAATTAATTCTTGTATAAATATGGGCTGTTGGAAGTTACTGAACTTGGGTTCAGTACACATTATCCTTTCTTTTTTACTTTAAAAAAATAATTTTGTTATCAGCCAGAATTAGGACATGCACATTGTTATAACTTTTCATTTACTATTTTTAATCTAATTTAAAATTTTCTTGTAGTCAGCTAATTGATTGACTAATTTTGAAGACAGCAAGACTTAGGACATGCACACATTATAGACATCCCTTTTACTATTTTTTATCATTTAAAATTAGTTTGTCCTTTTCTACACTAAATTCTTTGATTTCCAGATGATCATTATTAGGGCAGACAAAACAGGTTTCGTGTTATTTCTCCAGCTATGATTTTAGTGAGCTTAGAATTACAGAACTGTAAATGTTCCAAAATTCATTTTATCCACATAACTGTTCAGGAGGTTTTGGTATATCAGGAATGCAAATTAATGAAAAAACATGGATGGGGATGACTATGAAAGGAAGAAATATTATGTGGGTGATATAAATTGACCTATTTTTATTATTTATTTTAACATATACTGGCAGCACATATCCAAAACAATTCCAATCTCTGTTGAATCTCTTGACGTTTCCATTCTGTATTGTGTTTGACATTTTATTCTATAGTTTGTACTGCAATTTTATATAGCCAGCATGTTTCCATTTATGTAGTTCAGCCTTCACTGGCAATCCCAGTTTAATGTAACTGGAAGATTGTTTTTACTTAGCCTGTTAGTTTTATTTAGGGCTGGGCTCCACTGCCTTCAGCGGAGCTTAATAACAGGTATATCTGTAATAATGGTGGGTTGTACAGGTTTTACTACCAGTTCTCTCATGTGTGCATTCTCTCTCTCTCTCTCCCTCTCCCCCCCCCCCTCTCTCTCTCTCTCTCTCTCTCGTGATGCTTCTGCACAAGCGCAGAAGCGTCCGGGTGGGTGGGCAGAGCCTCCCGCTGCCGCCACTATCAGTTCAGCCGAACCAGGCCGAACCGGGAGCAACCCACCACTCATTTGTAACTATAGTGTATATCATCACCTCACAAAATAGATCAATTTCACTCTGCTGGCAGCACTGCTTAATACATATATGTACAAATATACAATTTCTGTAATACAAATAATAAGACTACATGTAGTCTTTTTGGGGGAAATATTTGAATATTTAGCAATATCAATCATTCTTTGAAAAGACTGGGATTAGAACAGTCTCCTTCCGAGTTTTATCCTGTTTGCCAAATGTTTAAATTATATGTTTTTCTAATACTAAGGAATTCAGTTTGCAATACTTTTTTTACTTGCATTTCTACTTGTTAAATATGTACATTCTCCCACCCGGTAGTGATGTAATCTCTGTGAATGAAGAAACTAAATAGTGTTTATCAACATAATCATATAGTCATTTCAAGAAGGCCTGCAATACATGAATCAGACATCACAAAACACAACCGATTACAAGAATCACTTTGGGCCTTTTGTCATACACGCTGGAACTCCAAGACACACACTGTAGCAAAGTGGATCTGACTTGAATAGGAGATCCGTGTTCAAAAGATGCTCAATTATCAACTTACTTTAGCAATGGCAGCATAAAATAATTGTGGCAGTCTGTAAGTATACACAGGGAATGTTGGGGAAATGAACAAATGATGAAAGCAGTTTCATGTAGTTTCATGCAACTCCAAAGCAGTTTCATGCAGTTTCATGCAGTTTCATGCAACTCCATCCCTTTTGTGCATGTATTGCAATACTGTATGGGCATATAAAAGGAGCTGATTTTGTCATTTTGATAAAAGCACTGGGTCCTGCTTATTGAAGACAAAGATCATCTTACTCCAAGCTGAACTCTCATTCATCGAAAGAGAATTTTGGTAAGAAGAAGTGGTATTTTTGTAATGCCCTTGGCTAATGTCTTTAGCTCACTCTAGCTTTTAAAACATTTTAAATGCTTTTCTAATTCCTTATTTATTGTTTCTCTAAATTCCTATTTAAAGTCATTTAAGTAACATTTAAGTTCATTTTTGAGAGCTGTTTGGTATAAATCTATTTCAGTAGTACTACTCTGAACTTGTTGATTAAAGAAAGTATACATTTAACTTTTAAATAAACAAGATAAATATTTTCCAACCTTAACTGAAAAATAAATATTTAATATCCTTAAAAACAGGGATTTTGTATCATAGGAGATGGTATAGAAATGAAATACAATCAATAAATGAAGGCAACCAAAAGTGGTATTTGTCTCATTCTTTCTCTTTTCTGTTACCTCATTCTCCTGTACCATTAAAAGGTGCATCCCAGTTTACATAACACATGTATATGTCTATCTTGACTATAGCTAGTATCACTTAGTTGAAATATGCAGCAATATCTTCACACTGAAATAAAACTTCTTTTATCACTTGGTATTGTTTTTTGACAAGTTCTTGGAGGACAACACCTCCTAACTCAGTGATAATTCAGCAGATATCCTAGCTGCCTTTTCTACTTACTTCAGAAATCAGATACTCTAACTATTTTAGAGGAGGTGCATGGGATTTTGCACTTGGGATAGAAAACTTGTGAAATAATATGACAACAGTTTGGAAGTTGTTGTGTCTGCCAATCCATGCATCGTACTTTGTTTTGTCTTAGTGTCCATTGAGAATATATTGAAAACTTAACTGCTGATGCAAGAATCCTCCTACCTAGACACAGATATATATTTTGAAATAATAGAAAATATTTGAGAGCTCAGGTTTTAGATTTTGGCAGTGGTTTGCTCTCCAAGCTTGTTTCAATTTGGTTTCTGAATGTTTCGTTAGCAGACTAGGTAACATCATCATCTTGTGTGCCAATGTGGTCAGCTGTTTGTTTGGTTGTTTGGAGCTGAACCAACCAATCATTGGTTGTTTGAATGGTCTGGTTTCTTATATATTCATATGCAGTGGTGGGATTCAGCCACTTCGTATCTAATCAGGAGAACCGGTTGTTAACTTTCTAAGCAGTTCGGAGAACTAGTTGTTGGAAGAAATCTCATTTTGTTTTTTCCACTTTACAGGGCTAAATCTTTAAGGAAGGCAGGAAGGAAACATTCTGGTGTTGTTTCTAGCCTAGTCTTTATCGCCCTGATTACAAACACTACCTCTCCGGTTAACCCTTATTACATTGTAACAGTTAAGGCAAAGCACCCATTGACGTGACTGATGTTGAATTGGCCATGCCCACCCAGTCACATGACCACCGAGCCACGCCTCCCAGCAGGTCATTAGTGCAAAAAACCTGCTGTTAAATTATTTGAATCCCACCACTGTTCATATGTTGGATCTAGGTCAATATGTTTGTAATTGCTCCTTTGGTAAATACCAGGCCTCAACAAATTCACATTCATAGCTGGTGCTAGCATGGCCAATGATTTTTGTTCTTTCCCAATCAAACTGGTGTTGTTCGTTATCAATATGGTTTGAAATCAGGGATTTTTGGTCACACCGTTTTACTGCTAGATGATATTCATGAACCCTTGTTCTCAATTCCCTTTCTGTTTGTCCCACATATAACTGGTTACAAGTGTTGTAAATGATTTTGTATGCTATGTTGCTGATGTTTTCCTTCTGTATTTTGTCTTTGATTTTAAATAGTTCTTTTCTAAGTGTAAATGTGGGTTTATGAGCTATCATTATTCTTAGGGATTGCAGTGCTCTGGCAGTACCGTAATTACTTTACCAAACTGGCTACTCACTACAGCTTTTTTCCTTTCTTGATATTTCATTCAAAAGTATTTATAAAAGGTTAGCAAATAGGCTACATCTCTGTATCTATCTATGTCTATCTACACATCTACAGATTCTCATGTTGTTTAGTTGATTATTTGAAGTTGATTGTTTTTTGTAATTAATTTGGGCCAACTAAAAAGCAGATGTAATATAAGTATTACTCAATAGTATTCTAATCTATAATTTCATATAAGTAGATTTTCTATGCTCTAAATGCTTTGTTAATAATGCTAATTATTCTTGCCATTGACATTTCCGTAAAATATAGCTTCAAAAAAGTGACCATAAAAACTTGAACTATATTATAGGAAGTATAGAAGATGGATAGTTTTACGTATATACATATAGATATTATATATATTTGTAATACTTGCAAAGCCAACCATCTCACACAAAAATGACAATAAATATATAAAACAATATATAAAAACAGTTCCCCCCCCTTTCCTGGTTTTCTTAACATTAACCCTGGAAGCTGTAAAGGTGCTTTTTCAAGAGACCATTTGGGGGTTTATCTGTGCTTTCAGAGTCAACTGAACAGTGCAAATGGGTATGGAACCTTTTTGAACTGCTGAAAGGACTATGTTTTAAATAGAAGTTAGGTTGTGTTGTATCTCCCCCCACCCTATTGAGAGAGGGCTTTTGAATTTTAATGTAGATGATCTCTTTAACCTCACTTTTAAACAAGTGGTCCTCTCTTTCCAGAATGTGGACTTTTGAAGACTTTTCTGTCTTCCACGGAGTGGTATTTGTCTTTCAAATGCAGTTGAACTGCTGAATCTTGTCCTGATAGGTCTGTTCTCCTACGTCGTACCATGCATTTGTGAAGTGGTTATTTTATTTCTCCCATGTACAGATCTGCTTGTCTCACTACATTGTACTACATATATCACATTGCTTAGTTTGTGTCTGCGTGTTTTATCCTGGGGATGGACAAGCTTCTGCCTTAGTGTATTCTTGCATTTAAAAAGTGCATGTTCTGTAGGGAGAACGAGGCAGACAGGGACTGAGGCAAGGCAGGTTGAAGCTAACACAACCTTTATTAACAGTGACAAACAGCTCAAATGTAAGGCAAACCTCGAACTGGAGCACCGGCCGGTCTTCGGCGAAGTTGATTTATGTGCCAGCGCCACTCTCGCCCTTCGTCGAACTGGACCTTATAAGAGTAGGGTCCAGTTAGCTGTATTATTTGTCTGGGGAGCCACCTTGGTTTCTGCCCTAGAAACGGGCCAGCGAAGTCCAAATGGACTTGAGCCCAGGAAGCCCGGAGCATGTCCCACTCCCTGACGGGCACTGATGGGGGAGCCAGCCTCGACTGCTGGCACTGTTGAAAGGCAGCTACCCAGTGCTCTATCTCTTGGTCAATTTTGGGCCACCACACATAGCTCCGGCCCAGTGTGCAGACAACTCAAAATTGGCACCCTAAGCTTGGGGAGAGGTACTACCCGGTTTTCCCACAGCAGGCATCCATTGAGAATGGATAGCTCATGCTGCCATACCTAAAAGGGCTGGAACTCCTGACCTACTGGCCCTTGCGGCCACCCCCTGCGCACCCAGTCCAGCACTTTGGAGAGGACAGGGTCTGTTGCAGATAGCCTGGCAATATCCCAGGCGGATACCGGCATGGCTAATTCCTTCACTAGGAGTACTGAGGCAGTGGGGGCAGGGTCCACAATGGGTGCTGGCAGGGGGCAGCGACTGAGGGCATCCGCATGCCCCAAATTCTTCCCTGGCCTATAGAGAAGCTGATAATTGTATGCTGCCAGGAAAACTGTCCATCTGAACATCCTACAGGATAAAATCTGAGGGGTCTGGCGGTCCGCCAGCAGGAGACCCAAGAGGGGCTTGTGATCAGTGACCAATTGGAAGAAATGACCATAGACGTAATCGTGAAAACACTTGACCCCTGCTACAGCAACTAGAGCCTCTTTGTCCAGCTGACTGTAGTTTCTCTCTGCAGCTGAGAGAGTGCAAGAATAATAGGCAATTGGGGCTTCTGAGCCATTAGGAAGGACGTGGCTCAGAACAGCCCCAATGCCATAGGGCGATGTATCGCACACCAAAACCAAAGGGAGGCGGTTACTGTATTGGACCAGCAGTGACTGGGATGTGAGGACCAATGTTCCCTCTAAGCTGTGCGCCTGCGCGGCCGCGCAGATAACAAGGAAACGCCGCGCAGAAGTTTCAAACTGTGCGCAGTGTTTTTTAATATCTTAAAATGTGAGTGAAAATATCCCCCCTCCCTCCCTTCTCTCTGTCTGCACCAAACTCTCTCTTCCATGATTGGTGAAATCAAGGAAGATTCCGCCCGGAGACCGATGACGTTGCAGAATGGAGAATTCCCATTGGTCCTATGGGGCTTCATTGGTTCCTGGGAAAACGTGATTCGCTGGTTGTAGCCTGCTTTTCTCTGCATATCCGGGGTTTCTAAGGCATTGCATCGTCTGAAGCCCCGTTCTGGACTGGGCAATCTTTCTGCGATCCCTTCGCTTTGGGGAGAGAGGGAACCAGCGTGGAATTGGACTGTCTGAGCCAAAGGGGTCCACGTGATCTTGAGACTGGACTTTTGAGCAGTACCAATCCTTTCCACTCTTTCTTTTCCCTTTTTGTCCTTCTTCTATCTTCCTTTCCTTTTCATTTTTTTCCTTTCATTTCTCCTTTTCTTTTCTTTTTCCTTTCCTTCTTTTCCATTTCCTTTCCTTTTTCCTTTCCTTCTTTTCCATTTTCTTCCTTTCTCCTTTCCTTTCTCTTTTCCTTTCCTTTCTCCTTTCCTTTACTTTCTCCTTTCCTTTCCTTTTTCCTTTCTCTTTTCCTTTACTTCTTTTCCATTTCCTTTCCTTTCTCCTTTCCGTTCTTTTCCTTTCCTTTCCTTTCTCCTTTTCTTTCTCCTTTCCTTTCCTTTCTCTTTTCCTTTCCTTTCTCTTTTCCTTTCATTTCCTTTTTCCTTTCCTTCTTTTCCATTTCCTTTCCTTCTTTTCCATTTCCTTTCCTTCTTTTCCATTTCCTTTCTTTTTTCCTTTCTCTTTTACTTTCCTTTCTTCTTTCCCATTTCCTTTCCTTTTTCCTTTCCTTTCCTTTTCCTTCTTTGCCATTTCCTTTCCTTTCTCCTTTCCTTTCTCTTTTCCTTTTGTTTCTCTTTTCCCTTCTTTTTTCTTTTCCCTTCCCTTTCCCTCCCTTCTTCATCCTTTCCTTTCTACTTTCCCATTTCCTTTCCTTTTTCCTTTCCTTCTTTTCCATTTTCTTCCTTTCTCCTTTTCTTTCTCTTCCTTTCCTTTCCTTTTTCCTTTCTCTTTTCCTTTACTTCTTTTCCATTTCCTTTCCTTTCTCCTTTCCTTTCTCTTTTCCTTTTGTTTCTCTTTTCCCTTCTTTTTTCTTTTCCCTTTCCTTTCCCTCCCTTCTTCATCCTTTCCTTTCTACTTTCCCATTTCCTTTCCTTTTTCCTTTCCTTCTTTTCCATTTCCTTTCCTTTGTCTTTTCCATTTCTTTCTCTTTCCTTATTTCCTTTTCCCTTTTTTCTTTTCCCTTCCCTTTCCCTCCCTTCTTCATCCTTTCCTTTCTTCTTTCCCATTTCCTTTCCTCCTTTTCCATTTCCTTTCCTTTTTCCTTTCCTTTCTCTTTTCCTTTCCTTTTTCCTTTCCTTTCTCTTTTCCTTTCCTTTTTCCTTTCCTTCTTTTCCATTTCCTTTCCTTTTTCCTTTCGTTTTCTTCTTTCCCATTTCCTTTCCTTTCCCTCCCCCTCCCTTCCCTTCCTTCCTGGGGATCTGAGGGAGAGGGAGGGGACCCTTTTCCTCCTTGCTCCCCTCCCCAACATCTGCTCTGATGGCAATTATGGCTAAAAAAAATCAGGTGCTCAGCCATGAAAATGTGCCGCTCTAACACTATATTTTTCCGCACACACTGAAAAAAAATTAGAGGGAACATTGGTGAGGACGTCCTTAACCACTTGAAAAGCATGGGCTTTCTTGGGACCCCAATGCCAGGGTGTCTTAGAGTCCAGGAGCCTGTGCAGAGGCTCTGCCAAAGTTGCCTTATGGGGCAAAAAAATGGCATAAAAATTAAGTAGCCCGAGAAAGGCCTGAAACTCCACCTTAGAGGAGGGTGTGGGGGCTTTCTTGATGGCCTCTATTTTGGATGGGGTAGGTTGGATGCCTTTGGCGTCCATGAGGTACCCTAAAAATTCCATGCTGGGGACCCCTATCCTACATTTTCCTTTCTTAAGTTTTAGCCCAGCCTGGCGAAAATAGCTCAGGATTGCCCTTACCTTGTCGATGAGTTCGGCTTGATCTCTGGCAGATACAAGCACATCATCAAAATAGAGTACTACCCCTGGCAGCCTTTGGAGCAGTCGCTCCATTAGGCTCTGAAAAATGCCTGGGGCTATGCTAACCCCAAACTGCAATCTCTTACACTTAAAAGCCCCCCGGTGGGTCACGATGATCTGGGCAACGCAGTGGCCTCATCCACTGGGAGCTGCTGGTAGGCTTGTGCCAAGTCTAACTTGGCAAAGACATTTCCCTGCCCCAGGCTGTGGAGCAGGTGTTGCACCACTGGTACAGGGTAAGGGTTGGCTTGCAACCCTTTATTGATGGTGCATTTAAAATCTCCGCAGATTCTAATGCTCCCATCCTGTTTGATGGGTATAACTATGGGTGTCTCCCAGGGAGAGTGGTCCACTGTCTCTAGTACCCCTTGTGCGATTAACTTGTCCAATTCAAGGTGTACTTTGGGCCATAGGACAAAAGGCACTCTCCTAGGCTTAAGGCGGATTGGTGCCACCTGGGGATCCCAATTAAATGAAATGGGTGTCCCCATATATTTACCGAGTCGGTCATCGAAGATGTCTGTGAACTCGCTGGCTAGCGTGGCGAAGCAGTCTGGAACCACGGAATGGATGCCAGAAACGTTGAGCCCCAACACGGAGAACCAGTCCAGCCCTAGGAGGCTGGGCAGCTGGCCATCGATGATGACGGGGGGAAGAGACCCCTGGAAATTTTGGCTGGTGACCTGGAATGTGCCACAACCCACAATATGAATCTGTTGCCCTTGATAGTCTCTGAGGCGAATTGGGCACTGCTGAAAGGTAGCCTTAGTAAGGCTGGGCACTATCCGCTTGTTTGTGGCCCAAGAGACGAGGGATTTGGAAGAGCCAGTGTCCACTTCCATTTTACAGGGCTCTCCCTCAATTTGGACAGTCAGATAGATCTTGTGGGCTGGCTTTGATAGAGATGCGTGGCTGACGGCCCATTCAGAGTGCTGCTGGTCACCCGCGATGGTGAAACAGTCCTCGAGGTGCCTATGAGCCTGTCTTGTGGACTGCCTTGGCAAGGTGCATTCAGGAGGCAGAGCAGCAACTGGCATGGCTGCCCTGCACACCTTGAACAAGGTGTGTCCCTTCCTTTCACACCGCTGGCAGATGGCAGCTTTGAACCTGCAAACTGACCTTGCATGGTTCCCGCCACAACTGAGGCAACCCGACTGAGGCAAAAAGTCTTTCTGTTCATTTTTTTCAGATTGTCAGGTTAAGGCAGCTGATTTCTTCCTCGACATCTGAGAAATCGTCTGCATCGACCTCGTTGTAATGGACAGCATGGCCCCTGCTGGCATGGGTAGCCGGTGGCAGAAATTTTTGAATCTCCATGGTAGACTTATCAGACATTTCGTATGCCATGGCTTCATCCATGGCTGCCTGAAGGGTCAGCTCTTCTCGCGCCAGCAAATGTTGCTGAAGTCTGAGGTCTCTAATACCACAGACCAGCTGTTCCAACAGGGCATCGTCCAGCACAGGGAAGTTACAATGTAAAGCTGCTGTCCTGAGGGAAGCCATGTAGTCCATCACGGATTCCTCTTCTCTCTGGATCCTCTGTCTAAATGCATAGCGTCTTGCCATATGTGAGGGAGTTGGAGAATAATGGTTTTTTAACTTCTCCAAAAGCATCTCCCAGGGCATTGAGTGCACTGAATGAGGGGCTGCTAAAGCCCTGGCTGTGCCGAACATCTCGTGGCCACAGGCGCTGAGGAAATAGCCTCTTTTACGGCCACTAGATAAACCAGTAAAGTCGTTTGCCTCCAGGAAGCACTCAAACTGTTCGAGGTAAGTGTCACATGTTTTGGTGGCCGGGCTGAATGCCGTGAATGCTGGTAGGGTAGCCATCCTGAGAAGGATGGGTGGAAAGAATCAGCTCTGAGTGACGTCTCGTCGCCTGGTGACTTAAGGCAGCTCTAAAAGTGACTTTGCTTTTGTCCTTTACCTCAGACCTGATCCCATCCTCATGGCCAGTGTTCTGTAGGGAGAACGAGGCAGACAGGGACTGAGGCAAGGCAGGTTGAAGCTAACCCAACCTTTATTAACAGTGACAAACAGCTCAAATGTAAGGCAAACCTCGAACCAGCAAACAGCGAAGCAAATGACAGCTGACAGCTCTTTTATACTAGAGTTGTCAGATGCTTAGCCAATCAGGTAGCTAGATTCTCCCGCCAGCAGGCTGCTCGCGTCTTAGCCAATCAGGAACCAGCAATGTAAGTCAATGGAAGGGAACTTCAGTACTTAACACCGCATATATGTTGTGTTGGGTGAAAAACTTCTTGAGCTTTTCAGATATTCCTGGAGAACATTGCTTTGTTTATTGTTCTCTTCTTTTTCTGTTATGGAGGAGCTCCTGTGTCTTTTTTTGGATTTGATGATCTACACATCAAGGCAGCCTTCAGAACTTGTAATTATCTCAACTGGGCTTTCATAAAATAAATAAATAATATATTTATTTATATTGCCCCATATTGAATGAATAATGTTTCTTCTTTGGCTCCTCCCACAATCTCTGCTGTTGTCATGCCAGTGAGCACTTTAGAAAGGAGCCAAATTATCTAACCTTAATTTAGATAATTATTTCAAACCTGAATTTATAGTTTGAAGCAGAGAGTCCATAAATGCCATTAAAATTCAGTTTTCAGAAATTTGACTAGCATGATGAGAAAAACTCAGATCAGAGATTTAGCAAAATTGGGAAGGCCTTAGCTTCCCATATTACTACCAGTATATATTTTTTGCTATTGCTAAAATCAGATAAGCATATTCAGGAATTGGATAGAATTTCCTAGCTGATCTACCAGTCACAGTTCCTGACTTCCAATTTCTGTCATTCCCTTTATCACATTGGCATACATTTGTACATATATCAATACTGATGAGAAGAAGGGCAGGAAAGTGTTGTTAGACATTTAGTGCAACAAGCCTAAATTTATTCACATATTAAAAAATGTAAAGGCCAACTCAATCATATTAAACCCTAAAATACTATATAAAGCCTCCAGATGGTATGCTTGTTTAATATATGCAAACTTGTGTTCCTAATACTGTCACTCTTATCTTCCCTCATCCCCATACCCTAAATTTACCTATTATGGCTCTTCCTGAAAGAGGACCTTCAGCAACTTGTTAAACCTGTTGGCATCATTGAAATTTTGTGTGGGTTTAAAAGCCCATCAAAACAGATCTTATTATAACTAGAGATTAAAAACCTGTTAATTTAGTTGTGCCCAATGTAGTAGAGCAATAGCTATAAACATGCATTCTTAAAATGCAGTGAATGGCTTCTTTTATTTGAAGCTTAGATGGATAAAATAGTTTTATACGAAAAGTTGACTATACTTTCTTGATGCAGTTACTTACTAAATTTTACAAAAATAGTCAAAAGTAGGTAACAATATAATTTCATGTTGAATGGAAACTCATATTCCAGCACATTGCTGCAATTATTTTTGTTAAGATAATTATTCTTTCCTACCCATCTCAATCTTTTTAATGAACTCTATCTTCCTAACATTGCCATTTGAAGCTCTGGTGGAAGACTGTTAAGAGCACCACTGTAGCTGTATAAAAACACTTTTTCTTCCCAGATCTCGTGAAGAGGAGGTCAGTGTTGAAATATGTGCATTGGACAGAAAGAATCTATTTGAAATATAGTGTTTTAACTACATAGTTGCCAAGCCATATAGCACTTTATAGGTCAAAAGTGAGATTTAAATTTAAACCAGAACATCAGTAAGCAGTATTATATATGAACCATGGTGGTTAGAGTGCAGTACTGCAGGCTACTTCTGCTGACTGCCAGCTGACTGCAATTTGGCAGTTCAAATCTCACAAGGCTCAAGGCTGACTCAGCCTTCCATCTTTCTGAGGTGGATAAAATTTCCCCCAAATTGTTGGGGGAAATATGCTGACTCCGTAAACCGCTTAGAGAGAGCTGTAAAGCACTGTAAAGTGGTGTATAAGTCTAAGTGCTATTGCTATTATATAAATGTAGCATATATTGGCTGCCAAGAAAGGAGCTGATTAATTTTCAACAATTGCAGATTCCAAATATTTTATTTAAAGTTTAAAAGTAGTCCATCTAGAAGGAAACATCATAAAGCAAAACATGTTTTCTGCCCACTTTGTAAAGATATCTTATCCCTGCCCAATAAAAGAAACCTTGGCTTCAGAGTAAACATAAGTCACCCCGAATTGTTGGATATGAGATGGACGGCAAATAAATTACATAATTAATTAAATAAATAATAAACATAAAACCAAGTTTCTGTCTTCTATGTGTCATACCCTAAACAATACTTTGTTCATTTCCTCTTGTCCAAGCTCAACACTCTCTTTTCTTCATAGGATTTCCCTTCCCTTGACCATTTTGGTTACTCTTCCATGGACCAATTGAAATTGTTTATTTCCTTCTTAAAGAATGACATACAAAGCTGGGTATTTCAGATAAGATATTAAACTAGTATAAAATAAAATGAAACTATTATTTCTACTGGCTTGGAAACTACAGCTCTCTTAATACACATTAATCTTCTTTGACGCTTCATCACACTGCTGATTCACATTCAACTTCTGACTGAACACCTTTCTAAGATCCTATTCATATATACAGCTGCTCCTGTGCTATATCTGTTCCTGTGGCACGATTTCCTTTATGTCCAAATGCATTGATTTCTGATGTATTTCATTTTACTTGATTCAGCCCAGTTTTCTATTCTAGAAACAATTTTGTTGTTTCCTATATAGTTTCTTTTAATTTTCCTTCTATTTTAAAAAAGATCCATGTCAGATTCATGCTACATTCAAATGTATGGTAGTTCCTTCCCTATTACTAATAAAAGTGTTAAAAAGTATATCTTCTTAAAGTTTACTTTAAAAAGTCATGCAGCAACCCATTGAAAAGTTCCTTCCAACTTAATGAAGATCCATCAATGAGCATTCTTGGAGTATAGTTTCCAAATCTACTGTGAACCTATAATGACGTATCACTAATTACATTATTACTAAGCAAATCTGCAGATGTTACATTATGATTGACTTGAAAAATATACTCGGCATTTACATTTTTGAACTCTTACAAATTCAGACAGGCATCACCAGCAATAATTTTCTTGTATGGGTAATCCTTGATTTATAATCACAATGGTGTTTGGAATTGCAGTTGAAAGTGGTTGCAGTCATAACAAAACTCAATTTTATGACCATGTTTACAATTCATTATTCTAAATAAGTATTTTTTGCTGGAAACTGGCAAAAAACCCTCTCCAAACATGTGATTGGGGATACTGCAGTCAATTCAAATGCAAGTTGATTGTCATGCACTGGAATGTAATCACATCACCACAGTACATGTGGGGGAAAGCAGTCATGAGGACAGGTTGTATACTCACTGAATTCTGCCTCAAATAATCTTCTGTCACTAAGTGACAGCTTGTAGTACCTCTTTCTTCGGGAATATATACATAACAAAATGTTAAACAATGGGGAATTTATGATAATTTCCTCTCTCCCTTCTTTTTCAAGAAAATGAAGGCAGACTCTACAGTTTAGTCTCTGTTTGCCATTGTGAATCTGTTGTTGGAAAAACATTTAATCTGTATTATATTTGGTGCAGCAGGGGCGAGGAATGTAAAATAAATCTCCCATGGGTTCTCCCCACAAAGTTTTTTGGTTCTTTTGTGATGCAGAAGCCTATGACTCGGGAGCAAGATACTAGTGTGGCTATGGTCTGTAGTAATTGATCAGAATCTCCATTTGAAGTTAAATAATATTTAGTTTATGCTGCTGTGGTGTGATTTGTTGGATTCCAAAAGAAGAAGAAGAAGAAGAAGAAGAAGAAGAAGAAGAAGAAGAAGAAGAAGAAGAAGAAGAAGAAGAAGAAGAAGAAGAAGAAGAAGAAGAAGAAGAAGAAGAAGAAGAAGTAGTAGTAGTAGTAGTAGTAGTAGTAGTAGTAGTAGTAGTAGTAGTAATAAAAATAATTGATTTGATTTGATTTGATTTGATTTGATTTATAAACCGCTCCCTCTCCCCAGAGGGACTCGGGGCGGTGTACAATCAAAGGTCAAAATGTCATGAACATATACATTTACATAGACATATTGCATATTACATGTTACATGGAGGAGGCATAAAAAACTCACAAAACCAATTTCATAAAATCTACACAATAATAATAGAATTAAAATAACATTTAAAAACTATCCTAAAATTTAAAATAAACTGCCAGGAGGATTAGAGGATAAAACTATAATTGGGCCAGGCCGGCTAGTTGGAACAAGTGGGTCTTGAGTTTCTTGAGGAAGGAGCGGAGATCGGTGGTGGTCCTAATATTGGGGGGAGGTCATTCCAGAGGGCTGGGTCCCTCACAGAGAAGGCCCTACTCCTGGGCGCCGCCCGCTGGCATTGCTTAGTGGACGGCACCCGGAGGAGTCCCTCTCTGTGAGAGCGGATTGGTCGCAGGGATGTATGGGGTAGGATGCGATCCCGCAGGTAACTAGGTCCTGTGCCATGGAGCGCTTTAAAGATGGCAATCAACACCTTGAAACGCACCCGGTAGACCACAGGGAGCCAGTGCAGCTCGCGCAGGAGAGTTGTTACATGGGAGTATCTAGTACTCCCCATAATTGCCCGCGCGGCCGCATTCTGGACCAGCTGTAGCTTCCGGGTGCATCTCAAGGGGAGCCCCATGTAGAGAGCGTTGCAGTAGCCCAGATGGGACGTCACCAGCGCATGAGTGACTGTGCGAAGGGTGTCCCGGTCCAATAGGGGGCGCAATTGGCGCACCAGGCGAACCTGGTGGAACGCCCCCCTCGCCACGGCTGCCACATGGTCATCCATCGACAGCCGGGCATCTAGGAGGACGCCCAAATTGTGCGCCCGTTCCACGGGGGCCAGTTGCTCGCCCCCAATGGCCAGCGATGGAGTCCACTGGTTGAACCGGGGCGCCAGTAGCCACAGCCACTCCGTCTTGGAGGGGTTGAGCTTGAGTCTGTTGCCTCCCATCCAGACCCGTATGGCTTCCAAGCACCGGGACATCATTTCGACGGCCTCATTGGGGTGGTTCGGGGTGGAGATGTACAGCTGCGTATCGTCAGCGTACAGATGGTATCCAACCCCAAAACCACGAATGATCTCACCCAGCGGCTTCATATATGAGTTGAACAGGAGAGGCGAGAGGACCGACCCCTGTGGCACCCCACAAGTGAGCGGCCTCAGGGTCGACCTCTGCTCCCCTGCCAATACGCGTTGCGTCCGGTCGGAGAGGTAGGAGCAGAACCACCGCAAAACAGTGCCCCTCACCCCCAGCCCCTCCAGCCGGCGCAATAGGATACCATGGTCGATGGTATCAAAAGCCGCTGAGAGGTCTAATAGGACCAGGATAGAGGAACAACCCCTATCCCTGGCCCTCCAGAGATCATCCACCAACGCGACCAAGGCCGTCTCCGTGCTGTGACCGGGCCGGAAACCGGACTGGCGCGGGTCTAGATAATTGGTTTCCTCCAGGTGATGTGGGAACTGTTGCGCCACCACACTCTCTACAACCTTCGCAAGGGAAGGTTGGAGACGGGACGGTAGTTAGCTAGCTCAGTTGGGTCCAGAGAAGGCTTCTTGAGTAAGGGCCTCACAACCGCCTCTTTCAAGGTGGCCGGTAAGGACCCCTCACTCAATGAAGCATTCACTAGCCCCAGGAGCCAGCCTCGTGTGACCTCCCAGGATGCTTTTGAGTGCTCCGAAGGCTTCAGGGACCGTCCGGACAGTCCCTGAAGCCTTCGGAATGCTTAAAACCACCCTCCGAGCAACCCGGAAGTCACTTCCGGTTTGCTCGGAGGGTGGTTTTAAGTGTTCCGAAGGCTTCAGGGAAGCCTCTGGACGGTCCCTGAAGCCTCTGAGGGTGGTGGGGGAGGCTCTTTTCGCCCTCCCCAGGCTCCTATAAAGCCTCTGGAGCCTGGGGAAGGCGAAAAATAGCTTTTAAAAAGGTGAACTCAGCATGCCTGACAAATGGCTCCGCGTGCCACTTGTGGCACGCGTGCCATAGGTTCGCCATCACTGTCCTAGGCCCCTGGGTGGGGCCCAACTAGTAATTAATGCCATATCCGGCAAAACAACTGGCCGCTGTGATACAATTCTGTTGATGCAATAATAATAATAATTCCAGTGGTAATCGGCACACTGGGTGTTATTCCAAAAGCACTGGAATTACATTTAAAACAGTTAAAACTTGACAAAATCACCATCAGTCAAATGCAAAAAACTGCACTGCTTGGATCTGCACGTATATTAGGAAAATACGTTACGACATCCTAGGCCCCTGTGTGGGGCCCGACTATTAATCAATGCCAAATCCGGCGAAACAACTGGCCGCTGTGATACAATATAATAATAATAATAATAATAATAATAATAATAATAATAATAATAATAATAATAACAACAACAACAACAACAACAACAACAACAACAACCAGGAAACTAATGACAATGCACTATAGTTTACATCCACACGGTGACACTGATAGACTATACCTGCCCCGAAAATCAGGTAGCAGAGGATTATTACAAGTGAAGCAAATAGTTGAAGAAGAAAAACACGCACTGGCTGATTATTTAAAAGAAAGTCAAGAATATCTATTAATCGAAGTAAAGAACAAAAATCTACTGAAGGCCCAACAGATGAAACAAGAATACAGAAAAGATGTGATAAAATCAAGAATGGAGAGTTGGCAGAACAAAGCATTGCATGGTCAATTTCTGGAAAAAATAAAAGATAAAGTGGACTGTGAAAAAACTTGGTTATGGTTAACAACAGGTACATTAAAGAAAGAAACAGAGTCACTAATCCTGGCTGCGCAAGAACAAGCTATGCGAACAAATGCCATTAAGGCCAAAATTGAAAAATCCTCTGATGATGCCAAATGCAGACTCTGCAAAGAAGTTGCTGAAACTGTTGACCACATACTCAGCTGCTGTAAAAAAATCACACAGACTGATTATAAATTGCAGCACAATTCAGTAGCACAAATTATCCACTGGAATTTGTGCAAAAATTATAATATTAAAACAACAACAAACTGGTGGGAACATAAGCCTGAAAAAGTCACTGAAAATCAGATGGTCAAGATTTTATGGGATTTTCGTATACAAACGGACAAAATACTGGTGCATAACACACCAGACATCACACTGGTTGAGAAAAATAAGGTTACAATCATAGACATCGCAATAACAGGTGATAGCAGGGTCGACGAGAAGGCACATGAAAAAAATCGTGAAATACCAGGACCTAAAAATTGAAATTCAACAATTATGGCACAAACCAGCAGTGGTAATTCCAGTGGTAATCGGCACACTGGGTGCTATACCAAAAGCACTGGAATTACATTTAAAACAGTTAAAACTTGACAAAATCACCATCAGTCAAATGCAAAAAGCTGCACTGCTTGGATCCGCATGTATATTACGAAAATATGTTATGACGTCCTAGGCTCCTGGGTGGGGCCCGACTAGTAATCAATGCCAAATCCGGCGAAACAACTGGCCGCTGTGATACAATTGTATAATAATAATAATCCTTCCGAGGAGCTTTACCTTGTCATGGTGGAGGGGCTTGTGCACTCTAGTGATCCTAAGGGCTATGCTGAACAGGTGCAACCATATCAGTGAACAAAGGCTAATGGACCAATGACGTATAATTCTGAGCCACAAATGTTTCACTACAGCAGAATTAACAGGAATCGAAGAGAAAGCAACTAATTGTCTGAGTATACCAACAAAGAAGAGTAACATCAAGAATGATTTGCAGACTCAAAGCAAACTGAGGAAGAAAGGGAGGAAGAGGCTGCTGAAATGGATGAAGATAAAGAACAAGGAAGCACTGAAGAGCAAGCACCAACAGATAATGCTCAATTAGCTGAGAAAATAAAGCATCAAATGGAAGATGCCGAAAGAACACGTTTGACAAAGCTGAACCAAGTGAACCGGAAAGAATTGAGAAATGTACTAATGAGGCTGTGCAAACCATTCAAACCACTACATTAGCTGAAACAAACCAGCTGATGTATGCAGAAGCCTTCATAACCATCAAAGAATTGGGTTTGAAAATACAAAGGAACCAAAGAAGCAAGAAGGGGAAGCCTAAGTGGAAAATTCGGTTGGAATTAAAGATTAAAAAATGTTGTGGAGACTTGAGCAACTTGAAGAACTTAAGGCAAGGTCAGCTAAATAACAAGCAGGTCAAAAGCAGCCTAGAAGCAAGGTATGATTTGGAGAACAAGGAGATTGCAGTAGTAATTGAAAAGCTGAAGCAGAGGGTTGTAGCCATTGCTGAAAAGATTAAATGGTATGAAAATCAAGCAACTCAATTCAATGAAAACTCACAGTTAGAGCAAATCAGCACCAGTTTTATAAGAGCTTAGAAAATGGAGATGGAGTAACAACAAATGAAAAGCCTGATAAAGAGAAAGCTCTGAAATTCTGGAAGAATTTGTGGGAAAACAACAAGAAGCACAACAGAAATACAACATGGATCAAGCAAGTTGAGGATTCTATTAAAGTGCATAAAATGGAAGATGTGAAAATAACAAAAGAAATGGTGCAAAGGCAGTCAAGAAAAATAAAGAATTGGAGTGCACCTGGACCAGATGAGCTACATGGTTTGTGGCTAAAGGCACTTACAAGTACACACAAAAGATTGGCAGACCAAATGAACCAGATCTTAAAAACACCTGACAATGATGAATGGATGACAACTGGGAGGACATTTTTGATCCAAAAAGATAAAGAAAAAGGAAAGGACCCTGGAAACTATAGCCAATCACCTGCTTGCCAACAACATACAAGCTCCTTACTGGTATCATTGCAAACAAAATTTACAGACACTTGGAAAGAAATGACTTGCTTCCTGTAGAACAGAAAGAATGCTGCAAAAATTCAAGAGGAACAAAGGATCAACTGCTGATTAACAAGCTAATCCTAAATAATTCAAAGAAAAGACGAACCAAGCTGTTCATGGCTTGGATAGACTATAAGGAAGTGTTTGATTCAGTTCCCCACAGCTGGATCAAGAAATGCCTGAAAATCTTTGGCATTAGCAGCAACATACAAAAATTCTTGGAAACTTCAATGAACCTCTGGAAAACAAAGCTTGTGGCTAATGGAGAAGAACTGGGTGAAGTTGAAATTAAATGTGGCATTTTCCAGGGTGATTCCCTTTCACACCTACTTTTTATACTCTCAATGCTACCACTGACAACCATTTTGAAGAAGTGAACTGTGGATACGAACTCTGAAAATTTCACACTTGGTGTACATGGATGATTTGAAGCTGTTTGGTAAAACAAAAGCTGAACTGAATTTATTAATTGAAAACACAAAAGAATTTAGCCAAGACATTGGTATGCAGTTTGGAATTGACAAATGTGCAACAATGGCAACCAAAGCAGGCAAGGTCCTAGAAGATGATGGAATACAACTTGAGAATGAAGAAATGATAAAGGCAGTAAAACCAGAAGAAGGCTACAAGTACTTGGGGATTTTAGAGGCCTCTGACTTAATGCATAATAAAGTCAAGGAATTAACCTCAGCCAAGTACATTCGACGAATTTGCAAGATATTAAAGTCCAAACTGAGTGGAGGAAACATCATAAAAGCCATAAATACCTGGGCTATACCTGTAATTCGATACTCTGCAGGAATAATTGACTGGACCCAGATGAAGTTGGATAATTTGAACAGAAAAACAAGGAAGCTTATGACAATGAATCATGCTTTGCACCCTAAAAGTGATGTTGACCGATTGTATCTACCGAGAGCAGAAGGTGGTCGAGGACTCCTACAAGTAAAGCAGACTGTGGAAGAAGAAAGACACAGCTTGAATGATTACATCCCAAAAAGTGAAGAACCAATGATTAAGGAAGTAAATAAAGGAGGCCTTTTGAAGACAACTAAGTTAAAAGCTGAATATAAGAAAGAAGTAATTGAGACTTCCAGTTCCGGCTACGGTTCGCGACGGGCAAGTTTTGCTCGCCCCGTGCACTCCTGGTGGGCTCCCCTTTGATCGGGGGGGGCACAGGATGCCCTAGAGGGGCTCCTGCTGAGGGGGCGGCGTAGCGGGGGATCTCCTGTGTCAGCGGCGGCCGGGGGCCCCCCCGCATTGCCCTAGGCACCGGGAGGCAAGAGGGGAGGCGCTGCGGCGTCTTCGCGTTGAGGCAGCCGGATGAAACTCGAGATTCGAAGGATGCAGTTGCTGTGCGGTGAGATGGAGATCCCCCCCGTTCCCTTTGATGATTGAATGAAAATAAACAGACTGTCAGCTATTTGGAAAGATCTTCAATTTGTGGCTGGGAAGTGTGATTGGAGGGAGGGGGATTTCCCCCCCCCTTGGACAAGCGGCTTGAAACTGTTTTGCTCCCTGCCTCCAGAAGAGGAGGGAGGGAGCCTTGGAATGGAATCACCCTCGTAGCTAAAAGCAGATTTCCTTTACTGCAATTGTGAAATGAGGTGATGATCTGTTGTACTTTGAAAACCTTGAAAACTTTTGCCTTGGGATCCCGGAGCTGGCAGGGCAAGATGGCACACTTCCGTTGTCTTTATGTACTTTGAAATTTGACTCCACCTACAGAAGTTGCTGGCATTTTGTCTTTGTCTCCGTGGCACTCAGAGAAGTCTCGTGTTACATCTTAATCTGGACTTGGAACAAAGGACTTTATTGCTTTATTTCCTAGGTCCCTATTTGTCTGGGCTCCTCTGCCTCGCGATCTCTCTCGGCTACCCACCTCCTCAGTTGCTCTTTTTCTGTATTGACATTTTCATCTCTGAGCTCTGATTACCACAATGCCACCCAAAAGACCACCACTGGGGAAGCCGGGATTTGCGGGCTCCGCCCCAACATCCTCAACGTCCAGCCCCAGCGGACAACAGACACTAACTTCCTTGTTCCAGCCCAAGCCCTCTGAAGTGGACTTTCAACAGATGTTTGAACAACTCTTAAAGGGTCAGGAGGAATTAAAAAATCAACTGAAAGAAATGAACGAGCAGATCAGAGAGAATAAAGACCATGTGACCCAAAATTCACAGAGACTGGAACTTTTGGAGGAAGGAATGGCTGAGATGAGAAGAGAGGTAAAGGGAGTGCAGAAAGGAAATCAAGAACTGGAGAACCACCAGATAAAAATGGAATTTGAACGAATGTCCTTCTTTCTTAGGTTTCAAAATGTAATTGAGGTTGATGATGAAAACTTGAGGGATATTATGGCAAATTTATTGGCTGAATTTATTGGAAAAGACAGACAACAGATGGGGTGGGACATGGACCTGGTTTATAGAGTAAACTCAACATATGCTAGAACACACAATGTCCCAAGGGAGGTACACATCAAATTTCTTAGAAAGACCACAAGAGACGAGATTCTGAGTGCACAAAGGGGGCAAACATTAAAATATAAGGATAGAGAAATAGCCATTCTGAAACAGATCCCAAAGAAAGTTAGAGATAAAAGAAAAAAATATTCACTCTTAGCAAATAAATTATACCAGAAAGGGGTGTGGTTTCGATGGCTGTTGCCAGAATTCTGGGAGGACACGAGAGTTAGAATCAACACGACCACTGAGGCTGAGGCCTTTATGGAAAAAAATAAAGTCCTCCTAGATAAACCTAATGACACTACACCGGACTTACAGGACATGGGGGGTGCCGGAGCCCTGCCAGTGGGGGGAGAAGAGGCAACATTGAGAAAACTCAGATCACAAAAATGAACTTGAAAATCTGTGTGATATAAAATGATTGAAATTATCTTAAGATAAAAGTTTATTGCTGACAAAATAGTACTTAGTAATAACAAACTAATGTATTAGTAAATGAAAGTTATGAGAATGGGGGGGAGGGCCATTTCCTGCATAATGTAACTGTCAAAATTTGTACTTCATCCATTACCCCTTTCCTTGAATATTTTGTTTTAAAAACCAATAAAATTTTGTTTAAAAAAAAGAAAGAAGAAAGAAGTAATTGAGAAGCAAGCTGAAAATTGGAAAAGCAAAGCTATGCATGGCCAATACTTGAAAAGTATTGAAGGCAAAACTGACCAAAAACTAACTTGGAACTGGTTAAGATCAGGAATACTGAAAAAAGAAACAGAAGGCTTTATTCTGGCAGCTCAAGAACAAGCCTTAGCCACAAATTGCATGAAGGCAAAAATTCAACATGTTACCACCAACAGCAAATGTAGCCTATGTAATGAGAAAGATGAGACAGTCAACCACGATCAGCAGGTGCAGCAAAATTTCACAAACTGACTACCTACAACGCCATGACCGTGTTGCTAAGATTATTCAGTGGAAATTGTGCCAAAAGTTTGGATTTGAGTACAGCAAAAACCACTGGGACCATCAGGTTGAGAAGGTTTTAGAGAATGAGAAAGTCAAGATCTTGTGGGACTTCAGAATCCAGACTGACAGGCACTTGGCCTACAACACACCTGACATAACAATAATGAAAATAAAAAAGTATGGTTTATTGACATTGCAATACCTGGTGATGCACTAATTGAAGATAAACAGCAAGAAAAAATCACAAACTACTGGGACTTGCAAATTGAGGTTGAGAGACTGTGGAAAAAGAAACCCTGTGTTGTCCCGATTGTAATTGGAGCCCTTGGAGCAATACCTAAAGGGCTACCTCGCTATTTGAAAATTCTAAATTTACCGGACTTGAACATTCTGATTCTACAAAAAACCACCTTACTTGGAACAACTTATATCCTCCGACGTTACCTTAACAGTTCCTAGGTCCTTGGTTAGGACTCGAGCTGTAGAGCTACCAACCAGCCGCAAAGGCTGTGAATCTCACCAAATATTAACAACATCCTCATCATCCTCATCATCCTCATCATCCTCATCATCATCATATCACTACTGCTATGCAATATTTCTTTCTGAGCTAGCAGGACTGAATTCTGAAATACAATATCTTAGCTCTTAACATTGGACACTGTAATATCCATGCTGAGTGTTCTAGCTGGGAGAACAACAGGTGGACAGAACTGAGGCGAGCCAGGTCTTCAACACATATAAGGTGGGGACTCTTCAAATTGATATCTTGTCCCATGTATGCAGTAAGACACACATTAAATTAGGAACTGAAAAGAATTAAATGTAGAAAAGTCCCATGTAGCTATGTTTTCATAGTTAGACCACTCTCTGGTCAGTTTAAGATTAAGTATTATAAACTTCTGTGGGGATTGAAGAACTGTGAAAACAGTCTAATCTAGTTGTGTGAAGTTAATTTAACCTACAAATAAGTTTTAAACATGTCACATTCTAAAATTGAGCAGTAGCACAATTTGTACTTAACATTGCAATGACCCTGTAAATCTTTGTAACAGGAGAGTCATCACTAAGAACACATAGGTTTCAACTTGTGCTGAAATCAACCATTTGAGGCACATATTTCTTTAAAAGACAATAGGTGATGAACAGTGTGATAAATCCAGTCTGTCTTTGGAATCATGTAAAATCTGTTCAGAGATATATTTGCTAGTTAAACTGCTGATAAAGTCAGTACAGTGCAGTATGATCTGAGAATCATTAGCCTGGCTGAAAAGTCAGAATTCGGGATACATAAGGTCAGTTGTTCTATTTTTATGGATAATTTCTAATTAGTATTACTCACTGATTGCATCCTTGGGGAAATGTAGCAACCAGTTGCAAATTGAAATATTCACTGCTTAGTAATGAAAGCAAGAAGGGCTAAAAATCAGTGTGTGTGTGTGTGTGTGTGTGTGTGTGTGTGTGTGTGTGTGTGTTTTCTATCCGACACTTTTAACTGGGCGAAACAATGCATTTCTCGGCCAAACGTTGTCAACAAGTTTGTAAGTAAGATAACCCACAGAATGCCAGGATCCATTATTCCCAAGGGAATGAAATTTCGGCAAGTTGTGGAAACTTTAGAAAATTAGAGAATTATCTGTTTCCGTATCTCATTCTGTTGCTTCTCTATAGTTGAAATACTAGTTTCAATCTATTCAGTATACTAGTTCCAACCTAGAGAATTTGAATGTGTGGGTAGGGTATCTGATATTTGGAGAATGCGCCTTAACTGGTTTGTGGATAGATTTAATTTTTCATAATTGTAAAAGAAAAGGAAGCATCATCTCCTACATGTTAGAGAAGGAAGGAAGGGACTAGAGGGAGGATTTCTAATGCTCCTTGACAGTGTCCCACAAGGAAATTCAATGGGGAAACTGGCAGGAAGTCAGAAATTACTCCTGTTCTCACTGGTTTTTTGCTTTCATCCATGATAATTTTGTTTCTTTTTAGGTAAGGAAATATCCCTGAAATATAAGCTAATGGAAATATTTTAATCACTGAAACTATGTTTTAATGCACAAAAATAATGACTAGATCTGTATATGAAGCCATTCAGGGAAGGATACCATAAATCTATAGCCTTTTAAACATTGCTGAACGAAAACAGCCAGCATCTGGATGATCCATTTTAAGTTCTACTGTTGAAAGCAGTTGAGAATGAAGACAAGAAATGTTCCAGCTTTTCCCAGCCTCTGATAAGCACTATCTGTGCTACAATAACAATGATAGGTTGTTTGGTATGTTATTTTCAGAAGACAGCACCATTTGAGCATAACTTCACACTTATAATTCTGCTCTTACAGTTCTAAGGTTTGACAAACCTTTTGAGTAATAACAGAATCAAATCTAATATGATTCTTATTTCACAGCTGTGCTTGCTACTATACAGAAGCATTGGCTGTTCAACAGAGCAGATCCAGATATTGTACTGTTTCCCAATTAATAGGCTCACCTTCAGAGGTGTTCAGCAAAGGAATGAACATTCCCTGAGCCATGGCAGTTCCTGTAATGAAGATTGCCATTTCCTGGTGCTATCCTTATAGAATAGAGGGGATAGGTTTTCTCATCCTTTCTTCAAGCTTCCCCCCCCCCCAACTTTTTTCTACAGAATGTCAACGGGGATTATGGTAAAATGATGACATTCTGGGTTTTGGAGAAACTACGGTTTAATTGGGCTTCTTTAGGTGTTGGTCTTGGTTTTAGAACAGTTACTCTTTTTCTCATTAAACTGTTTAGATAACACAGCTAACCAAGATAAATTATTTTAATTCCCAAAGCCCAAGGACTCTTTGGATCTTTTTAGATTTTTAATTTAGTAATTTATGTAAAATGTTTCTATTTCACTTCCTGTTGAAAAATAGCCTTGCAATGCTTTACTATAAAGTAATTTGTTAGAACAGTCAATAAACATATACATGAAATCATATTACTTATTATAATTTACACCTCCATCCCATCACAATCAATTTGACTTTTGGTAACATATACAATAGAAATCAAAATGTAAAAACATTCACAGTAAGGATTTTTTTGAAAAAAGCTTTGTGACAATAAAATAAGAAGAAGAAAAAAGAAACAAAATAAAGTAGAACAAAAAATTGTGCCAACAAGTTAAAATGCCTTCTGGAACAATTCCAGCTTCAATATCTTTCTGATTGCATTGAAGCATTATGCCAGCCTGATCTCCATGGGGAGACTGTTCAAAAGGACTAGTACTACCATAAAGAAGTAGAACTTCTTTGCTTCAGCTTCATTTACTAGGGCAATCAAAATAGTTTTTCTCTACATCAGGTTTCACAACTGGAGGTCTAGGAGAGGATGCCTATGGATCAGTGGTGGGTTTCAAATTTTTTTACTACCAGTTCTGTGGATGTGGCTTATTTTGTGGTGTGGCTTGGCAGTCATGTGACTGGGTGGGTGTGGTCAATTTAGCCTTCTATTTTGCCACTTTATCAATCCGTTAAACAATACACATAGCCCAGTGGTGGGTTCCTGCCGGATCGCACCGGATCGCGCGCTCCCTTTCGGCGCTAAACCCGGAAGTACGGTCTTGCCCCGCCCCTGGCGACATGATGACGCTTGCCTGCACTCCACCAGCTCGGCTGGGAACGGAGACGTTTCCTCAGCGGAGCGGAGCGCCTGAAAGGGACACAGGCTCAGCCTGCCAGGCTGCCACCACTCCACTGAAGACATTGCTGAGCAGAGAAACGTCTCCGTTCCCAGCCGAGCTGGTGGAGCGCAGGCAAGCGTCGTTGCGTCGCCAGGGGCGGGCCAAGACCGTACTTCCAGGTTTAGTGCCGAAAGGGAGCGCGCGATCCGGGTTTAGCGCCGAAAGGGAGCGTGCGCGATCCGGCAGGAACCCACTACTGACATAGCCCCTTTTCTATTCTTTTTAATACTGCATGAAATTTTTGCTCTAGGTTTTTTTTTACTAGGGGGAAAAGGTTGGCAATGCCTGGGTATTTCTCCTCTGTGTTAGAGGAACTAAAATAACCAAAATGGTATAAGGTCTGCTGCTGGAGCAGGGGGTTGGACTAAATAACCTCTGAGTCCCTTCCAGTCCTGGATTGCTGTGCTGTTTCAAAGCATCCTCTGAAGTTGCATCTAGTGCCAGATTTGTGGTCCTTCCTTCCTCTCTTTTTCCCCTCCCTCCCTCTATCCATCCATCCATATCTCATTCACTTTCCCTTCCCTTTTTCTTCCTTCCTTCTCTCCCTCTCTCTCGTTTCTTTCTTTCTATCCTCCCTTCCTCCCTCCCTTCCTGTGAAGAACCAAGGTGGTCTTTGGTAGGAGGAAGAAAAGCGAGATGTTTTGAAAGTGAGACCATGCCCATTGATCATCTGGCACTCTTAGAGCTCCACTGTTGATTAGCTTAGCCTAAGCAAGGATAGCTAGTCGAACTTTCAACTTTCAATAAGCTCTCAACTCAGAGGTCTTCAAACTTGGCAATTTTAAGTCTTGTGGACTTCAACTCCCAGAATTCTCCAGCCAGCAGAGCTGAATTCTGGGAGTTGAAGTCCACAAGTCTTAAAGTTCCCAAGTTTGAAGGCTTCTCTGCTCCATGCACTTGGGGATCCCCAAACGGTGAAGATTTCTTTCTTTCTTTCTCTCTTGAAGCTCCCCCTGCTTTTGCTCCCAGAGGGGTTCAGGGGTTCAGGCTTGGTAGTCCCCCACTCTATTTTGGGCCTAGCAGGCCTCCTTGAAGCCTCCTGGGAACCAAAATGGGGCTCATGGGGCTTCTGGAAGGGGCAGGTAAGGTTGCGAGCCCGGTGGGGGTGGTGCTGGGGGGCCTAGCGAGACTTACCTGTAGGCAGGAGGAGAAGGGAGTTCAGTTGGAGTGCAGGGCAGGCACCACATGGCAGCTTAGGCAGGCAAGGCAGCTTAGGCAAGGAAGCCACCAGGGAGGTGAGGAGTGACTGGGTGGGGCAGGCGGGCACATAAAATGGTCTGCACATGTGCACAACATTAAAAAAGAATTACATTTTTTCAATGAAGATTGTTCTGTGCATGTACAGAACAGAAAACCAAGATGGCGCCGCCAAGGATAGAACCGGTATGGTCACGTGTCTGCCGGAGTTACTACCTGTTCTATCCTTGACCTATGACCAATCTGCCCTGCCTGATAGCTAGCAACAGCCAAATTGCACCTGACTGGCTAGGACGCAACTTGGCTGAGCGCGGGCTGTTCAGGCTGTTTCCATTGGCTGCCCTGCTTGACAGCTCCGTATAAATAGCTGTCAAGCAGGGAAGGTGCTAAACTTCGCCTGTTGCTTGTTGCTTGCTTCTGTTTGTAAAAAAAGCTGTTAAAGTTCCCTCAGAGTGAGTCCTGCCTCATCCTTCAACTATTTTACATTGGCGACGAAGGTGGGATCTCTGAAGGCCATCTAACAGCGTTATGTAGGGAGCGAACGGAGTTCCCTCAGCCGACTCTCAGGCTGCAGCCTATTCCGCACACTATTGCCTCATCGACGCGGCAACTGCTACTATGGCATCCATGCCACCTTTTGCTCCATACAGAACCGACGGTGAGACCTGGGCCGGGTTCATGGAGCGGTTCGAGTGTTTTCTGATCACTAATGGCAACCAAGACCTGCCCGCAGAACACAAAGTTAGTTTTTTTCTTAGTTGCTGTGGGCCGGCTATGTTCAATTCAGCCAGAGCCCTCGCCGCTCCTCTGCCAGCTCACACCCTCACATGGGAAAACCTGACAGCTAAGCTGAAGAACCATTATGCCCCAGCACCCTCAGGATCGCCCGCCGTTATGCACTCCGCCAATGCGTACAAAAGGAGACTGAGTCTATCAGCCAGTTCCTGCAGTTGTTGCAAATGGCGGCTATCCCTTGCGAATTCGCAGACTTGGATGACTCCTTAGTGGAGCAATTCGTCTGCGGGGTCAAGGACCGCCGCCTGAGGCGACGGATGCTGGCCCGCCCTGAGATCACGTTGCAGCAGGCGGTGGAAGAGGCCAGAGCCGCGGAGCTCTCCGACACGTCCACAGCAGAGATGAGCCTCTACCAGCTGCCGCTTCCACCCAACCAGACCTGCTTGATTGATGAACTCGTGCCGCTGGACGACCCGGAGGGCGAGGACCAGGTGGACCAGTTGGGATCCACACCTAGGTGCCGGGTGCAGCAACCCTCCCGCCAAACCTTGACTGCCTGCCTTGGCTGCGGAGGGAACCACGGCCTGGCCGTTTGCCCTTCCAAAACTTCTGTGTGCCACCGCTGCCACAAGAAGGGCCACCTAGCCCAAGTCTGCCGGGCTGCCTTGCTGCTGCCTCAGCACCCTGAAGTCCACGGCCAGACATCCAACCAGCCGGCGCAGCTGTCCCTCCAGCAGCCTCGCTGCCAACAACGCCGCCAAGACGACTGTTTTACAGTGGAGCCGGACCTCCCTGCCACCCCTGCAGTGTTGGTCTGCCACGCATCTGCAAGTGCTAAGAAGATTAAAGTCTCCGTGTTGCTCGAGGGGTCGCCCTGTTTAATGGAGGTTGACTCCGGGTCCTCCCGCTCCTTCTCTCTTGGGCTGACTTCTCCCGTCTGTGCCTTGGCATCACGCAGGGCCATCTGACACCTCCGGACACAACCTTACGTGACTACCAGGGGACTATCATTCCCACCCTGGGTTGTTATGCACTGCGGGTGGAATATGGGGGGTTTAGTGGATGCCTGTCAGTCCTTGTAGTAGAGAACCCTCTGCCGGCCCTGCTGGGCCTGGATTGGTTCCCCGCTTTGGGCCTGTCACTGCAGGAGGTGCATCACACCGATAACACGCCCCCCGACATTGAGGACGTCCTGGCTGCATACGCTGACGTTTTTGATGGGGATCTGGGGAGGTATAAGGGTACCCCAATCTCTCTAAGTCTTGACCCCCAGGTTGCCCCAATCAAGCTGAAGGCCCCAGGGTGCCTTTTGCCTTGAGGGCAAAGGTTGATGAGGAATTGGACAAATTGTTGGCACAGGGCGTGCTAGAGCCCATCGACCATTCCAGATGGGAGACCCCAATTGTGGTCTCTGTCAAGACCGACGGGACTGTTCGCATCTGCACCAACTATAAGTCGGCCATCAACCTTGCCCTCCAGGCAAACCCCTATCCAGTCCCTGTTGTGCAGCACCTGCTCCATTCTCTGGGGCAGGGCTGCATTTTCGCCAAACTGGACATGGCGCAGGCCTACCAGCAGCTCCCGGTGGATGATGATGCGGCGGCTGCCCTGACCATCGTCACTCACTGAAGAGCTTTCCACTGCCGACGCCTTCAATTCGGCATCTCCGTTGCCCCGGGGATCTTCCAGAGCCTCATGGAGCGGCTGCTCCATGGGCTCCCTGGCGTCGTCCCCTATTTCGATGATGTCCTGATCGCTGCAAACAGCCACTCAGGACTCATTGAAATCCTGCGGAAGGTCCTCGACCGTTTTAGGGGCGTGGGCTTAAAATTAAAACGCAGCAAATGTTCTTTTGCTGCGCAAAAGGTGGATTTCCTGGGCTTCTCCATAGATGCCCAGGGCATCCACACCACCCCTTCCAAGGTGTCTGCCATAAGGAACGCCCTGACGCCTACCTCCAAGGCGGAGCTTCAGGCGTTCCTCGGGCTCTTGAATTTTTACGCACCATTTTTGCCTCACAAGGCGTCACTAGCCGAGCCGCTGCATCGGTTGCTCGACCGATCCACGGCCTGGTGCTGGGGAAGCCACGAAGTGCAAGTGTTCACAGCTGTCAAAGCCATGCTTACATCATTGGCAGTCCTAGTTCAGTATAGTGACAGGCTGCCTCTGACGCTAGCATGTGACGCCTCCCCCGTGGGCCTGGGGGCTGTCCTGAGCCATGTTCTCCCAAATGGCTCAGAAGCCCCCATAGCTTTTTATTCCCGGACACTATCTCCAGCGGAGAGGAACTATAGCCAGATTGACAAGGAGGCTCTGGCTGCTGTGTCCAGGGTTAAAAAGTTCCACGATTACCTCTATGGATGGCATTTTACGTTGTTCACTGACCACAAGCCTCTCCTTGGGCTTCTGGCCAGTGACCGTCCAACCCCTCCTATTCTGTCCCCGCGTATGACCCGCTGGACGGAGTTCCTAGCGGCATACTCCTACACCCTGCTCTATCAGCCTGGGAAGCAGCTGGGGCATGCTGATGCCCTCAGCCATTGTCCCCTCCCTGCCTCTGACCCACAGGCTGTCCCTTGCCTCTCCGTCCTCGCTATTGCTGACCTGGACCTGCCACTGTCAGCTAGTGATGTGGCTGCCCTTTCCGGGGCTGACCCTGTCCTCTCACAGGTCATGGCATGGGTCATGAGAGGCTGGCCTGAGGAGAGGGTTCCCGACGACTTCCACCCCTTCAAGACCGGGCAGCTGGAGCTGTCCCTCCACAGTGGGTGCCTCCTATGGGGTGACAGGGTGATTATCCCACCGGGCCTTCACCACCAGGTGCTGTCTCGCCTCCACGAGGGCCACCCAGGCATAGCGCACATGAAAGTGCTCGCAGCTATGTCTGGTGGCCACGTTTGGATGACGAGATAGCGTCCTAGGTGGCCCGGTGCTCCCCCTGCCAACAGTCCCGGCCTGCACCCCTGCCGCGACCCCTAGGGAATGGGAGCTGCCCAGGGGTCCTTGGTACATTTGGATGTTGCGGGGCCCTACCGTGGCCAGTCGTTCCTGGTGGTCGTGGACGCTTACTCTCGCTGGGTAGAGCTTGTCCTAATGGCTTCCACCACGGCAGAGTCCACTGTCCGGGCCTTGCGGTGCCTTTTCGCCACCCATGGCCTGCCGGACATTGTCATCTCTGACAATGGGCCACAATTCACATCCATGACCTTCCAGGAATTCCTGGCTGCCCAGGGCATCCGCCATGCCCCGGTCACCCCATACCATCCAGCCAGCAATGGCCGGGCGGAGTGCGCTGTCCGCTCGGCCAAAGAGGATGGTTGGGGGCGATTGACCTGCAAGGGTAGCTGCTTACCTTCTAGGTCAGCATTCCACCCCTTGCCCCATCTCTGGGAAAACCTCGGTGGAGCTGCTTATGGGCCAGTGCCTGCGGACCACCCTAGATAGATTGCACCCGCTCTATTCTGGGGAACAGCCTGGCAACCTGGGACCCCCTCCCCGTAGCTTCTGGGTTGGGGACCCTGTCTGGGCCAGGTCTTACTCAGGGGATCCGAGGTGGGTGCCTGCCACCATCACCTCCATAACTTGTCCCTGTTCTTACAGGGTCCACCTACCCGATGGCAACGAATGGCGGCGCCATGTGGATCAATTGAAGCGCTGCCTACCACCGGAGACCACCTCTCAATCCGATCCGCCGAGGCTGGCCACGACCATTCTGCAATCGACCCCCGACATTCCACTGCCCATGGCCATGCTTCCTGGTGAGCCCCTTCCCCACCTGGGCCTCACAGCACCGGATGCCGCCTACGGGCTTCCTCTCAGGGGCAGGCCTTCCCAGACACGCCCCTCCTGGTTTTCCATACCTGTAGGCCTTTCCCGAGTCAGGCCTCTCCTCCTCCGACACTGCCGCCGGCAGCCATTCTCAAGCCCACCTCCAACTGCCACGCCCCCTCACCCTGTCCTACCTGTGTTGCAGGCTCCGCCTTCTGGACCAGGCCCAGATGACATCACCTGGAGCTACAATCCCTTTGGGGGGGAGCTTCCACGGGCACATCCTCCTCCGCCGGCGACTTGCCCTCAACTGAGGTGTTCTGGGCGGATCGCCCAGCCTATCTTCGCGACTATGCTTGGATAATCTCCGCGCGTGCATCCTCGCTGGGGGGGAAGAAGTGTTTTATCCTCGACCTACGACTGGTCTGCCCTGCCTGACAGCTAGCAACAGCCAAGTCGCGCCTGATTGGCTAGGAGGCGGCTTGGCTGAGCGCGGGCTGTTCAGGCTGTTTCCATTGGCTGCCCTGCTTGACAGCTCCGTATAAATAGCTGTCAAGCAGGGAAGGTGCTAAACTTCGCCTGTTGCTTGTTGCTTGCTTCTGTTTGTAATAAACACTGTTAAAGTTCCCTCAGAGTGAGTCGTGCCTCATACTTCAACTATTTTACACTACCTATTCGGCTGAATCGTACCATAGGGGTAGGAACCCCTTCTGCCATGGATTCCCTGGGAGATCATTATTTCATTATAAACAAAATAAAAACCAAATACCCACTAATCTCCAACAGTCTTATAAGGGACGTACAATACAAATAACAAACCAAGAGAGTGACATGGATACAATTCCTATACTGGATTTACAAAAGAAATTTGTAAATTGTTAAAATTTGAAGAACGTAATGAGAAGGCACGAATAAAAAAATGAAAAGAAATCAAGTACCACAACATTATCTGAATGGACTAAAGACTGTTAGAAGTAAAAGGAACAAATATAAAGCTAGTTTGTTTGAATATATATATATATATATATATATGTATGTATGTATGTATGTATGTATGTATGTATGTATGCATGCATGCATGTATGTGTATATGTATACGTATACGTATATGTATATGTACCATATTTTTCAGAGTATAAGACACATCTTTTCCCCCCAAAAAAGAGGATGAAAATCTTAGTCTTATATACTGAATATAGCATTTTTGGCCTACCGAAACTCCACCCCATTTGCTTGACGTGAAGAGGGTTTGGGAGGCTTGCAAAGTGATCCTGGGGGTTAGGGACTGCAAAAATGAGCAAAAAACAAACCATTTTTGCCCCCCCCCCCAGCCCTTAGGAGCACTCTACAAGCCTCGCAAAGCCACTACAGCCCGGCTTTTTTTTTTTTTTTTACAAAAATGGGTCTTTTTGCAAAAAATGGGCTGTTTTTTGCTCATCCCCCCCCAATCTCCAGGAGCACTCTACAAGCCACACAAAGCTCTGCGTGCCCTTCCCCCCCCCCAAAAAAAACAAGGCGTGCAGAGGGTTTGGGAGGCCTGCAGAGTGCAAACATTTTTTTTAAAATTTACCTCTTCAAAATCATGGTGCGTCTTACTCGGGTGCATCTTATAGTCCGAAAAATACGGTATATGTATATATGTGTAAATACGGTATACGTATGTATTTGTGTGTGTGTGTGTATGTGTGTGTGTATGTGTGTGTATGTGTGTGTATGTGTGTGTGTGTTATGACAAAGCACCTGGTATGCTCAAATATGAAATAGATCTATACTAATCTCCCTTTATTTATTTATTTATCAGCACAAATGCAACACACACACACACGTATGTATGTGTGTGTATAAAACCTTCTTTATATATTTCTTTTTTTTTCTTTACTACATCCTTATTCTGCTTTAAACATATAAAGTGTTTTAGGTGTCCCTACACCATTTTGACAATTTATTAAATGTTTCTTTTTCTTATATGATAGAAGGAGCATTCTTGTAACAATGGTGTTAGGCTGCTGGTGCTAAAGAAAAGCTCTAAGCATTCTAGCAGATAGAGCTATTGATCTATAAAAAGTGCAAAAAAGTCATGCAATTTATTTTCAAATTTGTTTCCATACTCATAAGAGATTGTTCTGTAGAATTTTTTTTTCTAAATCTTTTTATTTGTAACCTTTAGAATCAAACAGAATGTTAACTCCTAATGGTTTGATATCAAAAGATTTTTATCCAGAGAGAGCACTAATTTCGGAAATAATTATTTTTACACATGTGTAAAGTCCAATACTATTATTTTTACACAGGGGTGGAATTTAATTTCTCTGCCCGGTTGCCGAGTGGGCGTGGTGTAGTGACTTCTTGCACCACAGCAGTGGAAGGGGGGACATTTTCACCCTCCCCAGACTCCTGAGGGTTTTTTGTCCCCGGGAAGGCAAAAACGGCCTCCTTTGGGCTCTGGATGCAGAAACAGCCCATTTCCAGACTTTTGGTAGGCCCATTTTTTGCCCTCCCAGAGCCTCCACACTGGCCTTGCACTTACCTGGCACAATGAACAGGCCACGTGGACTCCTGGGAGGGATGGGGTGGGTGGGATCAGCAAGTCCTTGTAACTACCGGTTTGGCGAACCAGATTAAGATTAACCTCCAGTTCGCCCCAACTGGTCCGAATCGGCTGAATCACACCCCTGCTTTTACAGTTATTATACCTATTTTATGTTTGAAATAGGTTTATTCAGAATTATTATAAGATGGTATTATTTATGACATAAAAAACAAAACAGATATCTTTCAGCTTCCTGCTGCAGAGCATTACCTATTTATATTACAAGTAGAAAGAGCGTTGGTCCTTACCTGAACGCTTATTTTCGGTGGTAAAGGTGGGAGGGACTACGCGTGGGTTTGATACAGCCTGATTGGTCCAAAGACTGAGGGATTTTTCTTTTAGTGTCCTCCTTTCCCTCCTGGCCCCCAGTTCCCGAGGTTGCATGGAAAAGCTGATATTCATATGTAAGGAAATAACCGTGGAAACAATACCAGAACACAAAGACAAGCAACAAATCATAATTAACGACCCCCCCCTGACCCCTCTATACTTTGGGCGGGAACGTAGTCCCTCCCACCTTTACCACCGAAAATAAGCGTTCAGGTAAGGACCAACGCTCTTTTTCCGGTGGTTTCGGTGGGAGGGACTACGCGTGGGACATACCCAAGCTACGTCCCAGGGTGGGAAGAACTCAACGTGGAAGGGGGGGTCGCCACTTGTTGGAGCACTCTACGGCCGAAGGCCGCATCTCCCGAGGCGAAATGATCGAGGCGGTAGTGCCTGACGAAGGGAGAGGGTGAGGCCCAGGTGGCCGCCCTGCAAATATCCTCCAGTGGAGCCCTAGTCGCCCAGGCGGCAGTGGTGGCCGCGCTCCTAGTAGAGTGTGCCGTTATACCCTGAGGGGGAGTCAGGTGCAAGGCCTGGTATGCTTCCGAAATTGCCTGCCGGACCCACCTGCCAATGGTGGCCGAGGATACCCTAGCCCCCAGGGTCCCTGGTAAGAAGGACAGAAATAAGGCTTCCGATCTTCTAAAGGAGGAGGTGCGACTGAGATAGATGCGGAGAGCCCTTCTAACATCCAAACGATGCCAACTGACCTCCTTCTCGTGAACAGGAGCCGGACAAAAATTAGGTAATATGATCTCTTGGGAACGATGGAAAACAGAATTGACTTTGGGCAGGAAGACCGGGTCCAGTCTGAGGACGACCCTATCTTGGTGAAACTGACACAAGTCCTCCTTGGATGACAAGGCCCCCAGTTCGGAAATGCGTCTGGCCGAAGTAACGGCCACTAGAAAAACTACCTTTAAGGTAAGGAATCTGAGATGTACTGTTCTCAGGGGTTCGAAGGGGGCCCCAGTCATTGCCCTAAGGACTAGCGCCAAGTCCCAGGTGGGGAACCTATGTACCGGAGGGGGACATAGATTAGCAGCGCCTTTGAGAAACCTCTTAATTAACGCTGACTGAGTTAAAGAACCCGTCCCTACCCCCGAAAGAATGGAAGACAAGGCCGCTGTCTGCCTCTTTAATGTATTGTGGGACAGCCCGCGATCTAGCCCGTGTTGTAGGAATTCCAGGACCTCCGCGACCGAGGCTGAGGTCGGGTCAATGCTAAACCTCCCACACCAGGTAGCAAAGGTTGACCACGTTGAGTTGTAAATACGCGTGGTCGAGGGGCGTCTAGAAGCCTCGATGGTAGATATTACTTTGGCTGAAAGATTAACGCCCCTTAGGATGCTCCGCTCAATAGCCAAGCGGTCAGCTGGAGCCACTCGGGCTCCGGATGGCAAAGAACCCCTTGGAATAAGGTTACCTCCCCCTGTGGAATCCGCCAATGGGGGGCTACGGACAGTTGTATAAGGTCCGCGAACCACGGGCGTCTTGGCCAAAATGGGGCTATCAGAATGACTAGGGCCTTCTCCAGAACAATCTTCCTCAGGGTGCCCTGAATCAAGGGAATGGGAGGAAAGGCATAAAGGAGGCCGGGAGGCCACGGGCACCGCAGAGCGTCCGTGTTCTCCGCATGTCGAGCCGGGAAGCGGGAAAAGAAGCGTGGGAGCTGAGCGTTGCTCGGACTGGCAAAAAGGTCCACCAGAGGAGCCCCGAATCGGTGGCATATCTTGTGAAATATGGTCGGGTCGAGCTGCCACTCTCCGTGATCCACGGTCGCTCGACTCAGCCAGTCCGCCTGGTGGTTGGCAATGCCCGAAATGTGCTCTGAGATGATCGAGGCCAGATTCTTCTCCGCCCACCTGCCAAGCTTTTGAGCCTCCAGCCATAGACTTTTGGAGTGCGTCCCCCCTTGACGATTTATGTGCGCTTTCGCTGCCACATTGTCCGTCAAGAGAAGGACGTGACGGTTGTGAATATGGTCCCGGAAGTGAAGAAGGGCCAGACGAGCCGCCTTGAGTTCTAGCCAATTGATGTTGTGGCACAGGTCGGATTTGGACCAACGTCCCAGTGCCAGGCTGGACTCCATCACTGCGCCCCAGCCGAACAGGCTCGCGTCTGTTGTGATGGTGACTCTGTCCGGTTCCCAGAACTCGGCCCCGCGATTCAAGGTTGGTTTCAGCCACCACTTCAGAGACCACCGGAGATCTGGCGGAATCCGAATGGGTCGCGGAGAGTTGCTGAGCAATTGTCTCTGGAATGGGATTAGAGTCCACTGCAGCGTTCTGGAATGGAGGCGGGCCCACGGGACAATTCCGATGCAGGATACCATCTTGCCTAACAGTTGTGCCAGGGTCAAGATGGAAACGGACTTTCTTGAGTGAACGAGGCGGGCGAGTTTCTGAAGGCTTGAAAGCCGGTCTGGAGAGAGTCGGACCAGACCCGCCCTTGAGTCTATTACTGTGCCTAAGTGAAGTATGGTCGTTGAGGGAGACAGGTGGCTCTTGGGAAAGTTTATGGAAAAACCTAGGCTTTGAAGGAATTGAATGGTGATCTGAACATCCCTCGCTGCTTGAGGCTGGGACTGGGCGAGGACGAGAACATCGTCGAGGTAGCAATGGAGTCTCACCGGTCTCGAGCGGAGGTGAGCCGCCATTGCCGCCAGGACCTTCGTGAAGGTACGGGGGGCTGATGCTAACCCGAAGGGGAGGGCCCTGTACTGGAAGTGTTGCTCCCCGTGTGAGAACCGGAGAAATTTTCGATGGGATGGCCGAATTGGGATATGTAAGTATGCTTCGGTTAAATCTATGGATGCCATGAGATCCCCTCGTCTGATGGCGAGGAGGATTGACTTGAGCGAAGACATCTTGAAGCGCCGGTATACTATGTAAGAGTTGAGGCGCTTCAAGTCTAAGATCGCTCTCCATCCCCCGGAGCTCTTCGGAACCACGAATAGGTTGGAATACACTCCTTGACCCCGCTCCCCCTGAGGAACCGGTTCGACAGCTCGAATTTCGATCAGGTGTTGAATTGCGAGAAGCGTGAGGCGTCGTTTCTCCGGATCTCTGGGGAGGGGGAAGGTTCTGAAGAGCGTCGGGGGAGGGACCAGGAACTCCAGCCGGAGTCCTTCCCTGACAGTCGATCTGACCCAGGCATCTGAGGTGATCCGATCCCACTGGTCCGCGAAGGACGCCAGGCGGCCGCCTATGGGCAGACTCGGATTTGAGTCATTTGCCCCTGCGGAAGGGACGGCCGCCCCCTCCGCGAAAGGGCCGTTTGGATTGACCCTGATACCTGTTCCTGTCCTGGTAATAATTTCGTTGATACTGCCTATCATACCTGTAGGGTGTGAATCTGTTTTGACGGAAATCCTGTTCTGAAGCCCTATAGGATGACCTACGGAAGGTTGAAGGGCGGTTATCTGTCTTTTTTGTGTTGGACGGAAGGACCTTTTTCTTGTCCTTGTTCTCGACAAGAATAGGATCCAGGGAGGAACCAAAAAGGTTGGGGCCCGTGAATGGTGCCCCCGCCAGACTCCATTTGGACTTATTGTCCATTTGCCAATTTCGGAGCCATAAAAGCCTCCGCGTAGTCACAGAGATGGCTAGGGCTCTGGACGAAAATTTAATGGAGTCGAGGGTGGCGTCCGCCGAGAACTGGGCGGCTGAAATGATTTTGGCAATGTCCTGATGAAGGCGCTCGTCTTCTAGGGGAATGCGGTCTTGCAATTGCCTAAGCCACATGACTGATGTACGTTGAAATAAGAAGCTGCTGCGGCTGCCTTAATAGCCCATGCCGAAGCATTAAAGTTTTTGCGTAGGGCAAGTTCTGCTCGCTTATCGTCCGGTTTTAATTTATCAGCAACATCACCCGTGACTACGGAGGAAGCGTTGGCTAACAAGGCCACTGGGGCATCTACTGTGGGCAGTTGAAGAGCCTGTGTGAAGGCCTTCTCCATATTGTAGTAGCTCTTGTCGCTACTGCTGGGATTAGGAAGCGAAGAAGGCTTAGCCCACTGATCCTGAACTACCTCCAGGAAAAGGGGAGGTGCAGGCACCTCTTCCTTCTCAGTGTTGGGGTTGATAAACATGGCCAGATTGGGGTCCTTACGCTGGTAAGCCGGAGGGGGCCCCGTGCCAATTTGAGTGGTCTTTTTTGCTTTGCGCAGCATAGGTTTAAATGCCAGAGGAGGGAAAGGACCTGGAAAGCCTGGTGTTTCTGGGGTGTCCTCCTCATCTTCAGAAAATCCTAGAGTAACATGCGCAGGTTCCCCCAAAAAGGAGCCCTCGCTGACCACAGAAGGGGAAGCTGCCCTAGACCTTTCCAGACTTCTATCAGCAATCTGAGGTCTGCTACTTGTGGCAGTCACAGGGTGAGGCCTACTCTGGGGAAGATCCCTGTGAGCTAGGCCAGAGGAAATGCCCTTGTAAATTGCAGTAGAAATAAGTCTTTTAATATTGGGAGGCAAATTCTCCAATTCCTCCAAATCCTCTTCCGAAGGACCCCGGGAAGGATCCTGTGGAGCCAACTGAGCTGGTGGTAAATAGTCACCAGATCCCCCTTCTCTTGGATCCTCCATTCTACCTCTGGGGGAAATGGATGGGGAGGGAGAGGTCACTTCCCTCCTGGGCCTGGCCGGGGAGACCGAAGGGGATGAAGGACTGTAGCCCCTAGTAGGGGAGTCTGAGGCCTGAGACCGTGCCCCCATAGGAGATCTAGATCTAATGGGGGAGTCATGCCTAGAAGCCAGTGCTTGCTTCTCAGCCCTGGCCACCTGTTTTTCCAGAGCCCTTTGTCTTCTAGACTCGTCCCTGGCAGTTGCTCTGGAAGGGCGTTGCTCTGCAGAGGGCTTGGGGCCTGCTGTTCTGGGCCTAAGCCTGCCCTGGCTCTCCTCCACCCTTTCGCTGGCTTGTAAATCTGAAATAGTGGAAGCCATGCCTCACTCACGTGTCCAGTAGAGTTGTGCTTCGGTCTCAGGTAAAGAAGCCTCGTTGCAGCCGCACACGAGGTTCAGCGTGCCTTTCCCTTGTCCTGCAGGCCTGCTTGCTCAGCTAATTGCACTCGGGAAGTAGGCCGCCGCCCACGAGGTCGCACCAAAATGGCCGCCGCGCCTCGTGGGTGAAGAAATTAAGCTGCCCGGCTCGATGGAAAAAGCTCTGAGGAATAAACCTCACTAAGAGCTTAAACGCAGCCTGGGAGATCTTCAGCTGCCTCGCTGGCTGCGAGCAGCACTTAAAACGACCTCTTTTTTTCTTTGCTCTGCAAACAGCCCGGGAAGCTCTTTGAAGTTGCGGCAAGCCGCGCGGCAGCTCTTTGAACTAGCTGTGAGCTGATCGGCTTGATAAGAGCCGATTAGAACGCTCCCAACCGCCGGAGAGATTTACGAGCTTTAAAGTAGCAATCTGAGGCTTTCCAGACTAAGCAAGCCTCAAATCAAGCCTCGCTCTTTTTCGGAGCTGCTGTAAGGCGCTCCTAAAGAGCCCCCACCCTCAGGAATTTCCTGAGAGTGCAATTTGCACCTCGTAGCTTTAAGGCAGAGGATCAAGATAAATTTATTTTAAATCTCCAATTATATATTAATTAAACAGTCAACCTCACAGGAGCCAAACTAACTTGGACCAAAGACCGAGGGAACTGGAGGCCAGGAGGGAAAGGAGGACACTAAAAGAAAAATCCCTCAGTCTTTGGACCAATCAGGCTGTATCAAACCCACGCGTAGTCCCTCCCACCGAAACCACCGGAAAATAGCGAGTTTAAAAATTGTGCCTCTGTCTCACTTCTTCATTAACAAGTTCTAATTTAAGAAGAAAGTGACTGGATGATGTAAAATATATATAGCCTTAATTAAAACAGCTGTTTGTACAGTGATTCCACAAAAAACTAGAATGTTTGTTTTTCAGTTGCTTTCCTGACCTCAAAGTTCTTGCACCAGCTCTGTCCCTCTTTGTATCTATTTTGTTGCTATTGTTATTTTATATTATGTTTTATCCTATCTAGTTCTTTTTTCTCCTTTTAAAAAAAGTCTTAATTGTTTATGTTTATATCAAATATGACTGATACAGTTTGGATTTTATTTGGCCAATCCAATGCTTTTAACTTCCTGATCTTGATCGTAATTAAGCAGATCTTTATTGAGATCCTATAATTGTGTGATCTTCTCATTTTTGGAACACAACGACTTTTCAAAAATTAATTGCAAGGAGAAAATCCATTCCCTAAAATGAGGATACAAGTTTCTTTTTAATTATGTAAAATTACCTCTCTGCTGTGACTTCTAAATATATGGAATAAGAAGAGGAGAAGGAGAAGAAGAGCAAAAGACAGCAATGTATTTTATGTCAACTGTGGGTTATTATGAGAAGGACAGAACTGGCTACAGAAGAATTCTATACCTGTATCACTAAGAAGATCAACAAAGTAATAAAACCATACCAGAAACAATCTAGTAATACAAGGCACAAGGGAGAAGTTTTACAAAACGCAAAGTTTTAGATGCAATTCTAACTTTATCTGAGGAGAGTTCTTACTTTTATGATAATAACAGAAAAGTAAAAATTGAAATTTTTATATAGGAATGGGAAAAGCAAAAATGGAAGGGACAAGCATGGCAAAAACGAAGAAAAATGACTAGGATAAACAGCGAGAAAGAGCAGAAAGAGTAAGTACAAAAGGAAAATGAGAACCTCGGAAACTGGAATTCTGAATCTCCACAAAGTGTAGAGCACTTTGTTCAAGTTCACTTCAATTCCTTTGACACAAATATTTCATTTATGAATAATTTCACAAATATTTTATTATTTTTTATGTTTTAGTCAGAATATACCGTACTTATACATGCAGTAAGTTGAATCTTCAATAGATCTGTTTGCAGAAATTCTAATTTATTAGGAAGGTACATGAATGATGACTGAAGCCCTCAGAGATTGACTGATACATATGAAAGTCAGTAGGGCATAGCAATGCAACATTAAGGAAGCATTTAGACCTATTCAGGCATTCTGAGCCCAGTGAGTTCACAATAACCTCTACAACTCTCAAATGACACTGCAAGCTCTTCAGTGATATCTATGAATGTTTGCAGAAGGAAAACTTCAGGTTATGGCTTACATCTGGAAATCAATGTATGAAGATTTAAGTGTTGCATGGTCCTTTTGAACAAACAACTATCTGCAGGACAAGACATTGATCAGGCTTAATTAAAAACAGTCACTTGGTTTAGAACTTCAGAATACACTATGTCTAATTTATTTATCTAGTGTCAAAACATTATAGGAGACATTAGACCAACTGCTCTCGTGTAATTTGACCTATCTAACATAAAAAATACTAGAAGCCAGCGCCAGACGAACAGGTGAGGGAAGCCAGCGCCAGACGAACAGGTGAGTCTACGAAGGAAGTGAGCGGGGTGAGGGAGGAGAGGGAACAAGTTATTCCAGCAGAGGGTTGTTTTATTACAACGGTCGCGGGGAGGGGGGATGCGAGGACAAGAAAAGATCGCAAGGTCGGTTGGGAGACCGTGGCTGCTGGCTACGCCCGGTCGTTTGTACCAACCCCCGCAGCCTAGGTGGTCAGGAACTACAGAGCCAGGGCCTAAGGCTGATGCTCTGCAATGCAAGGTCCGTGACCAACAAGGCCCCCCTCATTAACGAGTTGATCTCGGAGGGGGAGCTGGACCTTGCAGGAATAACGGAGACCTGGTTGGGTCACGAGGGTGGTTTACCCCTCGTGAAAATGTGCCCACAGGGTTTCCGTGCATTCCATCAGCCTCGGGCCCTGGGTAAGGGTGGTGGGGTGGCGGTAGTTATACGGGATTGTCTAGAGCCGAGGGAGTTCACTGTTCCTCAGATACCCGGGTGTGAGTCGCTGGGTATGAAATGGGGCCCAGGGAGGCAGTGGGGTCTGCTGATTGTATACTTGGCTCCTCGCTATACGTCAGCGGCCCTGCCCGAGCTCCTCGAGCTGGTCTCGGAGACGGCAGTTGAGATACCCAAACTTCTGGTTATGGGGGATTTCAACCTGCCGTCGACGGGAGCAGCGTCCGAGGTGGCTCGGGAGTTCATGGCTTCCATGACAGCCATGGGCCTGACCCAACTAATTCAGGGCCCCACAGACGAAGGCGGCCACACACTGGACTTTGTCTTTGTATCTGAGCAGTGGACGAGTGATCTGGGAATAGGGGATTTAGAGATTACGCCCCTATCATGGTCAGATCACTCATGTCTCCGGCTGGACTTCCCTGGCGCTACCCCACAATGCGAGGAGGCGGAGCCAGTTTGTTCAAGCTGGTACCGCCCCAAGCACTTGATGGAACCGGATAAGTTCCAGACGGAGCTTGGGCCTTTACCTGTAGCCCTGACCCGTGCTCGGTCGGAGGACCTAGTCGACGCCTGGAATAGGGCGACGGCGGGGGCCTTGGACCGGGTTGCGCCTCTGCGACCTCTCCTACGGCAGTGACCCACCCGGGCTCCCTGGTACACCGAGGAGCTTAGGGTGATGAAGCGCCATAGGAGACGTCTAGAGAGCAGGTGGAGGTCCTCACGCTCCGAATCTGACCGAACACAGGTAAGAGCCTATTTACGGACCTACCTTGTGGCATTGAGAACGGCCAAACGTAGACATTGTGCCGCTCTCATTGTGTCTGCGGATAACCGCCCTGCCGCCCTGTTTAGGGTGACCCACTCTCTCCTGTCGCAGGAGACGCGGGGGGCACCCTTGCAGGGAAGAGCAGAGGAGTTTGGGGAATATCTGCAGGACAAAGTCGCTCAGATCCGGAGCGGATGGGCCCCCCCCAGTGGACCGGACGAGCCGTCATCAGTGAGTCTTGTGAGTCCACTCTGGGAGGAGTTTGACTCTGTTGCCCCCGAGGATTTAGACGGGTTGCGTGGACGGCTGCGACCAACCACATGTTCAATGGACCCGTGCCCCTCCTGGTTGGTACTGGCATCCTGGGAGGTGACGTGAGGTTGGCTTCTGGGCCTGGTGAACACCTCATTGAGCGAGGGTTCCTTACCGACTGCCTTGAAAGAGGCGGTGGTGAGGCCCCTGCTCAAAAGGCCTTCACTTGACCCAACGGAGCTAGCTAATTACCGTCCAGTCTCCAACCTCCCCTTTTTAGCGAAGGTTGTTGAGAATGTGGTGGCGCAGCAATTTCCACGTCGCCTCGACGAATCCGTATATCTAGACCCACACCAGTCCGGCTTCCGACCCGGGCACAGCACCGAGACAGCCTTGGTCGCGTTGGTGGATGATCTCTGGAGGGCCAGAGATAGAGGTTGCTCCTCTATCCTGGTCCTATTAGACCTCTCAGCGGCTTTTGATACCATCGACCATGGTATCCTATTGCGCCGGCTGGAGGGGATGGGAGTCGGAGGCACCGTTTTACGGTGGTTCGGCTCCTACCTCTCCAGCCAGATGCAATGTGTGTTGACTGGGGGGCAGAGGTCGACCCTGAGGCCACTCTCTTGTGGGGTGCCGCAGGGGTCGGTCCTCTCGCCCCTTTTGTTCAACGCATATGTGAAGCCGCTGGGTGAGATCATCCGTGGTTTTGGGGTTGAGTACCATCTGTACTCTGATGATACTCAGTTGTACATCTCAACCCCAAGCCACCCCAACGAGGCTGTCGAAGTGATGTCCCGGTGTTTGGAAGCCGTCGGGGTCTGGATGGGGGACAACAGACTCAAACTCAACCCCTCCAAGACTGAGTGGCTGTGGCTACCGGCACCTCGGTTCAGCCAGCTGATTCCATCACTGGCCATAGGAGGTGAACAATTGCCCCCTGTGGAACGGGCGCGCAATTTGGGCGTCCTCCTAGATGCCCGGCTGTCAATGGATGATCATGTGGCAGCCGTGGCAAGGGGGGCGTCCCACCAGGTTCGCCTGGTGCGCCAATTGTGCCCCCTTCTGGACCGTGATGCCCTACGCACAGTCACTCATGCACTGGTGACGTCTCGCCTGGACTACTATAACGCTCTCTACATGGGGCTTCCCTTGAGACGCGCCCGAAGACTGCAGCTAGTCCAGAACGCAGCCGTGCGGGTAGTCATGGGGAGTACCAGGTACTCCCACGTAACACCTCTCCTGCGCGAGCTTCACTGGCTGCCTGTAGTCTTTCGGGTGCGTTTCAAGGTTTTGATCACCATCTTTAAAGCGCTCCATGGCATAGGGCCTAGTTACCTGCGGGATCGCATCCTCCCACATACATCCCTGCGGCCAATTCGCTCTCACAGGGAGGGCCTTCTCCTGGTGCCGTCCACGAGGCAATGCCAACGGGCGACACCGAGGAGTAGGGCCTTCTCTGTGATGGGCCCAACCCTCTGGAATGACCTCCCCCCCGACATTAGAACCACTACTGACCTCCGCTCCTTCCGACAGAAACTGAAGACACACCTGTTCTGACTGGCTGGTCTGGCATAATTTATAACGTCTACCTCCTGGCATACACATTCTTACTGGTTTTTAGAGGGATAGTGTTTTAAATTTGATATGATATTGGGATTTTAAATTTTTGTATCGATTTATTTATTTAGCTGTACAGTTTGGCATATTTTATCCTCCTCTTCACATGTATTTATGTAGTTATCACTATGTTTTAATTGTATTTTGATACGGACTGTACACCGCCCCGAGTCCCTTTCGGGAGAGGGGGCGGTATATAAACGCTAATAAATAATAATAATAATAATAAGGAATATAATTGCTTTCATTTTATTACTATCTAACCTGAATGGTCAACTCACAAATACTGTAAAGAAAAAAAAGGTAAATATATTTAATTTATATATTTATATAATAAAAATCTTATAAATAAATAAAAATATTACAAGGTATCTGTTAATTTTAAGTACAACAAAGACACTTTTTTGGAAACTGACCATTTTACAGTTTAAACAAGACTTGGTTTTACACAGTTTTAAGATACACTACATATAGTTTAAAAATAAGCACTTGTATAGAATTATGCCATGGCATCTGAAGGTATTGTGAGTAAAACATTCCAGATTTATATTTGCCATGTTTCTCAACCATGACAACTTTAAAATGTCAGGATATCTGAGGAACCACCTTATCCCAATGGGACTAACTTGCCCTACCTGTTCCAGCGGAAAGAGCCTAATCTTTATCCCATCAACTAAAGAATTTTGGCTGGTGGAGCTGCATTCTGGAATATCTCCCATCAGGGGTAAGATTCACTCCATACCTCTGACCTTCCAGAAAGCTCTGCCAGTTGGCCTGTGATCCTAATAGGAGCCTGCTACATTGGGAGCAGCTGACAGGGTAGATAAGATTCTCACCCCAGGCTGTCCATCATCTTGGGTGTTAACTTTTAATCTTTTTGTCTCAATTTTAACTGTTCTAGCATTTTTAAATTTTTTATTATATTGTGAGCTGTCAGAGTTGCTGTATTAGTAAAATAGGTGGCATAAAAAATATAAAGGAAAAAAGAAATGGAGGGAGGAAGGAAATGGACTTCAATTCCTAGAATTCACCAACTAGCATTAAGCAGCATTAGCAACCATTTTAAGAAATACTAATCTTAGTTATGTTAAAGCAAGGAAAGGTAACCATGTGAAGTGAAGCTCCTGAAATTCTTACTAACCTTTTAATAGCATTTTTTTTCTGTGGCACCAAGGAGCTATGTGGTTGCCACTCCACATCGCAAAATGCATGACTGTCAAAGGGCAGATATGTGTGCGAAGATGTAAGAGGGAGTGGAGAAAGTACTGTACTTTGCTGGGTGGAACTAAGTCCAGAATCACTTTGACTGGGATGGATACGACTGTATTTCTTTGAAAATAAGACCCAGTCTTTTTTTTTTGCTCCAAAAGTTGCATTAGGCCTTATTTTTGAGGAAACATAGTATCAGGGTGATCAGCCAGGCTGGGTGCCCTGGTGTCTGCACAAGTGGCGATGAGCATGTGGGGAATGTGTCCGGCAGCAGTTGCAGCTGCTCAGCCCATGCAGCACAGGCAACTCTGAGCTGCAATCGCCGGTCTGGCCCTCCAAGCAGGAGGGGGAGGCAGAGGCGCGGGGGGAAGCATGTGATCCAACCTGCCCGATATGTGAAATGGCAAGCAAAGATAGATGGTGGGATGGAGTGGGTGAGTGGTCATGGGAAGCTTGTCCTGCATGTGCGGTGGAGCTGGAGAATGACATTGGACGAGAAGGTCCAATGAAATCCTAGTTATTAATGCTACTACTTCTTTTCTTTCTTGGCCTCGCTTTTTTCTTCTGCTTTTCCTTGCTGTCTTTCATCTCCTTACTCTTCTCCTTCTCCTTGGCATCTCTGTTGGCAATCTTGTTGAGATTGTGTAGCGCTAGCACCAAACGGATCGGGTAAGGCAGGTGGCAGTGCCTTGTTGCTGCCCCTACAAGCTCATCCCCTGCCGCCCGTCATCCTCCAGCTCCACCACACACGGTGCATCCAGTGGATCAGATCATGTGCCTTCGCCCGCGCCTCTGCCTCTGCTCGGAGGGCCAGCCTGGTGGTCACAGTGCTTGGACTCATCTGCGCTGCATGGGCTGCACAGCCCAAGTGCATTGACCAAGGTGCCAGCAGGCTGCAGCCATTGGCCCCTGCCACCTCCCGGTTCACAATCTTAATTGGGGTTAATTTTGGGGATAGGGCTTATATTAGGAGCATTCTAAAAATCATGCTGGGGATTATTTTGTGGTTGGGTATTATTTTCAGAGAAACGGGTAGCTTAAAAACATCTGGGGTTTCTATTAATGACAGCAACAGGGAGTGCTGAGATTGTAAGTCTGTGGCTTGTAAGTCTTTACAAGCACATCACTTAGTGATGGAAATTGAAGACCCAACTTCTTCATATATCAAGGACTCCCTGTTCACACACACACATACATGCTAATGCTATTGTCCTAGGATGACCAACGTGTGTAATTTCAATTGTTACTGGACCTTAAATCCTATCATTATAACCAACAAGATGAGGTGATATGCAAATTATAGTCCAATATTGGCTACACATTCTTTGCTTTTGTTATTTTTTAAAAAAGATTAAAAGATACTCTGAATTAAATAATCTAAGTTATTTATTACAGTGATACAAGAATATTTCAGCTAATATATAATTATCCAGATATTAGACAAACAATTACATAAATATGCTTAAATGCCGTTACACACTATGCAAATGTAAAAATGGCTTATGCTTTCTTTCGGGAAGCAGAGCAGGCTGAAATTAACATTTCCAAAAACTAAGGCAATCTTGTGCATATTTCGCTGTTAGTTACAACTTTAAATTGTTGTTACCAGAAATAAGGCTAAAAACTTTACTCTGCTTATATTAGTATAAGCTGTTTGAATGTGCCACTATAAAATACACTTGTCAGCAGACCTGATTCTAAAATGGTTCATTTTTGTCAGAAAAGTACAAATAATAAAAAGGTGATAAGTTGATCAGTGAGGAAAAAACTTATTCTAATACAACTGTTTGCAGATTGAAGATCGGTGGCAAAATCTAAAGAGAATAAAAACCCAATACCTTTTGGAAGAAAATGCTTTATATTATGCAGAATTTACAAACTTTTCAAATTGTTCTAAAAATAGTACTGTACTGTAGTGTTCTCCAAACTCCACCTATTTCATTGCTGAGACATTGCAAGTGGCAAAAATATTAGTATTTGTTTACATACTATGTTCGGAAGATTATATTTAATCAATTTTAGCAGAGATTCATATTGGTGCTCCTTTCTGTTAGTCTCAGCCAACAACAAAGCCTCTGGAGAGTAGTTTTGTAGTGTATATGGGATCTTTTCGTATCGTTATGATCATACGAACGGTTGTAGCACGTAGTTTATTGTGTAACGGAATTAGGCAAACTGAAAGCCTGAACTGAAGCGTGAGAATTTCTTTCCAAACTTTCACTAACAATAGCGGCGTGCTCGTATGGCATGAGCAGGGGTGTGTAGATTCTTTAGATGCACATGTAATAGTAATGTTGTGTACCCTTCACTTCATCTGTGGAGCTCAAGATTCAAAAGTGCAGCGGGTTTATTGAGAGAAATGGAGTCAGCAAGCACAATCATTTGACCACTCTAGTGGAATTGGGGGAGGGGCGCTACCATTTGAACCTAATACAATGGCACAAGGATGAGTGTGAAATACTGCCTCACTTCTGTTTCTACAAGCCGTGTAAGGCGTGTCGGGCGGATGCTGGGCTTGAAAAGAATCGGAATTGGCAAGATAGAGGCAAGATACGTATTTGTACTGCAGTGGCTCTTCCAACTGTCTTCTTCATTTTCGATTACTGGTCGGCGACAGTAGCTAAGGACGCTTTCTTTCGGGCTGCTTGTCGCCAGGGGATCAAGCACAAACGCGAAATAGGTCCTCGCAACAGCGCATAGATACGTACATAGAGAGTCCGCCGTGCAAAACAGCGTAGTGCCCCGGTTTCTTCCTTCAAGGTGGCTTTTTTAAATTTTTCCCGTCTGGGCAGACACATAGATCCGCCGGACCAAAGCCTAGCAAGCCGTCAGCAGGGCGACAAAGTCCTACCCGAGCGCGCCGCCGCCGCTGCGCGTGTGTGGGCGGCCTCCGCCTTTCCCTGCAGCTGGGCGCCTGCGTGCAAGAGAAAAGGGGGCGGTTGTTGAACTCAGCAAGCAGCGTCGGCTACGAGGCGGGGGGTGGTGGCCGGGAGGCGGCGGCGGCGGCGGCCGGAAGGCAGCCCTCTTTTCGCTCTCCCAAGCCCGCTTTGCTTTGGCGGGTCGGTGGATCTCTGAGCGAGGGAGGGACGCAGGCGCGGAGGAGGGAGGTGAATGCCCCCTCTTCAGTGCCTTTGCACCAACAGCAGCAGGTAAAGTCGGCTCAGCCCCAGGCGGCTCCCCTCGGTGACCCGCCCGATCCCCGCAGTGTCAAATGACTTGCCTTCTCTGCTACCGCCCTTTGGTTATCCCGGGCTTCGTGCGGCTCCCTCCTCCTTCTCCCTCGCCTCCATTCCCGGCTGTCACTGAGGGACAGCCGTAGAAGGCAAGGAGGAAGGAAGTGATTTTTGAGGCCTGCAAGGTTCCTACAAGGCGCCGCTCCCTCTCCCGTCGCCTGCGCTCCAGCTTCTAGAAGCAGGTCTATTTGCTGCTTCGGTTCGTGAGAACCAGGAAGGTTGGAGGGAAGCTTTTTTTTTTTTTTTTGCTCTCTAGAGGCTTCCGAGAGGCAGAGGAAAATATTTCTTAATGGGGCCGCGGTCAGGCGCGTTTTACCGCCCCTGTTTCTAGGGGGAAGGAGAAGTTGCTTTTTCTCACCTCAAACCTTCACTCTTTTCAACCTAGCTTGTTCTGCCTCGCTCTCTTTCGAAGTGATCCGAAAAGCGTTTTCAATTTCAGATTCTGTTCTTCACACCATGTGAACTCGGAAGTAACCCCCAAGGAGCTCATCGGCATTTGCTTTCAAGTGAACGGGTATAAAATTGCACCTTTCAGTCACATTTACCAGACCTTTTGATTACATCTGCTTACTCATCATATGTTATCCCTTAAAAAAAAGCAAACAAAGCAAGGCATGTTCTTTAGATATGAAGAACCTGAATAGCTTTTTAAAAAAGTCTTAGATATGAAATTTGGTTTCTTTGACTCAATCATGGGATCTTCTAGGGAGGTTTAAGATTCAGTGCGTTGTGAAGATATATTTGTCACAAACTTGTTATATTCTGAATGTGCCCACATAGTAGAAAAATAAAACCCAATCATAAATTTATGAAACAGTGATTTTGTTCACTTGAATTTCCAAGCTAGAATCAACTTGGTTCTTTCATTATATGCCAAAGAAGGTAATTGATTTATTGATTAATATAGAAAAAATGAATAGGCCTGTGTATTGAATTAAAATCACTGCATTGAAGTGCAAACATGAAGTTAACACAGGCTATTGTATAGCTCTATTTTAACTGAAAGGAAAATGCAAAATTTTAAACCACTCCTCCAAAAGAAAAAAATAATTAAAACAAACTTGTCTGCCACTTTATTTAAATCAATTCCCATTTTAAGCGGAAAATAAGACTGGAAAGGATAACACTTCACAAACACAGTACTCTAAATTTTATACAATGTAAAATTGGAAATATTTTATGAAATTCAGTGATATTTTCCAACATAAGGTAAAAAGATGGACTTTTGTATCCATATCAAATCATCTGTAGCGGGAACATCCAAAACCATATAATATAAACAATAAAAAAAGATTTAGAAATGCTATTGAGATGATCCAACCTTTGGACATATCTAAACTAACTTTAATTATAACTTTTACAAAGTATTTCTTTTGATGATGTGTGTAAAATTACCACATTTTTAATTAGAAAAAAGCAAGACGTATCTGATTAGAAATGCTTTATGAATAATATAAATACGCACATATGAGTGTGTATATCTTTTGTAAAATAAGGGGAAATGATAAATGCTAGGTTTTTATTTATTATTACCATGTTTCCCCGAGAATAAGACAGGGTCTTATTTTCTCTTGACCACCGAAATAAGCACTTGGCCTTATTTTCAGAGAGGTCTTATTATTTTTGGTGTGCAGGAGGCAATGAGCGTGGTCACCTCATAGCTGCTGCTGTGTTGCAATATTTTCAGGGAGGGCTTATTTTCGGGGGAGGGCTTATTTTAGTGCATGCGCTCAAAAGCTCGGTTGGGTTTATTATCCGGGGAGGTCTTATTTTCAGAAAAACAGGGTATATATGTACGCTATATTTTAATTTTTATTTCCTGAACTGAAACTTTTCAGCAGTGTTTACACATGGTTCAGTAACATAGTTCTCAATAAGATATAATATTTTATGATTTGGCCCTTGTTCCATTTTTTGCACACCACTAGTTTTTTGAAGCAAGTTTGGTTAAGACATCAGGCTCGAAAAAGCCAGCTTGGACCAGCCCTAGGATCGGGGCAGTGGCAAATCACTTCTCTAAAACTTTGCCAAGAAAACAGCCAGACAATCTCCAAGAACCGGACACTAAAGGGAAGAAAGAAAAAGGTTTTCTTGAGCATGGACATAATTAATGGGGATAATATCCTTGTTGTGATTATGGCATGGTAAATATATTGTAGGGATAACATATATTTATCAATAACCCTAAACTTAATCCATATGACATATTACTGAGTCATAATCAGTTGCTATTTAAAAGTCAATGATGGCACTTCAAAAGTTAGCTACATTGGTATTTGACTATAGATCTTTTTACCATTTATATATTACTTTGTTTTATTAATCTAGGTGAAATGTTAATATGTATTGCTAGTCCATGTATGATATGCCATACACTAAATCAATCAATCAATCAATGAGAAAAAGCATTTTAGTGGACAAAAAAGAATAGAACTCCATATTTTATTTTTTGTTTATTATTAATTTATATTATGCCTAGAATACATAACATTTCTGCTCCCTGTTTTCCCCTTAACACATCCCTGGGTGGCGGATTAGGCTCTGAGAATGACTGGCCCAAAATGAACTCACTGGCTTTTGTCAAACTTTTCTTCATGAAAGAAATCTGCGTTGGTTAGTTGAAAAGCCTTTAAAAAAAACCTTGTGAAAAGAAATATTTATTTTGATGGATTGTTTCTGTAGAATATTGCCTCCAATATATATTTATCAAACTAAGTATTGAGTACTGTTTTGCTATTATATTTTTAGTTAATAGTTATGTATTATATTTAGCAATTTTTTCATTAACTGAAGAACTGTACTAGCAATTTTTTTACAAATATATTCCATTTAATTAAATTCTAAGAATTAAACTTAGAATTGCAGGCCAAGCATAAGAAAAGTACATAATGCTTTAGAGAAGTTAATGTTTTAATTCCTATTTATAACAGTCCCAGTTTAGTCAAATTTTCTTTAAAGATTTTGCCTGGGATATAAATCTAAAAGTCAAAGTGTTTGGGATGGTTTAAAATCTCATATCATTAAAATCCAACATTTTTTCACAGATGCTATCCATATTGTTCTTCCTGTCATTTTTGAGGTATTAAGAAGCAATGAAGTTAAATTCTGGCCTGGCTATTACAATTACATTCTGTACAAGTAGTAGTGGCCTTAACCACCAGTTGCTTAGCAACCATGTGAAGTTATGATAGACCTCCCCCTCCCCCCAGGTACTTATGACCCAGTTCTGAAGTTCCGACAGCTGCTGCTCCATGCAGTTATGTGATCTCATTTTGGGTCTTTGACAACTGGCCCATATTGATTTCACATATATATGCTGCCTCCTACTGTCATGATACTATTTATAATGTTTTTTTTTCTGAAAAATAATATTTAATTTCAGTTTGGGGCTAAAATGCCCTGTATTGAACAATGGGTTAACTTAGTGACTATGACATTTGCTAATGGCCACAGATTTGTTTAATGACCATTGTGATTTACTTAATGACCTTTGCAAAAAAGTTCATAAAATCAGGTCAGACACCCTATGACTCACTTTACACCCCTCACAAGTTGCAGTTGTAATGGGCAGGCTCCATTATGATTGTAAGTTGAGCACTAGTAATTATTCAAATTTCACAAGTTTTAGTTTTCTTTATTTATGCATTTTTTAGATTTTTTAAATTCTACTTTGTAAGTAACTCAGTACAACAAGCACTATGGAATACTCTTTCCTCCTATTTTGTCCACACAAACCCCCCCAAAAAAATGTGGGTTAAGCTGAAAATAACTGGCCCAAAGTCACTGAGACAGCTTTCATGCCTATGATGGGACTAGAACTTAGTCTCTTGCTTTCTAGGCCAGGATTAAATTTAACCTCTACACCAAACAGACTATACCTGTCATAATGTGAACTTTAGCTAGAGCTTAATTACAGTGAAGCCACCTTTACTTCTTTAATGCTGTACACAGATACTGGAACTTTCTGGTAGTCCCATTCAAATAGTAACCCTCAACTTCTGAGCTGGGCAGTGTGCTATTATTTTCTAAGTTTTTAAAAAAATAAAAAACCTTTAAAATTGATAAGATATATTAAGTATCAAAAGCTATAATTTCTAAATAGGAGAGATTGACTGGAAAAATTGGCAATGTAAGAAACCTGATAGATGTTAAGTAAATTCTTTCAACACAAATTAGAAATATAAATTAGGAAAAAAAATCAGAACAATTTTATAACTGGCTTTGTCATCTGAATGCAAAGTTTGTCCCTGGAACAAGATTCTTTGACATGTCATCCTGGCCCCCTCCAGCTCTATTCTGATTGACTGATTAATTTGGGAACTACCATTTCATTATCTCATTAACAAAATAATAATAATAATAGTGGACTCATTCAGTTCTACAGGCCGCCATCTGAAGCTTCCTTCTGTGTTTTCCTCTTCCAAAACAAAATGTAGTCTGCCAACTGGTATTTGTTCCATTACGTTAACTAGCTAGTGAGTCAGTTAATGAACATTTTCTAACATAACCAATTTGGGGGAAGGAGAAGTAAAAATAACTTTCTATACTATCTCACAAGCACCTCATTTTTTTTCTTTGTTCATGCTTATTTTTTTGTTCTGTCTGAGCAATATATGCAAAACTATTGGCAGATGAATTATACATTATGCAGAAAATCTCGGACTGGGCGAAAACTTTGCACATTTGAACACTAGTATACTTTATGAAAGATACAGAAAAAAGAGCAATTTCTAAAAAGAAAAGTAAAAATGGTGAATGCTATGAGAAACTTTAGCATGCAGAGACATAATTCCTCTTCTTTGTACAATATTTGCTTAAGAATTTGGAGAATCAATGTATTTTTTGCTTCCATTTGATTTTGATTTTTGTCTTGGTAAGTTACTTTTTACTAGTAGCGTTAAAACCAAACTTCAGTACATACTTCTACATTTGATGCTAATTCTCAGGATTTCCACCATTACTTTATTTTGCTTTAGACAGCGCACATTTTTGTAAACCTCAATGACTTGTATAGATTAGGTCAAGGAACCATCTAATTTAGTATTTCTTTTTTCAGTAGTGGGCAGCTAGAGCTCTATGGAAAGGACATAAAAGAATTTAATTTCCAGCAAAAATTGATTATATTCACCAGTTAAGAATTATGCTAAATGATCAACCAGCTTTTTTCATAGATTTCATAATTGTTATGTATCACTTCTTATTTTTGTCTAAAATGGGTTATGGGCTTGATAATTTTTATTTTCTTTTTTCATGTCCTTTATGTGATAGGTGATTCGATCTATATGATAATGGATTACATCTATATACAATTCCACTGCAAGGTGTATGTAAAGTATTATACCCACAATTTATGTTTTCAGTCTTTGAAAGTTAAGTTACAGAAGATTGTGACATTTTTATGCTGCTTGATAATGAACAAATATTACATTCAAGTTTGGTTAAGCTTTAATTTGAATCCAAATAAAGAATTTGGGTCCAAATATAATTTTATATCTAGTATATATAGTCTTTCCATTCTGCTCCTTTGGAGTTCATATTTGCTACTATAAAGTGATATATGGAAAATTCTGCCTTGGTGTAAACATATCAAGGTATTTTGAATAATTTTAGAAGGCTTTCATTACTACCCCACCAAGCACTGGATTGCAGTATATTTTTGTTTGCTAATTCCTTTATTGTTGACAACTTAAAAGGGAGAAAGTATCTACTATTTCAATTTACTATTGTAAATTCTAAGTTTATCACTGAAAAACTGTATTATTATTTTTTTATAGAATTTAATAATCATCTTGTATTGCACAATTTGTATGACAATATAAATAAGGAATGTATAACTTAGGTTCCAGGTAGGTAACTATCATAAACCAACATGCAATAATACTTTCTCAATTTAAACCAGCCTGCAATAATATTTTCTGATAAGCAAAGCATACACTAGAAAAGGTGGATATCTTGATGTAAGAAAAATATTCATGATGAAGCATTCCTCTTATAAAAGGATAATCTTCCAAAGATTTGCATAAAGCATCTGGCTTGCCATTTTCCCCCAAAACTCTTCAATGACCAGTTTCACGATGAGTTTTTTTCATGATTAATGCACATTGTTGCTCATAGTTTACTTACATGAGTGTTTGAGGTTAGAAGGGCACTGAAAAAAAAAGGACTCGTCATTGCATTTATGACTGTTGCAGCATCCCCAAACTCATAGGATCGCAATTCAGATGCTTGGCAACCAACATGTATTTATAATAGTTGCAGTATTCTGGGGTCATGTGATCAGTGATTGGAATCTTCCCAGCCACTTCTGACAGCAAGGTCAATGGGAGAAATGGATTAGTTTTAACTACCATGTTTCATTTCATAACTGCAGTGATTCACTTAAAATTGGCCCACTTAACTGCCTTGCTTAGTAATGGAAATTCTGGTTCCAACTATGGTCAAGGACCTCCTGTACTATGTGACAAGAATGGTCACATTTTGCAGAGAAGAAATATCTATTCCAGTGTAATAGAAATGGAAGTGAAGGTAAGACTGCTGATTTTTTACAAGTATCCAAAATATTATAATAGGGATTACCATGCAGATTTTGTATCTACTTGGTACAAAATGAATTCCCTTATTCAGTCCAAGAAACAGAAGTCTCTTTAGTAAAATTTTAAGTGGATAATGGTTTAAGGACATCAGAAATAAAAGGAGCTCCTAAAGTTTTGTTCAGATATTGTCATAAATACCGGATGTGAGTAGCAAGGGAAATGAATGGAATTGAATTCAAAATTTGTTTTCCCAGGGGTGCACAATATTTATTCTATGTCAATTGTCTCTTTTTGTCAATGGCTATAGCTGTAATGGCGAATCTTTTCTGGCGCATGTGTGGACCTGAACCCCCAAAATGCAATGCACCCCTCACACATTTGCTCTGCCACCATGCACTCACGACTCCCCCGCACATGCCCCCCTGCCCATGCACACATGACCCCTGCACATGTGCTTGCAATCCCTGCACATGTGCCATGCACATGTGACCCCCCGCATCCTGCCCCCGCTCATGTGCTGCAGAGGCCCAAAGGCCAGTTGGCTGGCACGTCAGAGCTGATGTACTTTGCTCTTAAATTTACTTCCATATTGTCAGTGTATGTGCTCTAAACGGCCTGGTATCAGGCCGCCAATCGGTGGGAACCCCTGCTGTAAACAAATAAATTTCAGTTTGAATGTGCATGGGGCATTCAAATTTTAAAATAGTTACTATTTAAATATTAAAAGTGTTATTAGAAACTAGATTTCAGAAGTTTTAGTTTAAGAAATTAATTGTACCTTCAAAAATAAAAGATGTAAACAACTATTATAATTACCGTATTTTTCAGAGTATAAGATGCACCAGAGTATAAGACGCACCAAGGTTTTGAAGAGGCAAATTAAAAAAAAGTAGATAGGTAGATAGAGGAATAGAGAGGGAGAGAAAGAGAGAGAAATACAGTAGGTAGGGAGAGAGAGTAGTTAGGTAGGTAGGTAGGTAGATAAATGGATAGAGAGGAAGAGAGAAATAGAGATCGAGAAATACCGTAGGTAGGTAGGGAGAGGTAGGTAGGTAGGTAGGTAGAGGAATAGAGAGATAGAGATGGAGAAAAATACAGTAGATAGGTAGGTAGGGAGAGAGAGTGAGTAGGTAAGTTGGTAGGTAGAGGAATAGAGAGAAAAATAGAAAAAGAAATACAGTAGATGGTAGGGGGAGAGAGAGAGTAGGTAGGTGCGTAGGTAGATGGGGGGGAAGAGAGAGACACAGAGAGAAATACAATAGGTAGGGAGAGAGAGAATAGGAAGGTAGGTAGGTAGATGTTTCCAGATGTATTTATCCATGTGCTGGAGAAGGAAATCACTGACAATCTGCAGCTCCTAAGACTTTGTTTCTGCTGGCACAACACTTAATCAATGTAATTCTTATCAATCAGTTAAAGAGCTTTCCAAAAGGGAAAAAAAGTTTTTGCACTGCAAACCTCCCAAAAACGGCCCTGTTTTTAAAAAAAGGCATGAATAGTCTTGGGGGGCTTGCAGAGTGCTCTGGGGGGGAAGAGACAAGCAGAAAATGCTCGTTTTCCACAAAAAGAGGCCCTTTTTTGTCAAAATAATGCATGCATAGCCTTATGGAGGGTTATAGAGTGCTGCTGGGGGCTGGGGGGGCAAAAACAGCCCATTTATTGCTCAGAGCCCTACCCAGCCCCCAGAAGCTCTCTGAAAGTCTCCATAAGGGTATGCACGGCCATTTTGGTGAAGCGGCGGGGCTTCGGGAGGCAAAAAATGCTGTATTCAATATATAAGACGCACCCAGATTTTCAGCCTCTTTTTTGAAGAAAAAACGTGTGTCTTATACTCCGAAAAATATGGTATGCCTTCCAGTAAAGTGGAGGAAACAGTATTCTTTTAATGACAAAACTATTTTGAGATCAAAACTGAGCTAATATTTTTGTGCTGTAAACAGATTTAAAGAAAGCAGTATTCTAATTAGCTATAAGGGTTTTCACTTCTGTCTAGAAATATTTCTACACAATTCTATATACATTTCAAAATATACTTCAAAGTCAAATAATTCATTGCATAATTGAGCTTTTCAGATATGAAACTAATACTTCTTCTTAAGGTGACCAAATATTCTTTATTGTAAACTCTGCTTTGAACACTTCAAATTCATAGTATATGGTACATTCATTATACGTGTGCATGTTACGCATATAATGCAAATATATTTATAAAAAATGTATGTGCAAAATTTACCTGATAAAAATAAAATTTAAAGGTAAATCAGAGAAAAAATACCTTATTTTGACATCATGTTTTATGAGATTAGGTGGCCATTCTGGTACCTACTTTCTTGGAGTCTGTTTCAGCCAAATGTATGTCTAGAATAAAAGGTACTTTGTTGTGCACATTTCATGTTTTAGCACGTTATCATTCATCTTTCTGTTGCAGCTTCATCTTTCATTTTGTCATGTGCTGTCTACAGCGTAGGAATACATCTCCCTATGTTGTTTTATTTTTTCTTATTCTACTTTGTCACTGAAGAAATTATTAATTTATCTGACAGGGGTCAGACAGAATATCTTTGGGTTACACATACGTTTTTCCTGTTTGTCAAACAATACACTTGTTACTATTATGGAGTCCTATGTAAAATGGATAATAAAGTGCTAGTACATTTAAGTAGAGTAATGCATTACCTTCAGAATGCTTGCTGAGTAAGCACTTATTTCATGAAGTCAAATCTGAAGTTGTGTGTTTCAGACTGCTTGATATTCATTCCAGGAAAGCAAATTGGTATGTTTTCAGTCTTAAAGGTGTGAATGATATGCATGCTGACTTCAGCAATGGACAAGTTGCCTTTTAAATAGGATGTTGAATTAACAAATCATGGTAATTTCAATCAATATAAATTTATGGGGAGGATGGAAGATATATATTTTATGTGTGTGTGTTGGGGAAGGTGTTTGTATAAATAACATATATCTTTCATCTTTCTCATAAATTTATATTGATTGAAATGATTAATGCATAATATATGCATAATATGCATTACATACAAGCATACATACCTACAATTTCTATTTTTGGGCATTGTTAGAAAATACTAAGGTTGCACTTTTCTTGTAAGTTCATATAAAGCTAATGCTAATAATATTTTGGAAGCATATTTACATGTTAATAGTTTTGGTTTGGATTCATTTTAGGCAGCCTTCCTTAATCTACTGGCCCTCAAATACATTCAAGTTCAACGTTTTAGCCATGAAATTTGAAAGCCAACATTTCTAGTAGTTATTAGTTCAAAAAGGTGTCCTTAGGATCAGATTGTATGTGGAATGACACCTTAGAACAGGCATGACCAATTGTTCCCCATGTGTTTCATTTTGCAACTTTTAGAAGCTCCAGCAAGCTTGATCATTTGTTAGACATTTTGGTAATTTTAGTTCAAAAACATTTGTTTTTTGTTTTTCACAACTGCCATGTGGAAACCAAAATCCTAGAAATGTAAAGAGTTATGAAACTTGAGTGATTTTTGTTCCACTTGATAGTTTTAATATAGGATGTTTGTTGATCATTGGATTCACCCAGCCTTGGACTGCAGTATTGGCTGTAGACATAATGCTTTATACAATTGATTGGAGTGCAGTTGGGTGTTGTAAGTTCTTGTTCTAGCAATGTTCAAGGAATAGGTTTTATACTAAAATGGAAAATTAAAGATTCATTGACTTAAAAGAATATCATTATGAATTTAAATGTTTTAGGGATGTGTGTGTGTAATATATATTATATAAACACACACAATGATTGCAATTTCAGTGATTTGAAAGTTTCCTAAATGAATGATTTTGTTTATTTATTTAAAATATTTATATAACCGCCCATCTTCTAAGAAACTGGGTGGGTCTCCGTCAAAAATTAAAATAACATAAAAACTATATGCAAAGCATTAAAATCAAATGCATAAAAACAAAAAACAAAAATCTGATGCTAAGTCAAGTTTCCAATGTGCTGTTTCCTCATTTTATCCTACTGTTTGGGGGGAAAGCCAGATCTTTAAAACTTTATAAAAGATAAGGAAGGTAGAGAAGTGTCAAACCTCAGGAGGATGAGTAATCCATAGGGTAGGGGCTATTTGAAATAAGTTGGAAATAAGGAAAGCACTTGGAGTGTGCCAACCCTATATAACTTGGTAAGACATCCTTAGGGAGATGTCTTTAGTAAAAGCAGTCCTGCAGATAATATGGTCCTGGGATTTATAAAGTTTTTAAAGTTTATGACTGGCACCTTGAATTACACACAGAAAGAAAATGGATGCCAGTGCAACTTGCACAATGCAGGTGTTATATAGGGAAACCACTGTTATATAGGGGTCCATCACAGTGCATAATGTTGTGTTCTGAACCAGTTCGTTTCCAGTGAGAAAATAATTTATTGCTGTTTCAGAAGTGTTAATTGCCTAAGGCTTTTGCTCAATATCAGACTGACAAACTTAAGAAAAGTCTGCTTAACTTTACTCCCCTACTCTGATGGAGTAGAAGTTTTAGTATCCTGGAATGGGTACCTATTATTTTTAAATTTATTGTAAAAGATCACTTTTATTTACAATTCTATAGTTATAAGTTACTTTTTTACAGATAGTTATTCTGAAACTTGGAATATAAAGAACTGTAAATGAATAAATATGCATTCATAAATAGGTTTGTTGCAGAGTATAATTTTTAGTAACAATCAAGAAATTTAGTCTTCTAGTTGTCCATAAAGCCAGGCTTCATATTTTATTAAAGTAGCAGCAATTAATACAGAAAACATATTTTAAGGCCTATCACCAAACATAAGATAATCTCAAGATTGAACATGAAGACAAGGCATATAGATCAAAGATTGTAATTCATGTCTTATTCATAATGATTAAAGACCTATGGAGTTGTTATGACTTTAACTGTTTTGCATTTCTGTATGTATTCAGATAAAATAACCATGAAGATATGATATATTCATTACATGTTGTCAAGCGCCAGGAAAATCAGAAGATCCAGGCGTATGTAAAGATTTATTGCTAGCTTAAGCTGTCTACAAGAATCTGAACTATTATCAGTCCAAGCAAATTGGCAATAGATAAGAGTCAATGGAAATCAAAGTGGCTGGATTTAGATCTCTTGTGTGTGCAGACAAAGGGACTCACGACTGATGGCGCATTTGACCCATCATCAGGCTCAGCCTATATCTCCTACACATGTTTCTATAAACCATCACTAATGCATGGTTTGTAATATTAGAAGCATGAAAGCTGGCTGAAATTGTGAGAAGTTAAAGAAATAGGTTTGTCGCCTAATTTGTTAATATATTCAGCATCTATCAATCAGAAACAGTTTAATTTGGATTTATAAGCTGAAAATATTTTCTATTATCATTATTTATCTTTCTAATCAAAGTTGTCTAGCTAGACAAATAACCAAAGGGCAACTCATTAAAGAAAAGTGATCAAGAATTTGCTTTGGTGATGGGGTTGTCTTAGTATCACTGAAGTGTAAATACCTACTTTATAAGGTATTAATACAGGTTGTCCTTGTATAAGTCCTTGACTTATATCTGATCACTTAACAACCATTTTAAATTATGAGAGACTCTGAAAACTTATTTATGACCCATCTTTAAAGTTACATGTACTAGAAAGTCATTGGAAAAGCCAAAAGGGGAGGTTGCAAGCTGCTGCCGCCAATGGAAGGATTTCTTCTTCTCCATGCACCAGTGTCCTGTATGGAGCTGAAGAAACAGAGAACTTTGGGATGCTAATTTTATCCAGCCCAGTGCTAGAATTAACTGGGAGGGGAGAGGGGAAGAACTGCAGCATTGGAAAAGAAGCTTGCATTCCAAAGATCCAAGCTTCTTTCCAGCCTTCCTCTTTTTCAGAAACAAATTGTATACTAACTTTCATAGCTAGCAGACATTATGTTTTTGAATCATGGAAAGGGTCTTTCCATCGTTCTTGCCTTCAGAAACATGGTAAGAGATGGAGCTCTTCTTGTGATTATTTCTGAAGGCTAGGGGGAAAAATTATATTGTTCAGATTGCAAATGCAGTCGTTATGTAGGGTAAGAAGGCTTTTCCAAGTATTTTTACTATTCAGAAAGATTTCATTTGCCAGCTTTCTGGTTGAAAAGCTAATGAATGCAATATTTCAGAAGGTAGAAAGTCTAGCGAACAGAGGAAAGGGTAACCGTTGTGCTAAGTTGGAGAAAGAAATCTTGGATGTTCAGGATCCAGGCTTTCTTTTTCTGTCCCAGCACAGTGGTTCCTGTTTACACACAGAAGGGAAGGGAATCAGCATGCTGGGTCAGAGAAAGGAAGCCCGGATCTCCATTTCTCTGGCCCATACAGGAATTCTCTTCTGCATATGGAGAGCAGCTGCCTTTGGTAGGGAATTAGTTCACTCCCATCTGCTTGACCCATTCTCTTGCTTAGCAACCGCAACAGGGAGGGCCAGGATTGTAGTTGTTGAGTGAGATAATTCCCCAATCAGTTTTGAACAGCCACTATAAAAAAAATTCCATATGAGTTCAGTCTGTCCTGTAGATAAAAGCCTATTGAAACCTATTGTTCACGTTCTACTATAGCAGGGGTGGGGAACTGTGGCTCTTTTGCGACTTGTGGACTTAAACTCCCAGAATTCCTGAGGCAGCTATGTTGGTTCTGGAATTCTGGGAGTTGAAGTCCACAAGTCGCAAAAGAGCCACAGTTCCCCACCCCTGTACTATAGTGTACCTTCTGTAAAGAGGTGTGGATCCACTTCATAACACCTCACCTGATAAAACACCCAGGAAACTGATCTTTTTATTTACAATTGCTGTTATCAGATCAGTACAATTCGGTTCTTTGAATGTAGCTAAATTTTGTTATATTGTCTGCAACATTCGGCAGATTTTGACTGCCCGTTGACAATTCATTACAAATTGTAATATATTACACTGTCTTTATTATTATTTTCAATGACTCTTATTTGCATTAAAAGTGCATTGCATTATGCTAAAATCCTTTTCAGAGCTGGGGGACAGTAAGATGACGGTGTTTGCTCAAAAAATGTTCTTAGGAGGAGCAGGCTGATCTTGTTGGGCTTCCAAGTCTTTGATACATTGTTTAAATGTGCTAAGTACACACTCTTAGTCCATCATTAGGAGCATTTCCCAGGAGAAGCCAAGAGGTTATAAAGTTTTTGTGAGATGGTCTTAAACTATACCGATTCAAAAATTTTCTCTAGAGGAAAAGAACTCAAACCTTTTGTGTGTGTGTGTGTGAGAGAGAGTAATTTTAACCAATGTGCTGTAATGTAAGCTATTCAGTGCTGCTGGAATATACTTTGCTGCTCTGGAGAGGTCACCTTAACAATCACAACATTTTAGGAACAAAATTCCAAGCGCAATTATCATTAGTTGAGGACTATCTATAAACACTTGGTTTCATGACAATATTTTGTCTCTTAAGTTTTAAACATTTTTCTACTTTTCTACTGACATATTCATTTGTAGAATCTATTATCAAATAACCAATATTGCTAAACTGAAATCAAGAGCACTTATTTAGTGGTGATCTATGCCTTTAGTTAGTACTGCATTTTTTCTCTAATTATCACGGGCAGCCAGACATCGTAGCCATTAGATCTTGTTAAATTTCTAATGAAAATTAAGACAAAAATCACTTTATTTTCCTTTTTTAATTTTGCATTGTCTTATTTCTTGTGTGATCACAAATCTGCTCTCATGTATTCCTTTTTATTTTTATTTGGACAATAACATTTTATTTGGTTGGTGGAAGAAAAAGAGGGAACTACTTTTTGCTAGATATTGAAAAGTACCTAAGGATGTTTTCATGGACATAGCTTTTTCACTGACAACTAGAACTAACTTTCTTTTTTCATTATGTGCCAGAGAAGGTGATTGTTTTATTGATGTATATTGAAAAAGTGGATAGTCCAATGCTTTGTTCCATTCTTCTAATTTACAACATCAATAGTAATGAATGATGGATGAGATATCCAAACATTAATAAATAATCTTAAAAGGTATACTAAATCAAAGAATAGACCAAGGAATGATTCAAGAGGGATAAGCTAACTTGAGTGTCATTGATTCTGCTATATACAACAAATAAACAAAATCCCATTTAAAATAAGTGTACTGCCAACCAGGTAAGAGTTGAATTGACATTGACAGACACCTTTCTTTGCATTTTATATTACTAGATGAAACCTTTTAAACAGGTCTTCATTAATTAAATGTGTTTGGAGGCAGGTGTCTCATGTTACTAGTTCTACAAGATCACTCTTGCAGGGCTGCATTTTCTTTAATGGAAATTAATTGAGTTTTGCTACAGAATAGTTTAATTCTTTATTTGATTCCATTTGAAATATTGAAATGTTAATAGACATTGGAAGTGAGGATGGAAAAACTATGGGTTGTCAGATATTGCTGAACTACAAATCAGCTTCTCTTACTACTTGCTATGCAGGCCTGCTGATAGTAAAAGTTGTGATTTATTAATTATTAAAGCCTAATGCCCACCTTGTTTACTTTTTTTTTTTGCTCGATAGCCCTCTTAGCTATCCTATTATTTTGCCTATTATGTTGGAATGTGATTCTTTGTAATAAAAATGTTACATTTATATAACTTTATATAATTAGTTATATAATTATATATAAATTATATAACTCAGCACATTCTTGTGTGTGATTACTTTGTAGGACTTCCTCATAGGTCAACGTAAATAAGGTTAAATATATTAAATATATATGCATTAAAATATATATTCATTAAATATATATTCTTTTTCTGAGCATAAATAATATTCTTTCTAGTTTTTAAATGCATGTTTGTATATATCTATTATGTTAATTTTTAAGTTTGACTGTGCTAGCCTACTTGAAAGTTCATGTAGTTTTGTCAGATTTCCGGCGAGAAAAATAGGCAAAGTCAATGGGTTTAGTCTTTTCTTTTGAAATATTCTAGATAGAATTACAAAGATTTAAAATAGGAGTTAAGAGCTATATACAGGTAATGCTCAATTAATGACTGTAATAGAGCCTACCCATTATAACTGTAAGTCATGATGGTCCTAAACCTGATCGCCCAAGTGACTAATCCAATTTTACAATCTTTCTTTTTACTGTAGTTAACTCAATTACTAACATTTGTTAAGTGAACCTGTAGTTGTAAGGTAAACTCATTGTATACTATTGTAGTCACATGACCATGCAGCTATAAATGCAGGCCAGTTGTTGAGCCTCCTAGCACCTGAAATGCCATAATGTGACCATGGTAGGGAGCTTTGGAACTGGGTTGTAAATATCTTTTGGGTGTCTTTTGTAACTTTGAATAGTCAGTAAGTAACCAGACATAAGTTAAGGACTATATGTATGTGAAAGCATCCGTATTTAGTTCCTATTGAAGCTAGCATGTTGTGCAAAACCTTTTTAGTAGAGACTTTATCTATTACTGCAAGTACTACATAGAATGCCTTTCAGTAGTGATCCTTCTATAGCATGGGTGTCATGTGATGTATTGGAACTTTCCTCCCTTTCGCTAAACCGGGCGTGGATGTGGCCAGTGTGTGGTGCATCTGGCCTGCTGGTTGGGAGTTTGACAGCCATGTTCTCTAGGAAGTATTAAAACTTGCTGAAGTAATATAATTTTAAAATGTGTTATTAAATAGCTGAGTAAATTATTTGATTAACTCTTGATTAGGTTATTGCTGTTAGTGTGGGATATGTAGTTTAGACTAAGTTTTCTTCCTAAAATAGATTGGCAACTTCCGCCTCTGTAGATGCCCAGTTCTACTATTGCAGCCCTTAAAATGTACACAAATCATGAAGATGAGATTTAGTGGCAAGTTTGCTCTATGTAGAATTAATACTATCTGCCATAATTATTCTTTTTGTCTTCTATTGATAATGCCATATAATCAAGCATGTTTCTTGCAGCTGTCAGAGACCACCTTAGAAAGTAGAGTCAATGACGTCCAAATATTGTTGACTCTACCTTAAGGAATATAACAATTCTTTGGCAGGGAACTTTTAGTGACTAATTTAAAAAATTTTTTGTTTATAATTTATTTTTTGAAGATATTATTCTAATTAAAATGATCCATGCATTAATGGGATGTAAATAGAGTATTCCAAATAGTGCAAGCTCTTGGTGCTAGGGTATTGCAAATAGTGCAAGATATAGGTGCTATTTTTGGATAATTGTCTTAAAACTTTTATTGTAAAATGTTAATTTTTAAGAAATAAGTACAATACATGCCATTTTAGCTTTTGAAGAAATTAAGAGCGTGAAAATAAGTGGGAATAATAATACATTGAAATCTATATATATAAAAGCAAAATAGGACTCACGTATCATCACGAAATCTCCAGAACCGTAAAGTCTACAAATTTGAAATTTGGCACGTATGTTCTTCTTGGTTTCTAGGTGCTCATTAAGAAGGGATTTTTTGAAATGACCACCAAATCATTAGTATTTCTTATATTATTATTAACGTTTTCTGATGTTACATAGTTAGACATTATACTCCCTCATCCCACCTGAAAAGAACTCTGTTCCAATGGCCACTTGAGCATGGGCATGGCCAGCATGTGATTCATCTGGCCTGCCGGTGGTTTACACATTTTACTCCCCCTCCCCACCTCAAAAACGCTCTGATACTAAGGAATTAGACTGAGGAAGAGAAGGGGATAGGAGAGGCTCAATGGGCCAGCCTGAGGGAGAAAAGGGGAATAGGAGAGGCTTCTTTGGGGCAAACCTGAGGCAGAGAGGCTGATCATAACTACTCATTAATTTTCAAGCTATAATGTCGATTTATCAAGCCCAATCACATAGTTTCATAGCGGAGTATGGGTATCCAGCTAGTATAAAATAAGTTGCAGGTTTGTTTATTTCAGTATACATTTTTGGGACAAGACCACAAAACACATTCTATTTTTATTACTGATAACCTTGTTGAGGGGGAAAATGTTTCTTTATAGTTTCCTACCCTGCTTGAACAGGTTGAAGTGATAATTTTTGGACCTGATATTTATCACTTTTTGATTATTCAAAAACATTATTCAATAGTTGAAAATATTTTTAGAATGGGAATATGATTGGGAAATTTTTGAGAAGTAAACTAATTGTACTTAGTTTAGTTTGCAATGGCTTAAAGTTTCTGGATTTCTCAAATAAGGACTTAAATTGTGATTTCCCCCTCTCCTTAATTTCAGCAGTCATTTTGGTGCATTGCATTGTCATTTGCAGCCCTCCCAGAGTTAGGGTCTCTTTACTAGTTCTCAGGCCCTTAAATGTCAGCTCTTGGTCCTATGTCTTGATTCTGAAATAGCTACTGAGAAACTTCGATTTGAAACTATTGAAGATTATTATTGAAGGACATAAGTAGCTTTTCCTTTCAATTTAAATTGTGTTTATATTCAGATAGACTTGCTTATGGGATAATAAATGTGTTGATCTTATAATTTTCCAGTGGAAGAGAGGGAGTGGTCACGTGAGGGTATTCTCAAAGCCTGATTGGTCCAAAGACTGAGAGCAAACTCTTAAATACTCCTGCCTTCCTTTCCTTCCCAGTTTCTTCTCAGTCTTTTTGGTCCAATCACTTGAGAATTGTTTGTAGGTAGGAAATATTTTGGAAATAGCCTTTTCTCTTTATTCGATCTGGCTTGGATTTGACTATTTGGGCATTGTAAAATACCTAAATTCTAAATTTGCAGCTGTGGCCCAAGGGACAGTTTCTGCCTCTGGGCGGTTGGGGAGGGCCCTGTGGGGCATTTAGCCTCCCAGCCATGGGTGCGGAGCTTAGCCCGACCCCCGGACCTGCAGGGGTGCCAGCTCTTAGACAGCTGCAGAAGCGCCGATCGCTCCAGCAGCTAGAGGAGGCAGCGTAGGTACTGCAGGGTGCGCACGAGCTGCCAGAGAGGCCGCCGCTTGATTCGGGCGGTGATTTTCTTGATTTAAATTGTGAGTCGGAGCACGAGCGAGCGGAGCAAGGGGGGAGTGGCGCGAGGCCCCCAGAGCCACTAGACCGCTTTTCAGCTCCCGCGGGTGGCCAGGGGAGCCGGGACGTGCGATTCAGCTTCCCTTGGCCTCGCAAGAGTCCCGGTGGCCATTTTGAATTGTGCCACGTGTGCGCGGCCTCCATTGGCTCGCAGGGCTGTTTGGAGTCCTAGGCCCAGGCATGCGGCCTGGTCAACCGGCTTCATCTCCAGCCCAGGCCCAGGTTCCGGAAGGGCCTACAGTGGCCCACCCTCTTTGGCCTCCTATACATCGGACATGTGAGTGGGGCAATGGAGGAGGGTGCGGTAATTCCCCAGGGCCAGGCCGAAGGCCCGGCGAGGGGGGAAGAAACCAGAGGGCAGGGGCCTAGAACCGGGGATCCCCCAGTAAGACCCATGGCGTCCCAGCGTCCCTCTAGGTCATCTACCAGGGAGGAGGCAAGGAGGCATAGGGCCTTGGAGAAGACTTTTGCCAGGGCCGAGAGGCAGGCCAGATCTGCAGGGCATGGTTCTGCCAGCAGGTCACAATCTCCCATTAGGCCTCCATCTGAGCAATCCTCTCCTCGGGGGTTTAGCCCTTCCTCTCCCTCTGTTTCTCCTGCCAGGCCCCACAGGTATTCCAGTCGGAGGGGGTCTCCCTCCCCGTTCCCTTTGGTCTCCCCAGGTTTAGCAAGGGGGATTTGGAGGACCCCTTGGAAGGGACATCCAGAGGACATGGGGCCTCACGCAGGTTGGCGCCCCAGGGGCCTGGCTCGGCTTATGGGGGGGGGGAGGATTTGGAACATCTCCCCGAAAGCCTTAAGAGACTTATATCGGCAGCCATTTCTAAGGGCATTGCCCAGCGTGACAGGAGCTTGCACTCTGCTAGATCTCAGTATAAGGCGTCCTCTCCTTCTATGGTTAGCGAAAGCCCTGTCATGGGGGAGGAGAATCTCCAAGATATGAGGTTCTCGGAGGACGAGGAGGAAACTCAACCAGATACTCCTTCCTCCAAGGGTCTCTTTCCTCCGGCCATGTTCAAGGTTCTCCTGAACAGGGTGAGGAAGACCACCAAGGTGGGGACTGGGGACCCCACAGTTCCCCTGCCTAGGGATCCAGATATGGCCATGCTTTCTAACACGGCCACAAACAAGGAGGAGATTCCAGCCCCTCCATTGTTCATGGAAGTACTGACCAACCAGTGGTCCCGCCCATCCAACTTTTCTAACCCGGGGAGTGATGACCGTCGGTTTTATAATATGGAACAAAACTTTGCTCAGGCCATTCAACTGCCCTCCATTGACACCCCGGTGGCCACCTTGGTTTCCTCCTCCTCAGTGGTGTCCGGGGATGCGGCGGATAAGTTGAAGCCCGAAGATAAGTGGGCAGAGCTTACCTTGCGGAAGAACTTTAATGCCACGGCTTGGGCCATTAGGTCGGCAGCCGCGGCCTCTTATTTCAACCGGGCTACGGTCATGTGGCTGTGTCAACTCCAGGATCGCATCCCGATGCAGGACGAATGTTTGCAGGACCTCATTAAAATCATTGCGGCTTCACAATTTTCCACTGACGCTACCTTAGACACGGTGAAATTCGTGTTCAGCGCCTTGGCCACCTCTGTTACTTCCCACCGTCTGCTGTGGCTCCGTAATTGGCAGATGGACAACAAGGCCAAGTGGAATCTGGCGGCTGCCCCATTCAAAGTTCCCAACCTCTTTGGGGAGGCCCTCGACCCCATTCTTGTCGAAAACAAGAACAAGAAGAAGGTGCTCCCGTCTAACGCTAAAAAATCTGAGTCACGGTCTCATCCCTCCTGCCCGGGAGTCTTAGGGCCTCTGAGTTTGATCATCAACAACGCTTTTCCTCTTTTAGGTCTGACCGACAGTTTTCGCAACAGTCCTATCAAGACCTGATTCTAGGTTTCAGAATCAGTCCCGGCGGCCCTTTCGAAGGGTCAGCAGTCGCCCGTACCGCAGAGGGAAGTGACTCGAACCCGAGTCGTCCCATAGGTGGCCACCTGTCCCTCTATGCGGATCGTTGGGATGACATCACGTCAGACGCTTGGGTAGCTTCCACGGTTCGTCAGGGTCTCAGGTTAGAGTTCCTCTCCACGCCCTCGAATTCCTTCAGATCGTTCCCTCCATCCCGGAGTCTAGAACGCCGCCATCTGATGGATCAGGCAATCAAACATCTGGACATTCAGGCGGTGGAATTGGTTCCCCAGTTGGAAAGGGGACTGGGCCACTATTCCAACCTGTTTGTGGTTCCGAAGAATTCGGGGGGTTGGAGGGCAATTCTGGATCTCAAACGTCTGAACCTCTTCTTGGTGTACAAACAGTTCAAAATGTCTTCACTCAAATCTATCCTTCAGGGCGTCCGTAAAGGGGACTTCCTAGCGTCGGTAGACCTCAGGGAGGCCTACCTTCACATCCCAATCTTCCCGGCTCACCGCTGGTTTCTATGGTTCTCCCATGTGAATCACCATTACCAATACAGGGCTCTCCCGTTTGGGCTGGCTTCGGCCCCCTGCACTTTTACGAAGGTGCTGGCGGCTCTGGCGGCGCATCTCCGGGCCGTTCCAGTGAGGCTTCAATGCTACCTGGACGATGTCTTGGTCCAGGCAGGATCCCTCCCTCAGGCAGTCTCGGATCCCCATCTCACCATTCGGAGTCTCCAATCCCTGGGGTTTTCGATCAATTTTCCCAAAAGCCAGCTGTCCCCCTCCACTTGCATTCTTCATCTGGGGACGGTCATAGACTCCGTGGCAGGGGTTGTCCGCCTGTCTCAGGATTGACAGGTCAGTCTACGGCAGCTGGCGGAAAAGGTCCGCAGAAATCGATTCGCTTCTGTCCTCACGTTATCACAATTACTGGGCAACATGGTGTCTTACATTGGGATAGTCCCGTGGGCCAGGCTTCACCTCTACCCACTACAGTGGGAGCTCATCCCGTTCCAGACGGGACGGCTGAGCAACACGCTTCGCACTCTACGCCTTCCGGCAGGGGTGCGGGCTTCCCTGCGGTGGTGGACTTCCCCAGCCATTCAGCGGGGCTGCTCCTTCTGGGAGCCAGACAGAGTGACCGTCACCACGGACGCGAGCTTGTTCGGTTGGGGAGCGCTGGTGGGCTCTTGTCTGGCTCAGGGCAGGTGGACGTAGACGGATCTCCGCCACAATATAAATTGGTTAGAGCTGAAGGCGGCCCGTCTCGCCCTCCAGCGCTTCCGGTCCTCAGTGGAGGGCCGGCATGTGCTTCTCCTGACGGACAACGTGGCCACCAAGGCCCACATCAACCGCCAGGGAGGAACGCATTCTCGTGCCCTCTGGCTAGAGGCTCTGAGACTGGGTGCCTGGGCAGAGAGACACCTGTTGTCTTTGGTGTCGGAGCACATCTCCGGCCTCTCCAACCACCAGGCAGACTGGCTGAGTTGGGCGACTCTGGACAATGGCGAATGGCAACTCCATCGGGACGTTTTCTGGAGGATATGTCAGAAATTCGGCACTCCCTTAGTAGACCTCTTTGCGTCTCTATCGAACGCACATCTGCCCCGGTTTTTCACACGTTTTCAGTCACGGAGGGCGGAGGGAACAGATGCACTCAGGAGAAGGTGGCCAGCAGGCTCCTCTACGCCTTTCCCCCAATCCCGCTCATCCCGGGGGTTCTCAGGAAGGTGGTATTGGAGAAGGCGTTAGTCGTAGTGGTGGCCCCCTTTTGGCCCAGGAGGCCTTGGTTCGCAGATCTCATTCAGCTGTCGATGGCCCAACCGTGGAGGATCCCGCGGGAGGAGATGGTCTTACGCCAGGGGATCCTGGTTCACCCAGAGCCCCAGTGGCTTCATCTGACCGCATGGCTTTTGAACAGGGACTACTGAGGGCGGCCAATCTGTCCTCGGGGGTCATCCGTACCATCGAGGCTTCCAGGCGTCCCTCTACGAACTGGGTCTACAATTCGACCTGGGACGCGTTCGTGAGGTGGTGCGTTCCTCATCAGATTTCTCCGGCTAGGGCCACTGTCCCAAATGTCTTAGATTTCTTGCAGAAGGGGCTGGACGACAGCCTGTTGCACAACATCTTGCGTCGCCAAGTGGCGGCTCTGTCCTAGATTCTGGGGAGCATGGGGTCTTCCTCCCTTTCTCAGGTTCCCCTGATCAAACGGTTTCTTAAGGGGGCGGCTAATCTCCGGCCTCCCCCTGTCCATAGGTTCCCTACGTGGGATCTGCCCCTGGTCCTCAGAGCCTTGATGGGGGCTCCGTTCGAGCCGCTCAGGTCGGTTCATCTCAGGTTCTTATCCCTTAAGGTGGTGTTTCTCGTGGCGATTACCTCTGCCCGGCGTATCTCGGAGCTGGGCGCCCTGTCGTCCAAGGATGATCTTTGCCATTTTCATGCAGATAGGGTGGTTCTTCGACTCGACCCTACCTTCCTCCCTAAGGTGAATACCCCCTTTCACAGGGCTCAGGAGGTTGTCCTGCCCGATTTTTGTCCGGGGCCGTCTTCTGATAGGGAGCGGCTCTGGCACCATCTGGATGTTCGTCGGGCTTTGCGTATTTATCTCCGACGGACGTCAGAGTTCCGTCGGTCAGAGGCCTTGTTTGTCTCCTTTCAGCCCAGGACTTTGGGGGCTAGAGTGTCCTCGGCCACCATTGGCCGTTGGCTATGGCAAGCCATCAGGGAGGCCTATGGGGCAGAGGGGCGTTCCGTTCTGTTAGGTATAACAGCCCATTCTACCAGGAGTGCCGCGACCACGGCGGCATGGGCACTAGGGCCCCTTTTGAAGACATTTGCCGGGCCGCCACCTGGGCGTCCCTGACTCTGTTCATCAGACATTATCGTCTGGATTTGTTCGCTTCGGCGGATGCTTCCTTTGGTCGGAGGGTCCTGCAGAGGGTGGTAGCAGATACTCCCCTTGGGCCATAACTGGTAGTTGCGTTTATTCCCTCCCTTGGGACTGAGCTTTGGTATGTCCCTCACGTGACCTCTCCCTCTCTTCCACTGGAAAAAGAACGTTGGTCTTACCTGAACGTGTCTTTTCTGGGAAAGAGAGGGAGTGGTCATGACCCGCCCTGTTCTTGGTTGTAAGGGTCAAGGGGAGCCCGGGAGTTTCCCGGGGGGGGGGTTGTTTGTGTTGTTCTGTTTGTTGTTGTTCTAGTTCTGCTGTTCGCCTTCGAGGAAACTGGGAAGGAAAGGAAGGCAGGAGTATTTAAGAGTTTGCTCTCAGTCTTTGGACCAATCAGACTTTGAGAATACCCTCACGTGACCACTCCCTCTCTTCCCCAGAAAAGACATGTTCAGGTAAGACCAACGTTCTTTCTACATTTGAATTTCCTACTGCAGACTAATAGGGCTATTATTTTCTTAGAAGTACGTAGATATTTGGAAATCCTTGCCTGTTTCCAATATCAGGCAGTTAGAATAAGACTTAGAAGTCAGCCAAGCACTTTGTCCTCTCACATTTTGTCCTCTCTGAACAAGTGCCAGTTTGCATAGATTGTATGTCAGTTTAACTACAACAGAGATCAGTGTGCCTGATATCATTCCATAAAAGACTTCGAAAAACTTCAAGTAACTAGTAGATGGAAATGGTTCTTTCGCATTTAAATTGCTTTGAAGAATTATAAAACAGACTTTAGAATGCTTTCAAATAAATTGTTGTCATCCACTAATGAATGAGATACCATCTGTAATAATTAAGGTTATTGCAATTGTTTCTCCCTACAGCAAAACTTCTGAAGGTTTGGAGAAGATTATAAAGCAACGGCCAAGAAGGACTATAGCAGTATTGTAAGTACTGCATTGAAAAGAAAATGTAAATTAAGCATTTTGCAAATAAACTGCCTATATATATTTGATGAAAAATTAGTTTGTGGAGATGAATTACATGAAATGTAAAAGCATACTTTATAACTGCAGTCTTGTTAAGTTACCAGGATTGCTTCATTCTTGTAAAATATGAAGTGTATTCTTGTAACATAATTAGAAATTCACCAATATTATAGAAAAATATATTTTATCTAACCAAGATTGATCTATTTTATATACATTTCTTTATTTAAAACTATCAGAATTTTAGAAAATCATTATAGTTTTGTTGAGTTGTCATTTATTTTCGTGACTTATTGTTTAGGTTATTTTGCAGAAGTATTTATTTGCTGATTTATTTATGTATTTCATTATTTATTTATTTGATTATTTAGTAAATTATTTATCTGATGAATTATTAATACATCTTCATGACAGGCTTTAAATTATTTATAACTTAATTTTGATTTTATTGCTTTTCAACGCAGCATTGTTACTGACTAGATTTTTTTCCCCACTCTTACTTGGTTCTTGAAAATTAAAGTGTTAGCTTTGAGGCAACTTTATATTCATTGCAAAATATTTTCTCTCCCCCCCCTCCCTCCCTCCCTCCCTCCCTCCCTCTGTGTATGATATATGCGTAGGTAGATGTACACACACATACATTCTGTAAATAATCCATATAACTGGACTTTTACATGAATTTCTATGACTTTAACCTTTTCAAATTTTCCTTCCTATATTTAATTGTTATCTTCTGTAAATTAGGAATGTGATTCTTCCAAGGGGTATTCTGATGGAGGAAGCTTCTCTGGGTCTACGTCATTATTTTTCTGGCATTTTTTTCATATTGAACATGTTTATGTGGTTTAAAGCTTCAGAAATAATTTTCAGAAAATAATATGTGAAGTAGAAAAATAATGGAAAATTCTGAAGAAAATCAAATTAGAATAGTCCTTCCTTGGAGAAAATGTATTGTATGATAAATATTTTTCGATCATTCTTTCCACATGTAAACATAACATTCTAAGCATTCTAGAAAACATTCTAAACATATGACTCTAGATGTAGATTATAGTTTCACCCCAATTATAAGTCTGTTTAGCTGCCCCAGGCTTTCCATCTACCTTTAATCTGTTCTTTCTGAATTACATTCAGGATTTAAAATATTTTTGTGTTACATTAATTTAAATGTTTTTATGCTTTCTTAAAGTAGCTTACAAAAAACAAGTTAAACTACAAAATTATTTTTAAAATAAATAAAATTGCTAAAATAAAAAGACAGCTTTTTAAAGTTGAACTCAGAAATATGTTTTAAAGCCCAATGTAAGAGATAGCAAAAGTTAAAGGCATACAATTCACCAACAGTTGTAATGGAGACTGTCCATATGGTTGCAACTCATAATAGTTGTTAAGTGAAGAACTCATGTGTTTGCCTTGCTTAATGATGCTCCCGCATCCCTATTCTACCCATGTGGATGTAAAGCAACCGCAAAGTTAATTTCTTGGAGCATGGTGTGCTTCAGGGGTGGAAAAGACCCTGGGAGGCGTGACTGAAGCCACCATCATAGTTTCAAACCATCCAAATCAAGACTTTGAGAAAGCAAAGACAAAGCTAATATATGCTGGGATACATACCACCTTCATCAGAGGCATGTGCAGGTCAAAGTGAGGAATAAGACATCATTGAGTGAGCTGGAGTGCAGGGAAATTGTTCTGTGGCTTCAATGTGAATGACATCAAATTCCATAGGCCAGCCATGTGAAGCTCTACGGCTTTCTAGAAATCTCACTTGGTGCTAAGCAGCAATGAGGAGAAATTGAAAACCTGCTGGCTTTGCCTCTACTAATTGACTCCCTTACACATCCACTCTCCTCTCCATGTTTTCCTTCTGATCCTCCTCCTCTGATTAATGTGTGTGGTCTCATCCCTCCTCTGGTGCCAGTTTCTGGTAGATGAAGGTCCTGTTTGATTGTCAGTAACTTCCAATCATGAACAAACAAGCTTTCACCGTCTTCTCAGCATATTTTTATCCAGTCCTGAAACCAGCCTGCACTTTAATGCTGAAGACTGCTTCTCAGATACTAGACAACTGTCTTGCTTTTTCCTCTTTTCCTTGATTGTCACTGGGAAGAAAGAGCAGCCTCTGGTTAGAAAAGAAAAAGAGTGGGATAAGAATAAACTGTGTGTGTGTGTGTGTGTGTGTGTGTGTGTGTAAAACCTCTTTCCCTCTCTAGAATTCTTGTCAGCATTCCCATTTACTTTGTTTGTGGGAAGCTTGCAGAGAGAAGGTCAGTATAAATGTCCAGAGCCCATAGACAAGTAAGTGGCTGCTGCAGGAGTGCAAATTGGGAGTGATGCTTGAGAGTGCAAGAAAGGTGCTGCATGGGTCAGAGAAGTCAGGTAAAGAGTAATTTGCATGGATCCTTAGTCACAGGAGTCATAAATCCTGAATTTAGTGCACATTTTATAAATTAGGCCATTTAAGATACTTGGTTCAAAAATTGTTGCCTTCTGATGCACCAGTTCACCCAATTAAAAGTTATGACAACAAGACTTAAGTAGTTATATAGGTAGATTGGAGCCACGTTTTCTTGCTAACAACTTTTAGCTTGCTTTATTTCTGGTATTTGTGTGCAAAGTATGGAACTCAAATAGTTTTTTCTGATAGTGGATATGATACCTGAATATAATGCACTTGGTTCTATGGCACGTGGAATCTATAATAAATTGTTGTATGGAAGAATGCACACTTGTCAAACCATCTAAATAATTGTCTGTTTACAAAGTTTTGACCTTTAAACAGACCTACATAGAGCCAATGGTGAAAGTGATGTGTTTATTGGAGTAATTATATTCTTTTCAATGCTATAGTGGATAAAATCAGAGTACCATGTACAATGGCAAAGACCCTAATAATCACTTTGTTTGTTTAATTGATTGATTGATTTAAGACCACCCATCTCATTCAAGAGTGATTCATTTTGGTTGTAAAATTTTATGGTTTATATCCAGGTTGCCTGCAGAACAATATATACTTAATTTTTTTCAGTAATTTCAGATAATATGCCATAGATATGTGCCGATTTCCCCCCACCCCCACCCCCGGTATATGGTCTGGTATTAGGTGACTGCTTCTAAAGTTAAGACTGGTCTTCTATTTATTATCATAGAAGTAATAAGCCCTCACATGATGTTTCTTAATTCTGATAGTGGTTTTTGCTTTTATATATTTTTTAAAATAAGCAATGTGTAGACAGTATCAATGAATGCTGAAGAATGAATTTAAATAAATTTAAAAGCAGAATACAGAGATCAAAATATGTGTAAAAGATGTGTCTTACTGAGAAGGTAAAAATAAATGTGAGGCAAAGCTAAGGATGATATAGTGCTTCTAGCTAAGCAATTTGGTATAGTCAACACACTGACAAAGATATTAGGTATTTATTGTTGAAACAAAGGAAAATGGCACTTCAAATTAAAACAACAGTTAAAATTGAACACAATAGCTTGGAAAGTAAAAGTGATGTATTCCCTTTGAAGGTAAATAAAATAATTTTTAAACATAAGTATTAAAGGTAGACTTTGACTTAAGACCAAAATTGGGAGCAGAACTGTTGTCACATCAGGGATGCAGTTGTTAAATGAGTTGCATCCAGTTTTTTACAACCAATATGCTGCAATTGATAAGCAAATCACTATAGTTGTTAAGCGAATCATATGTTTTTAAGTGAATCTGACTTTCCCATTCAACTTTGCTCATCAGAAATCTTCTGGGAAGGAAGCAAATGGCAATCATGTGACCAACCTGTCCATCCCACTCCCAGATGCTGCAACAGTCATAAATACATAAATAATTTTGATCAAATGATCAAAATGAACAGTATGACAGTCATAAGTGTGAAGACTAATCATAGATCATTCTTTTTAGCACCATGGTAATTTCGAAGGTCATTAAATGAATAGTTTAAGTCAGGGACTAAGTCATACAAGTATGAATTATTTTGGCTTCATTAACAACTATAAACATTTTGCAATCCATTTTTAAACTTTCTGTTTACTTTTGGTTCAATAAAACCATTTAATTGTTAATCCAGTCTGTTATTTCCCTTAGTTTGAAAGTTTAGAAATTAAATAATGAGAAAGGATTAGTTGTACATTTCAAGTTCGGTTGTTGCTAAAATACAGTAGAAAAGGCCTCTGTAGATAGGTTTCACTAGATAATTTAAATTATGCATGGATATATCTAAATTCCTTATTTTGAAATATTGAATGTATGAATATTTAATTGGTATCTTTCTTTAGTATTTTCATATGCTTGCTTTAAAGGAAGTTGTTTCCTTTGATTTATATTCATTGATAAAAACTTGTATATAGTGATGAAAGAAATGTCCTGGGTTCGGCTCTAAGTGGGGAAAAAGACACTGGAGACATGGAGGCTGCTTGGAAAGATGGCTTTAATGGTGGACAGGACCACATGGCTTGAGTCCTGAACAGAAAAGGTGATCACATGCTTCAATGTTGGGGAGAAGAAGAGAAGGAAGGGCTGAGATGCTGAGTCCCTGGTTTTATGCCCTGTCTGGCCTTTGAACTTGATCTTGTATTCTGATTGGTTGTCAGACTCCCATGGGGCCATGGAGGGGCAACTCTCTAGACTGTGTTTTGAATCCAGGTTTGGTTGAGTTCTCGGATGCCATGTGGTGAGTGGGTGAAGGCCAATCATGCCTTAATCCCATCCCCCTGGAGCTGAAGTGGAGAACTCTTTATTATGTAAAGGTACTGGCTTGGGCAATGGCCCATTGACAAAGGAGGATGGGCAGGAAGCTGCAGGGAGTTACTTTGTCTTTAAAACATGTTTCTTCATCCCTTTTCACATCCAGGGAAATATATTCTGCCTTTTCAATATTTCCTAGGATATTTCATTTTTCTGGGAGAGGGCTGGGTGATAACTTCCTACAATCCCTCCTTTTTTTAAAAAAAACATGTGAGTGGAACACTCACGTTTTTGATAAAAGATTAAAATTGGTCAGATCGGGGAGACTTAATTTTTTTCTAATGGAAAGTCATTGAGAGAGACAGCAGAAGAATCTCTTCAGTGGTTCCCAGACAGCTTTCAACCATGAAGGTCTAGCAGTCAGGGCACAAGTTCTGGAAAGAAATTTACAGTATCCAATTTTCCATGCCAATTAATATCAGGCATCACTTTCTGTGAGCTTCCAGACAGGTTTCAAGCAAGCAGAAGTCCCAGAATTCTTTACAGCCTCACTTTTCCTTTAAGTTACGGGCTACCCATTTCGAAGGGATGGGCCTTGAACCTGCCCTAGCTCTTATTTTAGTGAGGCCAAATTGAGTTTAGCTAGTGTGCCATCCAGACTTTTCGTATTTTTAAAATTACACACAATGTGCCCGGGGACTCCTACTCATGAGACCACCAGTGCAACATATCCTGCTTTACTGGGCAATGGGGCAGCATCATTTTTGAGTCAGTCAGGGCTTGGGTTTTGAAGATCCTTTCTGCTACTCTTCAAGTGGGGGGAATTGCCTGAGGGGAATTTACCCTCCCCCACAGAATTAACAGGGAAATACCACTGCTTAGCTTTTGTGCCAGGGCAGAAATCAATCTAGGAGAAGCTTTGTGTGGAGATAAGTCAAGGAGGTAGTTTCAATCTAATTCTCTCTCTCTCTCTCTCTCTCTCTCTCTCTCTCTCTCTCTCTCTCTCTCTCTCTCTCTCTCTCTCTCTCTCTCTCTCTCTCTCTCTCTCTCTCTCTCTCTCTCTCTCTCTCTCTCTCTCTCTCTCTCTCTCTCCCTCCCTCCCTCCCTCCCTCCCTCCCTCCCTCCCTCCCCCCCTCTCTCTGTGTAGCTGCTTCTACAATACAGAAAATACAGATGTTTTGGACAAAATTTGCCTCCCACTAGACAGAAATCTAAGGTGTTCAGAACTTACTGTGCTAGCCATTCTAAAATACAATTCTTACATGAATACATTAAACTGATTACAATATAAATGAGACAAGAAAGAAAACCCTACAATGACTTTCAGTAAAGGAAGCAAAGAAAGAAAACCTTACAATCAATTTCCATCCTCCCCCATAGTCTTTACAGCTGTCTTCTGGGGATAGAAGAGAGTCTTTTGGTCTTTACTTCTCCACCTCAGGGTCCTTTCTTTCATGTTTGCTGGATGGCATTAGGCTTGGCTTGCTGGTAAGAGTGGTCAGTCAGGCTTGGTAGAGTCTGTCCCAGACTTGACTAAATTTTTTCCTCATGTCAGGTTTTATCAGGACGCAACCACCAGTAGCCAATTCGAGAGTTATGGTTTGAGCTAGCAGTCCTTTGTTTCTGACGTAAGAGGAGAGGCCAAGCATACAGTTCTTTACAGACATATCTTTAATCTCATGTTGTGGAATTTCCCCCATTCTGTCTAAGTGTGGAAATTATTTCAGAAGGCAGACAATGTAAATTCCAAGGAACAAGGAAATTCCCACTGCCTCTATGATTGAAACACTTTTTTTTGCAGTAAAAGGAGTAAATTTCCAAAAGGGACAACAACTTATGTTTCAAACAAGCAAACAAACAAAATATCATAGGGTACAGCACCTTGACTCATAAGCATTTAAAAATGCACTCAGGCATAAAAGAGGGAGGGAAGAAGAACAGCTTCAAAAAATAAAACTAGCAATAAAAAGGATACTTTGAGTCAACATTCCAAAATATCAGATTCCATTCAGATGGAAGCAAATTCTCATTAAGTATGTTAAAACATTTACAAATGTAAGCAAAATATCTCAAAATCATTTCTTTTTATAGGTTTAATTAAGCATTTTAAACATTAAAAATTTCCAGAAGAAAAAATTGAAATTTTATTCAGAGCAGAAAAGGAAATGTAACTGCATAGCTTTTATATGCAGATGAAAAAGATCACAACAGTGAAAGGTAAAGGTGTGGGAGCCGGTCACCCATTTACTCCAAATTTCTCAGAAGAGAGAGAGAGAAAAGTGGTTACAGTGAGCAGAAGAACCACAGCCACCTTTAATGACCCAGAAGGAAGAAGGGAAAGAAAGGAGGGAGGGTACACACAAGGCCATCATAGATCTCTGGATCCCTAACACTTATCACTCCTGGGGCATCGGGGACACACACTCACATTCATACTGTAATCGGACCTTCATGCTTGCTCATGTCAACCAATCATAGGTATTTCAGGGAACTTTTTCACAAGCCAATGAGTTCCATTTTCTTTTATTAGAGGATCTCACCCTCTCTTCAGGTTTGGAAATGGTAACACATACATATACACACATACCATTAAACAACCTTGCAACTTCCTGTTTCTTTATATGAAAGGGAATCAAAGTACATTCACACCAACGTTTACCATCAACATACTCACATTTGCACTGCAATCAGACTGCTTGTGTAAATTAATTTCTCATACAAAAATCCCATTTCATTCTTTCTTCATGCAAATCATTTATTACAATTATTTCAGGGAGCGGTACATAAGCCAATGAGCTCCATTTTCTATTATTAAGGGATCTCAACTTCCCTCCAGGTCTGGAAATGATTACATACACAAACAAACATACACAAATACCATGGAACAATACTTTCAGGTCTGGGGGAGGTTCTGTCTCTTTAAATCTTCAATTTTCTTTCCTTGGGGAACATGTTGCTCGTTCTTGAAGCAGTGGGAAAACTCAGAGAGCAGTTTAAATCCTAACTACTCTCCCGTTCCCCACAGCTTCAAGCCCAAGAGAAGTGTACTTATTTTGCCAACTGGTCAAACATATCACAATCAATTCAATGCCATTCGATTCTACATGTTATTAGTATAGATGCACACCTAAGAATTTTAACGGACATTACATCAAATTAATCAAGTCCAATTACCTAGGTCTTCCCATTCAGACAGGCTTTACCTTTTTATTACTTGCTAAATTTCTTACTTTTGCTCGAAGTTACGTCCATTGTTCTATCACCTTAAGCACTAGATTGTTAATACCTGTCTCTGCCCTGGGGTGTTCAGTGTCCTCTTTCTAATTTGGATCTGCCAGCAGACGCTGGCTGATTTTTAAAGATCCAAATTCTTCTATATCTGTCTTGATCTCCCAGCAAGAGCTGGCATATTTTTTTTTTGAAAAATTATTATTTTTTATTTTAATTAAACAAAAACACAAAAAAAGAATTGTCCTTCATTACATCTTGTAGAAAGCATGTTGATTGGTTACAAATAACTTTTGTGCATTTCTTCCACAATCATTACTTATAGTTCATATTAGATTATACACTTTAAATCAAAAATCTTTGTATATCTTACTATCAATGTACCACAATTCTCATTTGACTACAATTATTTAAACGTGCTTTTACCTCAAATTATTCATACTTTGACACAACCACTTAATGGCATTCATTAGCTATTTCAAAAATCCTCCAATAACATTACACTTTTATAACATATTCTAAATAAAAGTCAATTAATAACATTTCTAAACCTTTTTCCCCCTCCCCTTTCCCCCCCAACTTGCTATTTAGAGTTTATATCCAAGTTGCTTTTACCAATACCAGAGCATGTATACATCACTAAACAATATCCACTGACATTTCCTTATTGTTATTATAATTGGCTAAAAATCATTTGCTATTTATATTCCACCTCCTCTCGTCAAACCCAAAAAACATTACACCTTTATAACAACACCTAAATAAAAAATTGTTAATAAAATTTATGTCTTTTTCCCAGATCGCAATTTGCAATTTATATTGAAATTTCTTTTACTAGTTTGCCAGTACATACATACATAATTAAGCTATATCCATTATCATTTCATTATTGTTATTATAGTTAATTATTTGTTGACGAATAAACATTTAATAACAATCTAAAACAGTCTAAAAATTACTAAATTCCTACTTATTAATCAACCAAAAATTAACTAATTTTTTATTATAACTTTCATTATCAACCTGTTTTTTTCCAATAACAAAACAATCTTATCTCTCTTGCCAATTGTGTCAGTCTTCTTTTTATTTCCCTTATAAGGTTTTTATAGACTTCTCTCCGCACTTTGTTGCTTGAAGGATCTCTCAGGTAATCTCGTTGCCCACCTGTTGTTATTAAAATTAGCTTGTCTTTGGATAGCAATCATGCTTCTGAAAGAATTTCTCTTCTTAAATCCATCATCATTACCCTTTTTTCTTCTTCTGTATCTTGGAATTTGGGGTAGAGCTCCAATTCATCGAATTCCCTCTTCCATATTCCCTTCATTCCACTTTCACCCACATTTGCTCCATTAATAAATTCATCTGTTGTCTTATCTTTATCTTCTATATCTTCATTCTCAGCTTTAATTTTTGGGGCTCCACCCCCTTCATCTTTTGCTGTGAGGAACACTAATTTTTCCAACTTCTTCTCAATTCTCCCATATCCTTCCAATAGATTTTGAATTCCAGCCAAGATATTTTGGAAGTTTAAGGTTTCCTCATCTGAATATTGATCCATGTTTAAAAAAAAAAAAGGGGGGGGGGACTAATAGTTACTGCCTCTCTAGCCTTCCAGGCCTTTTTAATTTTTTAATTTTTGGTTGACTTAAACGCAAGTTCTTTTATGCTCTTCAAAGGAGAAGGGTTCTGGTTTTTCCCTCCCTTTCTCTCCCCTGCCAAGATAGTTCTCAAAAGCGCTTCCAAAAACAATTCGTGCCCTTGGCTCTTTATCAGTTTCTGTAAACAAGTTACAAACCCTTCAGCTGCATAGTCAGTAAGATCAAAGAGGAAAGAAGAAGAGATACATTGTTTAAAAAACTCCAGCCTCTGACCTCCGAGTGGCAGTGTTGCTACTTTTCACTTTCTAATATTTATCTCTGGCTTATAGGAAAGAAAGTTCTTTAGTAAAATTTAATGACAAGTAATAGGAAGAATTGTTAAAATAAAAAAGGAAAGTTTTAGTCCAAAAGTCTAAAAAAATGAAGTAACAAAAAGCAGAAGAAAGAAAGAAAAATTAGTCTTTAAGAAGAGAAATGGAAAACGTTGCGAGCACTTCAATCCACAAAGTATAGTTACAATGGAAAAAAAACCTTTCCAGCGCAATCCAATAAAAGTTAATTTCGCCACTTAATTCCTTTGCTTAAGGATCTAATTTGGCTTTTTAAAGAAAAGTTTCTTTGGGCAGTCTTATAGGGAAAAAAAACCCTCATCAGATGGACTCACTTTCTCTTTTCACTTCCTTCCTTCCGGAGCCGTCCCGACTTCATCAACCTGGGGCTGCCTGTTTACCGCCGGCTTGAAGAGCTTCCCTTGGGTCATTCAGGGACTATGCGGTGTCCCTGGGACCAGCAAGGCTTCGTCTTCCTGGTCACCCTCTCTACGGGATGGTTTAGGTCCAAATGGACGGTCCAGCGGCAAAAGTGTCAACAGTGGTCTCAGAGTGTCGACACCGCATGTTGTGTCATCGCGATGTTGGTTCCTCCTCTCACGCTGGCATATTTTTAAAGATCCAAACTCTTATCTTGGATCCCCCAGGAAATCACTGGCATATTTTTAAAGATCAAGATGTATGGAGACCTTCATTAACACATCATTTGCATCTGGGTTGGGCTCTTGAGCTCTACTTTTCTTTTTTAAAGACAACTATTACTGCTGCAACAGCTTTTTTTTTAACGTATCTCTGTGGACTCCTTAGTCACCTTGGGGAAGAAACTCAGGTAAAGCTCCTTTTCAGTTCATCTGATGGTGGCCAGAAAATCAGCAAATTTGTTGACAAAATCTAAAACAAAACTGCTTTCTGGGGGCCAGGTTTCTACCTTAGGACCAATAGAGTAGGTTGGCCAGATAGATGTGCAGAGGGTTTTTACTCAGGTCAAAGGCAAACCTCTACTAGAAATTTCCTTTGTCTCATACATGCACACACAAGGCAACACTCCCCTCCTCCCCCCCAAAAGAAAAAAAAAGTCTCTACTCACCTCACAGAGTACAATCTTCCAGGGCTGAAAGACATGAGAACAAGATCCCCTCCCCCACAGAAAAGGCATTGTTGGAGGATTAGAGGTAAGGGTCTGTATGTGTGGGGGTAGATAGCTTGCAGGCAGATTTTGAAAAAATAAAATCATCAGTTACTAAACTGGTAATATTATGGGGATATCACAGATGAGAAATGGGTCTGGATTCACATGCTTCCAGAAAGAGATGAACAGGTAAAATCATTTAAACACACAATAAATGCAAGGATGAAACTTTTCTTGTAAATGAACGTAAACATTTCCTGGGTTGTTACCTTAAGGTACAAGGAAGGAAGGAAGAAAAAATACTTCTCTTTACTCTGTTTTTGTTGGCCAAACAAACACTACGTCTGGGTCTGGGTCTGACAAATGGAGCGAAGGCAATTTTTGCCAGTTTACTCTTTTCTTTCTTTGAACAATTTAAAATTCTTGTCTTTTTGGATTGGAGACAGTTTATAGTTACAATTACCTCGAGGATGCACAACGACTTAGACACATGTTTATACAAGGACAAGGAGCAAATAAGGGGGGGGGGAGAGAACTCTCAGGTTTACACACCCTAGTCATTCATTCCCAGCACAAATCTGTTAAATTAGGAGAGGCACAAATCTTAACAGACAAACTACATGGTTGCATAGAAGACAGAGAAAGAGACAAACAGACAAGAGGGAAAAAAAGATACCCCAAAATTTTCCTTTTTTTAAAAAATACCTTTATGTAGCCAAATTAGTTTTCCTGTATCATCTTTCAGCAAAGCCCATTTGCCACACAATTTCCTTGCTCTCTTTCTACTCATGTCAGCCAAAATCTTGGCATCTAAGGAAATCTCCCAGGACACTTCTGGCCACCCGCGAGTTAATGCTTCCCATTACCCTTTACATGTAGAGCTCACAATGGCCTAGCCAGGTGACCACCCACCGTAAGTTTCAGGAAAAAAAGATTCTGGGAAGGACTTCGATTCCCCCACGAAGTATTCGACCCTATCTCTCAGAATCACCTGGGTTTTGCGGATCAAAAAGGTAATCCGTGGGGACCTCTGCCCCTCTGCAGTTAGTACCAGGCACCTCTACACTTTTCCATACACCATGGGCCTTTGCTTTTTTTTCTTTCACAGGACAAAAGCAGTAACAACAACAGCACATTTTCATTCACTTTTCTATCCATTTTCACACACACTCTCCTGTCCCTAACAAAAGGTGCTGCGCTCTGGCCTGACCGTAATATTTTCCAGGCTCTCTTGGTAAAACACACAGAGGAGCCAAGATCTAGCTGTGATCAGGAGAAGGATTCAGGTTCAGGTTTATTTAATTTATAGACCGCCCCCTCTCCCCGTAGGGACTCGGGGCGGTGTACAGACCGTTCATAATCAAAACAACAAAAACATAACATAAGACATTGAACAAAAACAACAACGCACATACTGTCTGTATATAAGACCCCAAAATCAATTTAAATAATTGAAAACAATTTTAAAACCCGTTTAAAACCCCAATATAAAATTTAAAAAGCCATCCAGGAAAGTTAGTGATAGATGTTCCCTTTGTAAATACAATTACGATTATAATTAGGCCAGACCAGCTACTCGAAACAGGTGGGTCTTGAATTTCTTGCGGAAGGAGCGGAGATCAGAGGTGGTTCTAATATCGGAGGGAGGTCGTTCCAGAGGGTTGGGCCCATCACAGAGAAGGCCCTACTCCTAGGCACCGCCCGCCCGCACTGTTTAGCGGAAGGAACCCGGAGGAGACCCTCTCTGTGAGAGCGGATTGGTCGCAGGGATGTATGGGGTAGAATGCGATCCCGCAGATAACTAGGTCCCGAGCCATGGAGCGCTTTGAAGATGACAATCAACACCTTGAAACGCACCCGAAAAGCCACAGGTAGCCAGTGCAGCTCACGCAGGAAAGGTGTTACATGGGAGTACCTAGTACTCCCCATAATAACCCGCACGGCTGCATTCTGAACTAGCTGGAGCCTTCGGGTGCATCTCAAGGGGAGCCCCGTGTAGAGAGCGTTACAGTAATCAAGGCGAGAAGTCACTAGGGCATGAGTGACTGTGCAAAGGGCGTCCCGCTCTAGTAAGGGGCGCAATTGGCGCACCAGGCGAACCTGGTGGAACGCCCCCCTAGCCACGGCCGTCACATGATCCTCTAGCGACAGCCGGGAATCTAGGAGGACGCCCAAATTGCGTACCCTATACACTGGGGGCAGTTGTTCCCCCCCCCCGATGGCCAGAGATGGAACACATTGGCTAAAGCGGGGCGCCGGTAACCACAGCCACTCTGTCTTGGAAGGGTTGAGTTTGAGTCTGTTGTCGCCCATCCTGCATGATTCACACACATGCAGGCATACACACATTTCCCACGCTTTGCCATGCCTTAAAATTAAAGTTTAGAGAAATAACATTTAGAGGTACTCACTTTCTTTCCAGGCAGCCTTTGAGCTCAAACTCAAAACCCCTTTAAAACCTACATCCAAATGGCTAAGGTCAAGGTAAAGTCCACCCACAGACTCAATGGGGTTTGTGCCGGCATAGGAGGCTTACCTGGGCCATATCCATGTTAGGCTAGCTTGGAGTCACATCTGTGGGGTGCCATTTGATAAAAGAAATGTGCTTCTGGGTTCGGCTCCAAGTGGAGAAAAAGACACTGGAGACATAGAGGCTGTTTGGAAAAATGGTTAAATGGTGGACAGACCACATGGCTTGAGTCCTGAACAGAAAAGGTATCACATGCTTCAATGTTGGGGAGAAGAAGAGAAGGAAGGGCTGAGATGCTGACTCCCTGGTTTTATGCCCTGTCTGGCCTTTGATCTTGATCTTGTATTCTGATTGGTTGTCAGACCTCCATGGGGCCATGGAGGGGCAACTCTCTAGACTGTTTTGAATTCAGGTTTGGTTGAGTTCTTGGATGCCATGTGGTGAGTGGGTGAAGGCTAATCATGCCTTAATCCCATTCCCCTGGATCTGAAGGGGAGAACTCTTTATTATGTAAAGGTACTGGCTTGGGCAATGGCCCATTGACAAAGTGGGATGGGCAGGAAGCTGCAGGGAGTTACTTTGTCTTTAAAACATGTTTCTTCATCCCTTTTCACATCCAGGGAAATATATTCTGCCTTTTCAATATTTCCTAGGATATTTCATTTTTCTGGGAGAGGGCTGGGTGATAACTTCTTACAATAGTATATGTCTACAGTTTTTCTCTAGTATTAGATGAATATCTTTACACAATAATAGTTTTAGATAGTTGCTTTCGATATACATATTTAATAATATATATATATATTTATTATATATGTATATAGAGGTTTATATTTGCTGGAATCAGGTATTCCATGTTCATATGATATCTTTCAGAACTTTTTATATACATGTTTTACAACTCATATTTACAAAGATCAGAATGATTGCAATGTGTAATAATAATTTCCCACTCTAATTCAAGCTGATAATAATATATATTCACATAACAATGCATATAATCTTTGCCTTCTGCTTAATTAATTAATTAGATTGCACCTTTTACACTGAAGCTGAAATTCTTTGAAACTCTATAATTTTTCCTTAGAATATAAAATTGATTGTTGAAATGGTCTGTAAGGCATTGATGTTAAATGCTACAGTGTCTTCTGTTATTCACTTATATGACCCGTAAGTGCTTTCTGAACTACATGTTATAATGCTAATGAGGGTAACACTGGAACATTTATGTACAAGCCTAGAGTATTTCTTCTTTATAATTATGACAAGTGAAGCACAGACAGAGGTCAATTTAAATCAGAATGTTTTCACACTCACACATTTACTGGCTTATTTATAGGACTTCCTGGTTCATAATTCGTAATTTTAGAAAAGAAGATACCATTTTGTGCTTACTTAATGTCACTGAGCAGTCGGAATTTTGAAAAGACATATTAGTGGTTACTAAAATAATCAAATATTTCTTTTTAATTCCAGTTTTGAATTGATTATATGTTTATGCTTCCTTCACTTCAATATCTTACAGTTTTAAGCAGAAAAATACATGGTCGTAATAAAAATTGAAAATGTTTAACCTTTTAGATACCGTAATTTCTTTAAGAAAATGTTTCTTACATGACTGAACATGTATAGAATATATCTCAGTGGTGAGCGTTCCTTTACTTCTGTCTTCTGGGACAGAGCACATCACAGCCATGCACTCCTTACATTACACTTTTATTCAGGGAGACATTTAAAGCCATAAGCTATTTTGGGGGGTTGGGTGCTATAGTTTTAATTTGTTTTTATTATTGTTAGACCACATCAAATGTTTCTCAATGGGATGGGATGTAAAAATGTTAATGTTAAATAGATTAAAATTAACACTGCAGAAAATTTCAATGAATTCAGTATCATGTAGCAGTTTTTCAGAGGAAAGCACTGAAACCACTTACTAGACAAAACTAATTCTACTTATATAATAATTAAATGTATATTTTCCTTCCTGTAGCTTAAATGTAAACTATAATTTTGTATACTGTTCTATTTGACATTTCACGAACCTAAATGGTACTGTTTACTAACTACATAAGAAGAGGAAGCATCTGCACTTTTCTTTCTTTTTTTTCCTTTGCTATCCTTAGTTCATATTCATAGCCTCTGTCTTTTAATCTTTTTTTTTTTACAAAATACGTTTATTTTCTGAAAATGGCAAGTCAGTTTCATGACAAATTTGTGTATGCATGTACCCCCTTTTCGCAAATCAAAATGCCCACTCAACTTTATCTCTTTTTAGCATTTACATTAGAGAGCAAAGGAGCTAATTTTCCTGTTTTAAATTGTTATATCAAGTATAATGATTTACATTTGTTTCATCACTTGGTCCTCTCAGCAAATTTTAATTATCATGTAAAGTGCATTTTTTGTAAACTACTTGTTGCTTTAGATTTGTATCTTTCAAACTGGAATTCTTTGAAGCATAGACCAAAAGTTATAATATTAAATGAAAAATGAATCTCAGTATTATAAAAAAAGCTAGCAAAAATACTTAACATAGTGTGTTTTACCCAATGAAAATCTTCCTCAAGAGCTTGATAGAAGCACAATATCACATAAGAAAGGATAATGAAAAAGAGAACCAGGATTTAAAAATGTGGGGGTCAGTATGGAATTCAGAAATAAGAAGCATCACAAGCGAATGATGAGTTTGATGGATTAAATATAATGGACAGTAATTTAAAATAGGATCAATTATTATAAATAAGCAATGTTTAAAATATTACATGATTAGATAAACATATACCAAGGAAGTAAAATTAAAAATAACATCAGGGTTACAAGTTTTAGTAAAATTAGCAATAATTGAAGAAAAAAATAACACTAATTCAGTCAAGGCGTTTAGTATGAAGAAACAAGAAGGATCCAACTGCAGGTAGCAACACATGTTAATAATTCTTAGTTAAGGAAGGTGGGCAAAGATTGTTCAGATGGCAGTAGAACTGAGATACTTAGCAATATGGAAATTATTTTTAGAACAAATAAGCAGAACAAATATATAAGGGTCAAGCTATTTTTTTAAAGAGAATGATTATTGTAAGCCTTGAAGTAACAGGAAGAACACAGTACAAAAATTAAAAAATCATCTTCTCCATAGTGGTGGAGGTGGCATCCAGGCTGCGTTGACCTTCATCCGCTCATTGCGAGGACTGAGCCTGACAGTTGTTGAAACCACGCCCCCTGTCGCTAGGCAAAGCCCAGTTCCGACTCAGTCCCTCAATGAGGATGGATGAATCATTGCTTTGCTCTTGACTGAAAAGATAAATTGAAATATTGGCTTGTGAGTACATGAAGGGATAACATCGTGCTGGGAACGGCCCTGGACGGCTTAAGCCCCTTTTAGGAGTAGGAGCCTTGTCGGTCTGTGCCTGTAAGCCCCCTTGGGGCATAAAGGCTTCGGAAGGCAGCGGCTGTTTTAAAATTGGTCTTTGCTGACTTGCAACATAAGCGTGGCTTGAATAGCTCTGGAGGCTGCGAAGTTCACCGTTTGAAAACCCGCTGTCGCCGCGTTTTTCTCTAGCTTTGCTGTCTGTTTCTTTTGTTTGTGCCCAGACCCTTGCTTGCCCTACACGCTTAATCAACATCCAGGCTCGGTGAAACGCTCCACCGCTCCTGATAGCAGTTGAGTGGCGAACCGCGGTAGCTTTAACTTCGATCTAGTGCTGAGAGTTTTTAGGCTACCACGGAGCGACCCAAGCCTTCAAGGCGCAAATTTCACTGTGTGTAGCAGCGCGTCCTTCAGTGAGTCGCTTAGTCTGTCAGCGATCCCAAACAGTTAAAAAAGGCGCAAAGCGCCATTTTTATATTCCCACGCCTGCCATTGGGATAGTCCCTTGGGCCCACTTGCATTCCCGACAGCTACAATGGTTTCTCTTACCGTTTCAGAAGAGACTTTTAAGCTGCTCCCGGGCCAAGGTTCACATTCCTGCGGAGGTTTCCTGCTCACTCCTTTGGTGGACGTCTCAGGCCATCACCAAGGGCCGTCTGTTCAAGGACCAGGACTCATTGACTTTACAACAGACACCAGCCTCTTTGGCTGGGGGGCCCATCTCCAGGGGCAGATGGCTCAGGGACAGTGGGATCAGGTGGACCGGACTCACAGTATAAACTGGTTGGAAGTACGAGCGGTCCACCATTCCCTCTGCCACTTCAAGGACATAGTGGCAGGCAAACACGTCTTGATACTGATGGACAATATGGCGGCCAAGGTGCATATAAACCATCACGGGGGACCAGATTGCGTTCCCTGATGGATGAAGTCATGCAGTTGGGACTTTGGGCTGAGAGGCACCTGCTGTCTCTGTCCGCAGAGCACATTTTGGGGGTGGCGAATGTATAGGTGGACTGGCTCAGCTGTGAGGTTGTGGACAATGCCGAATGGCGTCTGCACCCATCGATCTTCCGGGACATTGTGAACAGGTTTGGCATGCCGGTGATCTATCTCTTCGCCACCCCCCACAACACCCAGCTCCCGCGGTTCTTCACTCAATTCCCGGCGCAGCGTTCAGTAGGGGTGGATGCACTGAGATGTCCTTTATGCGTTCCCTCCACTCCCTCTCCTGTCTTGCGTCATCCAGAAGATCATGGGAGAGAAGGCGGAGGTGTCCTGGTCACCCTCCATTGGCCGCGCTGGCATTGGTTTGTGGACCTGCGGACCCTTTTGGTGGACAGGTCCTGGAGGATCCCTCAGGACCGGATCTCCTTCAGCCAGGGATCTCTGGAACATCCCGATCCCCAATGGTTCCAGTTGACCACCTGGTGTTTGAGCGGAGCATCTTGAGGGAGGACAACTACTCCTCCAGGGTCATCCGGACTATCCAGGCCACATGGTGTCCTTTAACTGAACACATCTACGAGTCCACCTGGCGGTCCTTCTGTTCTTGGTGTGCAGGTAAGACCTTGGATCCCATTAGGGCTACCATCCCTCACGTCCTAGAGTTCCTCCAGGACGGTTTGGACAAGGGTTTGGCCACAAACACTATCCGATGTCAACTAGCAGCTATTTCCTCCATGTTGACTTGTGGGGGTACCTCTTCACTGTCCCAGCAACCCATGGTGCGTCATTTCTTTAAGGGAGCGTCCATCCTTAAGCAACCGGCGGTGCACAGATATCCCTCATGGGATTTACCCAGAGTTCTTGACACTCTTACAACAGCCCCATTCGAACCTCTACGGGAGGTCTCACTTAGGTTCTTTACTTTGAAAGTATCCTTTCTGGTGGCCATCACCTCCGCCAGAAGGATCTCAGAACTGCAAACGCTTTCAGTAAGAGAAGATCTGTGCATGTTCTATCAGGACCGTGTAATATTACGACTGGATCCCCCCTTCATTCCCAAGGTGTGCTCCTGCTTCCACCGCACTCAGGAACTTGTGTTACCCAATTTCTGCCCGCAACCTTCTCACCCTTTGTAACACAAGTGGCACACCTTGGACATGAGGAGGGCTCTCAAGATTTATTTGAAAAGGACCTGGCCTTTTTGTACATCAGTCTTTTTTTGTATCTTTCCAGCCGTCATCCCTGGGTAGGAAGGTCTCGTCTGCCACCGTAGGCAGATGGTTGCGGGCATGTATAGCTGCCACTCCCACTCTGTTCCAGTTCCAGGTAGATTGACCGCAAATTGACAAGGAGCGCTGCTACCTCGGCGGCCTGGGCAGCCCAAGATTCCTTGGCAGAGATTTGTAGGGCGGCGACTTGGACTACCCCATCTCCTTTCAGCAAGAATTATAAGCTGGACTTCTTTGCATCTGTGGATGCAGCTTTTGACCGAAGAATGCTACAGTCGGTCCGTAGGGCAAGCACTCTGCAGAACGAGTCATAAGCCCTCCTGGGGGGACGAATGTTACTTTGGTACATCCCAGCCTGGATGCTACCTCCACCACTATGGAGAAAGGGCGTTACATGAGACGCCTCTTCTTATAGGGTGAAAGTAGCATCCAGCCCCTCACAAAACAGGACTGGTTCCTTTGTTCAAGACTTCTAGTTGGGTTTGTTCTCATTGCGGATTTAGTACATAGGGTTTTGTGACTGACTTTTGCTTTAGACATCTCTACAGGATTTCTTTACACAGGACACTTGACAACTTGACGTGCTGGATTTCTGGATGCGATGCATCGAGTCTGACATCCTTAGTTGGAACTGGGCTTTGCCTAGCGACAGGGGGCGTGGTTTCAACAACTGTCAGGCTCAGTCCTCACAATGAGTGGACAAAGGTCAACCCAGCCTGGATGCTACCTCCACCCTATGAGAAGAGGCGTCTCAGGTAAAGACCAACAACCTTTCTTTGTACTAATCTGTGCTATATTAAGTTGTAGGAGTTTAGCTAGCTTTCCCAATACTTGGTTTGACTTGCTGCATCATATGTTAATCTTATAGGCAAATTTTCCATCTTCAGTAAATATTGTTCCTAAATATTTGAACTCTGATACATGCTTTATGCTTGATCCATCTATTACTATTTGTAGGGAAAACTTTTCTCTTCTTTTCCAATTACCCTTATTTCTGTTCTGAGTGTACCAAGAAGCCCTCTCCATTCTTTGCTGTGTCTCCTCCTGAATAATTAAACAAGTATTCTTTATCAATTTTCCTACTATCATATCAGTTTCAACTTATTTCAGCTAGTCCCATTATCTCAATATCTCTCTTTTTTCATTCTTTTCATTCTGTTTTATTTCTTAAGCTAGGAAATAAGGTCATATTCAAATATTTTGTTCTGTACTTTACTATCTCTTGGTCCTTTGACATTTCGCAATCATTTCTTGTTTGGATTTGTGTAGCTATATATGATCTATTGTCAACTTGCTGAGCCTGTCGCAACTTCACCAGAGGGCCTTTAATCAGATCATTTCAGGGTGACCTAGGATGTGGACATGGTGCTGGACTTTTAAGAAGCATTTAGCTTTGCCAGGGTGGACATTCACATACAGGTTTACTGTAACTAAAACTTCATGTTTTTTTACTATAGAATTATAATTATAGTAGAGAAACAGTTGCAATCAGTTGAATAAATAGAACGATTTTCTTACGTATATAAAGCTTATGTTAATAGATGAAAAGTAGATCATTGCACTTATGTCAGTTAGCTTTTTAATTTTAAGAATTTCCTCTATTCATTTAATTAATCAGACATTGACTGATTAGTTTTTGCTTTAAAGGTTATTTTTAAGACCACTATTAATAAAGAGAACAACAGATACCGTATTTTTCGCCCTATAAGACGCATTTTTCGCCCTATAAGACGCTCCGGAATATAAGACGCACCCAATTTTAAAGGAGGAAAATCTAGAAAAAAAAGATTTTGGGGCTCAATTGCCACTCAATTTTGGGCTCAATTGTGGTCATAAGTTTTCTTTCTTTGTTTGTTTCTTTCATCTCTCTCTCCCACTTTCTTTTTTTTTCTTTTCTTTTTTCATTTTTTCTGCCTTTCTCTTTCTCTCTCTTTCTGTTTCTCTGTGTGTCTGTCTGTCTGTCTCTCTCTCTGTGTGTAGATCTTTGTCTCTCTCTCCCTCCCCCCTCTGTCTCTCTGTCATTCTGTGTGTCTGTCTGTCTGTCTCTGTATCTCTCTCTCTCTCTCTCTCTCCTCCCTCCTCCACCTGTCACTCTGTATGTGTGTGTCTGTCTGTCTCTCACTCTTCTCCCTCCCTCCCTCTCTATCTCTCTGTATTTCTCTCTCCTCCCTTCCTCTCTGTCTGTCATTCTGTGTGTATATGTGTGTGTGTGTGTGTCTGTCTGTCTGTCTGTCTGTCACTCAATCACTCACTCTGTGTGTGTGTGTCTCTCTCTCTCTCTGTGTGTGTGTGTCTCTGTCTGTCTGTCCCTCTCTCCGTCCCAACTGGAGAACAACCTTTTCTGTCCCCTTACCAGCCCATCCGGGAAGATGAGGAACGCGAGGGGGATCCCTCCCCCCCGCGGATGGGCTCCGAACCAGCGGAGCCTCGTCCTTCTTTTTAAGCAGGCAGCTATCAGAGAGAAGAAAGCAGCGCGGCTTGTGCAGCAGCCGAAGATCGCCTGCTTAAAGATCGCCTGCTTAAAAAGAAGGACGAGGCTCCGCTAGTTCGGAGCCCAACCGCGGGGGGGGGGAATCCCCCTCACGTTCCTCATCTTCCCGGATGGGCTAGTAAGGGGACAGAAAAGGTTATTCTCCAGTTGGGACGGAGAGAGGGACAGACAGACAGAGACACACACAGAGAGAGACACACGCACACACACAGAGTGAGTGATTGAGTGAGTGACAGACAGACAGACAGACAGACAGACACACACACATAGACACAGAGTGACAGACAGAGAGGAAGGGAGGAGAAAGAAACACAGAGAGATAGAGAGAGAGGGAGGGAGGGAGGGAGGAAGAGTGAGAGATAGACAGACAGAATGTGAGGGGGATCTCTCCCCCCGCGGATGGAGCCTCCTCCTTCCAATTGGGGGGATCAATGCAGAGGATTTCTCCCCCACCCCCCAATTTGAAACGAGGTTGCTGTCAAAGCAAGGCAGCCCCCCCTCCCCCCGCAGAAGAAGGAACAGGAGAGGAGTTCGCGCTAAACGCCTCTGCAGACGATCTTGAAAACCTGCGAGGTTGCTTTCGGAGGGGAAAGATGGGCAGCTGTGCAAAGGCTTGTTTTAAAGCTGCAGGCTCCAAGGCTGCAGGTGCCCAGGGAGGACAGCAGGGGCAAATGCTGCCGCCTGCCCCCTCCCAAAGCAACATCGCAGGTTTTCAAGATAGTTCAGACAGGTGTTTTTTAAAAAGAAAACCCTGAAAAGCCGCAAGATCTGAAGAGAGATCCGGCCAGCCCGAGAAGACATTTCTGAGAAGAGATCTCGCCATTTTTTGCATCGGGGCATGCTGCAAGGGGGGAGGGGAGTGAAGACCTTTTCCAGCTGGCGCAAACGACTTCCCCGGACTTGCTTTAGTGAGTACGGGCCCGCACCTCCACCACCACCAATCCGGAAAAGGTCTTTGCTCCCTCTCTCTTGCAGCAAGCCCCGATACAAAAATACGCCAAACACTTGCAAGTGAGTGACAGGGGCGGGGCTTCCGGGTTCATTGACCAACCAGCAGAAACCCACCACTGCCCAGGTGGCTACATTCAGCCTATAAGACGCACCCAGATTTTCACCCTCTTTTTTGGAGTAAAAAAGTGTGTCTTATAGGGCGAAAAATACGGTAAGTTAAAATACATTATCTCATATTGGAGGTGATGCCGCCTCTAAATCGAAATCTGGAAGTACTGTGTATCTTTTTTAAAGATAATGTTTGGTTTAAATTTTGAATAAATGTTTAAATGGGAAAAGCAAAACATTAGTATTCTGGCTTGAAGAAGAGGTCCCCTCCCCCCCAAATATTGAATACATGAATTTATGTCTGGTAATCAAAGCTTTCTGTATTAAGTTACTTGGTTATACTAAAGTGTAGTACAATGTTTGTTTTTTCAGAAATGCAGTAACTGATTAAAGATTTCTGATTGAAAACCTCAGTGAATACAAGAGAGTATCCAAGTCCTATGATTTTTACAAAGAATATACCAATAGTCTTAAAATGCTTCTAAAAGCTATTCATGCTCAGAACTATTGGAATTCTGATGTGAATATTATACTATAAGAAGTTTGAGTTTTTTGTTGCTAAATTGATTAATATGATATGAGCATTACATTTTTTCATATATTAATATAAACCCTGTAATACTTATAGGACAGTAATACAGTTGATTTATATATAAATTGTATATTTCATTTCAGACAATGTCATTTGCTAAAAGTCTTATTGATTAGTTCTGATAGTTTTACATAATTTTTTTCTTCTGAGCACTTAAAGTTTGAGAGCTGCTATAGTCCCACAGACATAAAATAAAATTGTCTGTAGATAAAATTGTTCTGAATGTTTCTAGCAGTTTGAGTTTTTTATAAGAATGCAAAATACCAGCACCTTAACCCTTTAATACATGTATCAAAAAATATGTACACCTATAACACAGAGAGAGAGAGAGAGAGAGAGAGAGAGAGAGAGAGAGAGAGTGAGTGAGTGTCTGGATTGCTTTTTATATCTATGTACTTTTTTCCTAAAATATGTTATCCTGTGACATAAACAGATGCTGCTTTAACAATACAATACATTGTGTATCATAAAATTATCTCTATTTTAATCATAGATACTCACTTAATGAGACATAAGCAGGTTTCATAAAAATGGATTTAGGAAGAGATTTAGTGTTTTGTTTTTGCACATTATATAAATATGGTAGCTCATGCTCTAAAGTAAATTTTGTGTGTAATAACAATTATTTTTCTTAGGTCTATTTTAGTTTGGAAAATTATTCTACTTTTTGTTTCAAATACAAGTAGCAATGTTTTAAACCTGCAGGAAAGGAGTTACTTATAAAAATTATTTTGGTTTCAGAAAAAAAATCATTATTCTGTATTATTCATTTTTTTAATCTCATTTTTATCCTATTGTATTTTATTCTATTTTATTTTATTGTGTCTGACACCCGTTATTTCTTAAGTAGTGAATTGACTAATCAATAAAGCTATACAATATAACATTGCTTTATCAATCTTTGTCACTTATGGCAAGAAGGAGAACTTTGCATGTATACTCAAGAAAACTGCTCTAGCACAAATACTAGTAGAAGAAAATGCAGTTAATATTTTATTTTTTGAAATAATATAGCAGATATTTCAAATATGTTCCCATTTTCTATTGCTGTATTTGTTTAATTCTTGTTTCTCTCCTTTTTAATGCACAGAAAGAATAATTTCTTGCCTAATGTTGAATTTGTTTACTTGACTTTTTTAAATTATTAGATGCAGCAAAATTGTACTGTACTTGGGGCAAGGGGATGTAAGTGTTTTTATATTGTGTTTTTTAATTCAACTGAACCCAGCAGAGTTAAATGTAGTTTGGAAGCATGGGGAAGAATTAATGATTGGAAGATACAGAGTTGGTAAATTATTTATTCTGGCCCCGAGGAAGCTGAAAAGCAGAGTGAAAGACTAATAAATCATTTGTGGTGGTGCTGGTTGTCACTTCCAATTATTTTAGACGGTTTTGTGATAAACTGCGACACCTGCTAGATATCCCCACACCATCCCTTGATGCTGGTAGTGCAGCTCATTCAATTGATTATCAAAGGCAAATTTATCTAAACTTTCTATAGGATAAATGAAGAATTTATGGTTTTCCCAACATTCATTTCTGTAGATGTCTTAAAGCGTGTTGGTGCAACTTTGGATTCTTTCTATTAATGCTAAGTTTTCCTTAAGTGTGTTCAGGAATAAAAGGATCAATCCCCTTTAGCGTTAGCATATATTTAAAGTTACAGATTTTATTAGTAATTCCATTTTATAGTATTTAAGTAAAGAATGACAACTTTTTCCGGTCCCTTAACATTCGGGGGAATTGAAAATCACTATGAGTGAGATTTTATACAAATTGTAGTGTGTACATAAGAAATGCCAAAGTATTTATATATTTTGGCACTCATGTACACAGTACAATTTGTATTAAATAAAATTTATATTTTATTCCCCTTGAATATTTAAAGAAAGTTCTTTTTTAAAAAACTATGCAAAAGAGATCATATAGTTTTCATTTTTTTGTATTTCACAATAGATTGAAACTATCACTGATTTTTGCATAAATTACAAAAACAGATTAAATGTCATTTGTTTAAAATACCAGTGGTCCTTGCTTAGCAACCATTTATTCAGCAACAATTGAAACTTACAATGGCACAGAGAGAGTTGTACTTACAATCAGTTCTCAAAATTCTAGCTATTGCAGTGTCCCTAAAGTGATGTGATTGTGATCTGGTTGCTTGTATCTAGCTCACAATGAAGACCTTGCAGCATTCCACAATCATTTGCTGATCATTTGCAACCTTTTTTTCCAGCTTCTTATAATCAAATAGTGGGGAAGGTCCCAAATGGTGATCATGAGATGTCCATGCTTAATGACCCGTAGTGATTTGCTTAAAGACAGTAACTATAAGTGCTAGAATTTCTTCACTAAGCAATGAGATCACATGGCATTGCATTCACTTTGCAACTGAAATTCCTAACCCAATTGCCGTCGTAAACCAATGGTTGTTGTATTCAAACCATACCAAGAAAACCAATTTTTATCACTTGAGCTTTAAATAACAAAACAGTCAAACTGGGAAAAATGTAGGACTGTTTCAATATGTATGATTACTACTTAAAAATGTATACTGATATTCTAGTTTTTATTTTTTATTAGTTGGGAGTCTAGCAGAAAGCAAATTAAACAAAAGAACAAAAGTAATTACATATAGATAACAAAATAGGTGACCCTATGATAAGCTTATAAAATTATGTGAAAGAACCAGTGATTATCAAACTTCTTAATAATTTTTGCCCAAACTCTGATCTGATATTTTAGTGTTGCATATGATAGACATTTTCTTTTGATTCTTCCCCACGTGAATAAACTTCAGCACAAAATAAAATGTTAGATTTTGTGAACATTAAAAAAATCCTCTTAAACAGAACAGATAAATATATGCACTTAAGATTAGTGAAGACTGCTTTCAGTAGGCAGTTGATCTGAAAATGGTTAAAAGAAAGTAGAACAAATTATATAACAGAGCTGTCAATGGTTGCTTTATATCAGCTTGTTTTTGGAATAACATTAAGTTTAAAAAGTAGCCTTTGGGAGAGGGAAGATTGGCAGGTATGTACAACCAGTATGGAAAACCATTTGAAATGAACCATTTCTGATTAAGTTTTGCTTATCCCTACTCTGTTTGGAGAAACTGATAAACTGTAATAATTCTACTACAAATGGGTAGCATCCAGCACAGAATAATAGCATTGGAAAGTACACCGGAGGCCCTCTATTCCAACCCCCTACTGGTTTAACACTTAATGTAGAATAAATTTTAGCTAGCACTTTGCTTATAATAATATATATCACATCAACAAATGAAAGAACAGAAGAGCCTGGCCAAACCATATTTGTAACTTCTGATATCCAGAAGGCTGTAGGAACTCACAAATATGAGTAATAGAATAACAGAATAGCACAATTGGAAGGAACCTTGGAGGTCTTCTAGTCCAATCCCCTGCTCAAGGAAAACCAGGGTGGATTTGATTTAAATCAAGTCAGTTTAAATCATGATTTAAATCATGATCTAAATCACTAGTAAAAAGGCTTGTTTAAATCAACTTGTAATTTTAAAAGAGCAACTGTCATCTCTGTCCTGCAGCATCTCCTCTGTTGTTGACTCACCAACAATCCTAATATTGCAGAATATACAGCTTCATGCTATATAATGAAGCTCCATTTCATCAATAAACTAAATTATTAATTTATCTTAAATAGAAAACAACCCTTAGATAGTTTTTACCCCAAAAGAATTTTATTGAAATAAATTTTATTAAAATAAATTTGATAAAAATTCAATTTAAATAAAAAATATCTGATATAAATTTTTTAAAATCAATTTTTATCCACCCTGAGGGAAACCCTATATCCGTGATGGCAAACCCATGGCTCTGCATGCCCGAAGTGGCACACGGAGCCATGTCACCTGGTGTGTGCGGTGTCGCCGGTTCCTCCTCTGGGTTTCTGGTGTGCATGAGCACCCAACAATCAACTGGCCTTCATGCTGCAGCAGTGCTGGAAACTGGAAGAGCTGGTCTTCTGTTTTCCGGTGTGAGCATGCATGCCAGCTGATTGTCATGTGTGCATTTATGCCAGTAACCAGAAGACTAGCTGACCAGCACACATGCACATGCAGAAACCAGAAGTTCATTTTCCAGTGCGTGCATGCTTCTCTTCAGGTTGTGTCTCAAACAGGAACACTTGCGCACTCCTTTTTTGCCACTCGGTGCCGAAAAGGTTTGCTATCACTGTCCTATACCATTTCAGACAATGGCTGTCCAATCTTTTCTTTAAAACCTCCATGAATGAGCACCCACAATTTCTGGAGAAATCCATTCCACTGATTATTGCCAGGAAATTTTTCCTTAGTTTTAGATTGGGTCTTTTTCATTAGTTTCAATCCATTGCTTCTTGTTCTGCCTTTAGGTGCTTTTTAGGACTTTCTTTTCTTTGTGGTATCTTCTCAAATATTGGAATGCTGCTAGCATGTCCCCCCAGTCCTTATTTTTTACTTCTTTTTTAGACAAGAAATAGGTAATTTCTACAAATGTTCTTCATATTTTTAGTCTCTAGCTCTCCGAATCATCTGTGTTGCTCTTATCTGTATTCTTTCTAGAGTCTCAACATCTTTTTTATATTATGGCAACCAAAACTGGATGCAATATTTCAAGTGTGGTCTTACCAAAGCATTATAAAGTGGTACTAGTACTTCACATGATCTTGATTCTATCCCTCTGTTAATACAGCTTAAGACACTGTTGGCTTTTTTGGCCACTGCGGCACACTGTTGGCTCATATTTTAGTGGTTGTCCACTAAGACTTGACTCTATACCTCTGCATCTGATTTTTCTCACCTACATGTAAAAACTTACTTTCCTCACCATTGAATTGCTTTTTGTTAGATTCTGGATCTTGAGCCTACCTTCTCAGGTGTTGGCTATTTGTGTCATCTTAGTGTCATCTGCAAATTTGATGAGTTCCCTCTCCTCCATAAATTGTTTATGAAGATGTTGAAGAGTACTGGGCCTAAGACAGAATTTTGGTGTACCCCACTATTTATTCCCTCTCTGTAGATGTAGTTCCATTAAGGACTACACATTGAGTGTGGTTGGTTAGACAGTTATGATCCATCTCATGGTGATGCTGTTTGTCCCACATTTTTCTAACTTATTTAGAAGTATGTTATGGTGTACTTTGGCAAATGCCTTACTGAAATCCAAGTATGCCATGTCTATAGCATTTCATTGGTGTACTAATTTAGTGACTTTGTTAAAGAATGAAATAAGATTGTTTCACATGATCTGTTTTTAACAAACCCATGTTGGCTTCTGGGTATAACTTGCTTCTAGATGTTCATAGTTCTGTTGTTTAGTTATCTTTTCCAAGAGCTTTCCAGGTATTGATATTAAGCTGATTGGTCTGTTACTTTCCTGGTTCCATTTTTTCCCTTTTTTTTGAAGATGGGAACCACATCAGCATTCTTCCAGTTCTCAGATAGTTTCCGGGTATTCCAGAATCTTAGAAGGATATGGTTCAGTGGTTCCAAGATTACATCTGCCAGCTCCTTCAGAACTCCTGTCTGATAATTTGAATTTACCTGGGGTGGACAGTCTAATCCCAGTACAGAACTATAAAGTTACCTTTTTCAGAAAATCAAGTGTATGTACAATGATTGAGATATTTATTTGATTTGAATCCAACTTCAGAGTCATCTTATATGAGTCTTTTGTGTGCTTGCAATAAAAACTAATAGTTTGAAAAGAGTTGAGCAAAAAATTGCGATGACAAATACAACATTAGTTTATCTTCTTATATGGTCCAAAAAAGAAGCATGATATTATCTGATAAATCTGAATATGAAGCAGTGTTTCCCACCTGAGTATTTATTTATAATTGTGACTCTAGTGGCTTATAGTTTGTTTTTTTTAAATTACATCTTAAAAGAAACACATAACAAATAAAAAAGACAGAAGGAAAGCAAAGTAGTATTACTGTAATAAATCATATTTAGCTTAAAGATAAGTAGTTTTCCTTATCTTTGAAATCAGATATCTAAATAAAAGTATTAAAAACCACATTCCAAATAGGAAAAGGCCATGAGCCTTAGAGTTCAGGGATCTTTAGAAAGTTCTTCCTTGGAAACTTTAATGCCTGATAGGTTGTAAGTCTTTGCAGTCAAGTATAAGTCAAGTATCACACGATTCAGTTACGACCATTTTAATGGTTGTCATTAAGCAAATCCATTCTCTCCATTTGGCGCTTTTTTTTTTGCAAGAAACTGTAAGTAAAACACCAGAAACCTGCAAAAGGCCCCATTGCAAATTGTGATTATGTGAGGGTGGGACATTTCAAATGGTGATAAAAATGAGCAAGTTGCAAACACCAACAGTGTGCTCATATGACTATCTTTTGTATGTGTGCAGCCTTCATAACTCCAAAAATGGATCCTACGTAGCTCTGGGTAGGTCTGTTATAACTTTGAACTGTCCTTAAGGGATTGGTTGTAAATAGAGGCTGACCTATACCCAAACACTAAGCATTCATTAGTCATGGGTGCAAACTGTCAATAAAAATACTGGAATGTCCCATTAATGCTGGAAGCTGCCTGGAGTTGTTTGGTACCAGTTCCATTATGTATTAACTCTAACTGCTTATCTTTTTAAGATCAGATTGGATTGGTGCTGCTACCTGGCTGGTCGGTTAAATAGGAAACCTTAAATAGGTTATAAATAATAACAATAAATAATGAAAAGGATTAAATATTTTATGTTGCTAGAATTTTACCCTGGTTCTAATTATATTTAATAATAAATAATACTTTTTGATATATAAATGGAAGTGAACAGTGATATATAAATACTTTAAAATAAGAGTTTCTTAATCTCAGCCTTTTAAATATACACAGACTTCAGTTCTGGGTATTAAAGTTTGCCATCTTAAAATGGCCAATGTTGAAAAATAGTGCTTTAAGGAATTCTATATAAAAGGGGAAATTGGAAGGAGAGTGAAGTTGGCTGTCAATACTGGGGCTGTAGGGATATCATAGTTATTATTTTGAATAATTGGTTTAAAATTATTAAAGCTTCTCAAATGAAGAAAACTACCTCTGCACCATCCTTAGCAGCAGCGGCATCTAGTCCAGCAAGTCAAAGATCCTTGGACATTATGTTGCAGCAAGAGAAAATGAATATGATGCAGTCAGAGATGAAAGTTATGCTTCAATCCATGCATGAAGTCATTAAGGAAATAATAGGAAAAGTAGAGGATGAAATAGAGAATCTTCAACAAATAGTGACTAAAAATAAACAACGCATTCAGAAAGTAGGAGAGACAGTTGAACAGAAAAGAGTGGAAGAAGTTGATTACAGACTTACCCTGGTGTAGGAAGTGTGCCTTTTCCCTTATACATTGTTATAGTAACAGCTGCCGGATCTCAGGCCCTTTGCTTTTTACTTTGTCAATTCCAGTCATCAAAGTCGTGTGTTTTGAAATTCTTAGTAGGCATTGCTATCATTCAAATTCTTTGATATTATAACATTAATGTGTCAAAAGTTCACAAGGCCAGATATGTGATATGATTCCTATGAGACTTAGTTTCATGTCAGCTACAGAGCTGGAATAGTATTTATAATACATAGAGAGTTATAATACAAATCATAGCTAGTTCTGTAATAAACTTTTTAAGTGCCTCAGGATGTATTTATGTGGCACAGTAATTTTTGGAATAATAGAGGTTTGGAGGCTCAATGTGAGTTTCTTTTAAAGGAGAGTAAATAGATTTTGGATGTGACATAATTAGCTTTTGTTTAAAAATAGCACACAAGTTCTTCAGATCAGGCAATTGTAGAAATTCACTGATTTTTCTGATGTATTATGATAATAGTGTAGTAGAGTTCATGTGCTAATAAAATATTTTGAACTGTTACTGCATAACATATCAATATATATAGTGTGTGGTAGTGTTTTCTTTTGTAATGAACTAATTGTATTTTCAAATGAAATAATTTGGGGAAAAAACAAATAACCTAGATTTTAAAATCATGTTTATTTCTATGAAATAACATTAAAACATAATGATCATTTTATACTGAAAAATATGCAGCTTCATGAGAAAAGTATATTCAGAGTTCTCAACATGTTTGGGGAAAAATTGTTGTGGTCATACAAAATATCAATTTCTCAGAATTTGTTGGTTTTATAAGTAATCACTTTTTAAAAAAATAGTAAAAAAATAAATAATTTAAAAGGCACAGTTGGATTCTAAAATACAAAATAGAAAAATATAAATTTCAATCCTGTTTTCTGTTCTAACAGCTACAATTTTAGATCTTCCTATCGTATTATATATTTCTGGAGATAAGAAATACATTGTACATTGTTGATGCAAATCTAGACATTACCAGATTCTCTAAATTAATTTCTCCGAAGTATGGTGAACCAATCGGGAGTATAGAGGCCACTAGTTTAAAGAAGTCTGACTTAACCTAGAATAAATCTTACCTAACATTTGCTTACCGTATATTAATGTATCACATTAAGAAATTAAACAACAGAAGAGATTGCCAGATGAGCCTATGCAATATTTGTAAATTCCAGTGGATAATCAGAAGACTGTTGGAACTCATAAATATGAATAATAGAATAACAGAGTGGGAAGGGACTTTGGAAGTCTTCTAGTCCAACCCCTTGCTCAAGCAGAAAACCCTATACCATTTCAGACAAATGGTGGTCCAATCTCTCCCTAAAAATCTGTAGTGTTGAAGCACCCACAACTTCTGGAGGCAAGCCAGAATTCTAGGTTGCTTCTCTTTTTGATTAGTTGCTTCTTGTTTTAGCTCCAGGTACTTTGGAAAATAGGCTGACAAACCCCCCCCCTTTTTTTATGGCAACCCCTTAGACATTGGAACACTGCTATCATGTTACCCTTATTCTCTCTTTTCATTAAACTAGACATATCCAGTTCCTGCAATTGTTCTACATATGCTTTAGCCTCCAGTCCCCTAATCAGCCATCAAGAGTAAAAATCACTGGAGCCTTTGCTTCATATATGTATCTAATTTTCTTTTTGCTTTTGTTGAAGTTTGCTTTTAAGTAGTTTTTAATAAAAAACTAGTCCTCTTTTAAAATTAAGTTAGCTGCCATTATTACTTACGATAACAGCAAAGTATGCATTCAAAATATGTTATTTAAAGAAGGTCAGATTTGCCGTAGTGAAAATGAGACAATCCGGTTTTCAGCATGGCAAGACTGCAATGGGAATGCACTAAGTCAGTGCTCCCCAACCTTTTTATCGCCGTGGACCGGTAAATATTTGATAATTTTTCCGTGGCCCGCTTGTTTTGATTTAATAATTTTAATTTAATTGTATTTAAACATGCCTTCAAAATAAAATACAGCTACACCAAAAAATGAATATAAAGTGATTTATTTTATTTAACTCACTAGAATGCCAAATCAATGAGAACCCTGAGCTTGTTTCTTTGCAACGAGATGGTTCCATCTGGGAGTAATAGGAGACAATGACACCCGAAGTGTGTTGCTTATGTCCAGTTTATTCCGTTGTTTTGTTTTGGTTGCTGTCACTGCAGAAAACCCCGCTTCACACAGATAGGTTGTCGGAAATGGCAATAGGGATTTAAGTGCTGTGGTGGCAATCTCAGGGTATTCCGCCATGACTTTAATCCAGAACACCGGCAGAGTTGTTGTCTCGAACGTAGTTGCCAGCGTGCCCCTTTCAATACAGAGATGCCAGCGTGCCCCTTTTAATACAGAGATGCCAGCGTGCCCCTTTCAACACAGAGATGGCAGCATGCCCCTTTCAATACAGAGATGCCCCAGCATTCCCCCTTTCAATACAGAGATCATCGCGCCATAGTGCTGAGTCTCCTCAATAGCAGAGAACCCCCGCCCCCCCCTCCGTGCACTTATGCCTGAACCCGCGCAAACACATTCGACCCAGGAGTTGTTGACCTAAATAAGTGCAATAGGCCTGGGTGAATGAGAGGGCATTCTAATAAAACCATTGCTGCTCCTCTTTCCGTTTGATAGTGCTGAGTCCCCCCCCCTCCGTGCACTTATCTTACGGCAGCTTCTCTTCAGTCCCCGCGTCTCCGATCTCGAGTCCTCAGTCCTCCCATGGCGCCTCCTCCTCGGCCAATGGTGTGAGGTTTGCCTTTCGGCCAATAGCGTGAAGTTTGCCTTTCGGCCAATCAGGAAGCGGGAGGACCCGCTCCCTGATTGGCCAGGAGGAGCATCAGTGTAACAATAGCGAATTTTCATTCGCTATTGTCACACAATGGGCGGGCTTGGGAGGGCGCAATGCTCTGTGCCTCGGCCGCCCGCCACAGTGAAATTATTTGAAGTTCCTCGGGCGGCCCGGTGCCGATTGATCCATGGACCGGCACCGGTCCGCGGCCCGGGGGTTGGGGAACAAGGCACTAAGTGACCAGCAGAAGGTCAAGAACAGATGGAAAGAGTATATAGAAGGACTCTATAGCAGTTTGACTTACCATCATGATGATGACAACCAATTAATAAAGAATCAAACATCTTGAAAGAAAAAGTAGAATGAGTCTTGGGGAAATTGCTAAACAGCAAAGTACCTGTGGAATTACTAAAACCAGTGCTAGTTAACATTATGACTGCCCTGTATCAAGAGATATGGACTGCATGTCAATGGCCTCAGAACTGGAAATGATATCTTTTAATCCCATTAGTAAAGAAAGACAATGCCAGGGACTATTCCATAATTGCATTGATTTCCAAAGCAATCAAAATTCTGTTAAAAATCATTAAAGAGGTACCTGATGTACGAATTGGTTTTAGAAAGGGATGCAACATTCAAGATCGCATTGTCAATTTTAGATGGATTATGGAAAAGGTATGTGAATATCCAAAATATCTTTACATGTGCTTGATCGATTATAGAAAAGCCTTCGACTATGTAGAACACCAATAAGCTATGGGCAGCTTTGCATAATCTTGGTGTCCCAAACCAGGTGATCATATTCATCAGATCATGCACTGATCAGGAGGCAACAGTGAGAATACTTCCTGGTGACATAGATTGATTCAGAATCAGTAAGGGAGTTAGACAGAATCAGTAAGGTTAGACAGAATTTAAGCCTTTTTCTTTTCAAATCTGTTTAATTTAGTTTGCTTATTTAGCTGCCTTTCTGGGATATTTTACTTTTGTAAGAATTTATTAAAAATACTTTTTAATATTTCCCAGAAATATGTATGCAGGCAAATATTTGCATTTCTATATTCTGTAAAATAAAGCTTACTTACTGTAATCTGTATTCTGTTTACTAGAGAAGGCATTCTGTAGGAAAGAATAGAGGCATTCTGTAGTCCTCAAAGTCAAGTTAGCTGTAGAAAAGATGTCTCAAAACTACTACAATATCTGCTATTTGAGAAGAACTCATGAGCATTGTCAGTTCCTGACAGCTGTAGGATTGCCTGTGGGCATGTTGCTGAAATTTCAATTGTAATTATACAGTACACTTCCTTTAACAAATTGTGTTCCCAGCTATAATTATAACAGCTTTATTTGCCTCCAGCCTGATCCTTATCTTAGCACCCACCTTCTTGCTATCAGATGATTTAAGTATGGTAGAGATTCTTTTAAAGCTGCAAATCTAATGCTTGACTTGCCTGAAAAAAATGCCTCTGATCAGTCTTATTTACTTCAATGAATTTGGATGGATGGTTATGTGTGTGTGTGCGAGTGCACACATACACATGCTCACAAACACATAAGGTTTCTGCTTATAATAGCAAAAAAGAATTAAGAAGGAAGAGATTTGAATCATGTAAAAAAAGGTTGGGGAACTCATAATCTCTTATTCCTACAGCCTTCTATTGGCTATGTTAACTTGGTATTTGGTTCAAAAACTTTTTGAAACATATTTGTGTAAAAAATGTAGCATACTAAATTTACTACTGTTTATAAACCTTTAGCATATGTAACGACAACTTGCACATATTAAAATAGCCTTTAAGTATAAGTATAATCTTTATTGTCATTGTACTTAAATACAACGAAATTGGTTGTATTGGATAACTTTAGTAAAGTTATCAACTATTACACTAAAATTAGTGTATTTGGATATAGTGATATTCTACAAATAGAAACACCCTTAGAAATGTAATCTATACAATTTTAGATGTTGAATAGATCTTTTTCTCTTGTCCTGTAGAAATTGATTTTTCAGGACTAGAATGTTGGACCATTACAGTTTCTTGTTCAAGATTAACATTTAGAATGAATTGATAAAAATATTACTTTTATAGCTTTTTAGTGGACTACTTTTAGCCAGGAATGTGATTGGCAACTTGATTTTTCTGTATAAACTTTATGTCAGTATATTTTCCTTGCCTTATGCCATTTGTTCAGTTACTATTCAAAATTACATTGGTGCCAAAAAATGAGCGTATGATCCATCTTCAAAGTTGCAACTAATGCCGCATCCCCATGATCACATGATTATGACCTGGGCATTCATGTGCCCAGCTCATGATCATGACATTGCAGAGAAGCATAATCATGTGATTGCAATTCGTGACCTTTCCTGGCAGCTACTCATAAGAAGACTATCAGAGAAATCATTCCCAGTTTTTCTCCCAAACACAGTAGAATCATCTCACCCATGTGCAGCCAACTTGCATGCCCTTGCATTAGGCTCCTGACTCATATGCAGCCTATGCTCCCCCTGCCTCTTCCACCTCTCTGTGGCACCCTTGAACAGTTTACCTAAACTCCCATCTTTCCTCTTGAATCCGACTTGAATTGTGTTTTTGTATTTGCTGCATTAGTGATGGCACTGTAGGAATATTATTTCTAAGGAATATTACTTTTTTTTCAATATTAAAAATGAACATTAAGCTATGCTTGCATGACAACGGAGGTATTAAGGAATCTTAAAAAGGTGATACAAATGATCCTTCAGATAGAAAATAGAAATTTTAGGCTTTAGGGCAGTGAGTCTCAACCTTCCTAATGCCGCGACCCTTTAATACAATTCCTCATGTTGTGGTGGTCCCCAACCATAAAATTATTTTATGTTTTCCGTATTTTTTTGAAAATATGTGTTTTCCGATGGTCTTAGGCGACCCCTGTGAAAGGGTCGTTCGACCCCCAAAGGGGTCACGACCCACAGGTTGAGAACTGTTGCTTTAGAGTCTATTATTTCATATATTTATATAAGTACTCTTGGTTGATTTATGAAATTCTTATTGGGCTAAGTGAGTCTATAAATGAAGTAGAACAGACATATATCTTTGGCAGTTCTTTTTTCCCTGGGGAAATGAATTTGTCAGTGAAAGTAAACTGAGCAACTCATGCAAAATTTTGCCATATTTTTTGTTAGAATCTTCTGGGATATCTGGTTGAATGCTTTGCTGAAGGCAAAGTACACTATATCCACCACATCCTGTGGTTTGCTAACTGGCCACATTATCAAAAAGGAGATCAGTTTGGTTTCCCACAATTTATTTTGATAGACCTACGATGAGTTCTTTCATAATTTTCTAAATGCTTATAAGCTGATTATTTGTATTTTATTCCAGGATTTAGCCCAGTAATGATATCACGTTATTCATGTTTATAATTATGTAGACCTTTTTCATCCTTTTTGAAAATAGAAACAAAACATGGTGTTCTTTGTTTTCTGATGCTATCCCTGCCTTCCGTGATTTTTCAAAGATGATATAAAGGGCTCTCAAGATAACATCTATAGTTTCTATTAGCTTCACATCTTAGTAGTCATGTTCTCTCCAGGAATCTCTTTAGGGTCTCTCAAACACTGTACACATTTTTTGTCAATTGTTTTACTTGATCTATTTAAACATATTGTGAAAAGATTGAGGCAAAATAGGAATTAAGGAATTCTTTCCTTATCATCTGCCTTACTTTTCTCATGCAGCAATGCTTTCACTTTTTTTTTACTGACATAAATCAAAAAGTCATTTTGGTTGCTTTTATATTATCTCACAAATGTATGTTTCCATGTATGTCTTTAAAATAATAAATAAATGTTCTATGTGGAAATATTAGCTAATTGTTGGTAAGTCTTTTTGATGAAACACCTATCTTCTATTTCTTCAACATGCTACTTTTAATTCTGAGAGCAAGTGAAAGTTCCATATCATATACATATATGGAGTATACATTGTATGTACCGGTATAAAGAAATCGATTATTTGTACCTTATTCTCATTTAAATTATTCCAAACTGATAGAAATGAATGCACACCTGTACTTCGAAATGCTTAATGGCCTAGTTTATTTTTGAGTTAGCGGAAGAAGTGCTGAGTATTTTTAATACTTTCTTGCTTGCTTATGTTTGATCCTAAATTGAGGGGGGGAAATCCTATTTCAAAAGAGTGACTCAGGCCTGTTAGCATTTCTATCATGTGGTCCCTTAACCTTTTATCCAATCAAATGTTATAAAGATTTAAATTTAACCAGGAAAGATAGCAGGGTTGAAGAATTCTTTAAATCATCTCTGGTCCACGGGAAGACTCTTCCCTCCAACACACAGTTTATATAGTAAAAAATCTTTAAATTATTTACAAAGGAAATGACTTTAAAAGTATATTATTTATTTATTTTATTTTATTATTTATTTGCCACATTTGGGCAGTTTACAGCATTAAAAGCAGTAAAAACATAAAAGATAAATATTTCTAAATCAATAAAAATGGAAATTACAATCAAAAATAGAATTATTGTCAAAAATGAGTAGGGAGAGAAGGGAAGTGGGATTGCCTCTTAATTCATTATCCATTTTCAGTGTTGGGGTCTTTCGGCCTTAATGGAGGTCAGAAGGGTTGGAGCCAAACCAGGGGATAAGATGTTCTAAAGGGCAGAGTCCGTCACCTGAACTTTACCGGCCAGAATTCCTTGACTAACAGGACCTGCCATAGGCGGCCTCTTCCAGAGTGGATAGAGAGGGCCAGTCGCGGGTGGGTGAGATCAGTGGTGGGATGCTGCCAATTTAACAACCGATTCAGTGAGAGAGCACTTTGTGTGCATGTGTGTCTAAAGTGCTTGCGCACAGCGCTGAAAATGGAGCATTTAGAAGCTCAGCTGCTTACCTTCCAAGTCAGCAACGGTAAGTAAAACTGCGAGGGGAGGGAAATCAGCTGTGTGGCATGATTGAAATGAGCTGGAAAGCAGGAAGTAAAAGACAGGATAGGGCAGGGGCAGGTGGGCGGGGGCAGCTGATCATTGGCACTATCAGTTCATCCGAACCAGTCTAATACCACTTCTGGGTGAGATGATTATATATGAGGAGTTGAAATTGGCATAATTTAATGTCAGTGTAGATATATTCATGGAATAGGGCTTAGTAACAAGGTCAGCCAATGGGAGCTGAAAAAGTTTGGAGTCTGGGCGTGGCTTAGCTCTACAGCTCTGAATCTGTGCTGAGCTGCAAATTGGTGTGGGCTCTGAACTGAAACTGAAACTTCTCTGTTTGCTTGTATTTACTACAACGTTGGAAAACCTGCTTTTGGTATTGTATAATTACTTCATGTGTTATATAAAGACAAGTTAATAAATCCTGCTGAATCATTTACCTGTGTGTGCTTTCTGGATGTGCCTGCTGCAACAAACCTGACATTTAATTTAACAGTAGGGTAAAATTATGGCGATTGTTTTATTAAAAAGAAAATAAATGAACTTTTAATTGATTTATCAAGTACATTTGTTTATCTCCTATCTCTAAGCAGCTTAAAGTCGTTTATGGGTTGCGTTTCATTTAAAAAAAAATCTTTAATACCATATGTAGCTGGCTTGCTTGAAAAGCTCAAGCTCATCAAAGCATAAGAAACTTCCTGGCTTGAATGAAAATTTGAAGATTTTTCACTGCTGTCAACTGCAACATAGTGCTATTTGCAAAGAGTAAGAACATTCATATTTTTATTTGGTCCTGAAATGTTTATATTAAAATCCTCAATTTCTTCACATTATTTACAAAAGAAATGTGCATTCCTCACATGCTTACATCTTACTTTATCTAATTAAAATTTGTACAATAATTTGTCAGAAAATGAAATGTATTAAAGGATTTTCTTATTATAGGTGATTAATATTTGTTAAAAGAAATACACTTGACTAAGCTGACAGGACTATAGTTATATGAGGAATTAACAAAGCTCAGTTGAATGCTGTGTGGTAATTTTTTATTCCTGAAACCTTAAAATATACTTATATGATTGAAAGACACTTTGGATAAACACTGCTCAGGCAGCCTATTGAAATAATTTAGTATCTGTCTTGTTTATTTTAAATAGGACATTAAAACAATAAAACCGACAATAATTGGTTGACACTATTTGACCTTAATGCACAACTGCAATGTTTAATGAAGTAAATTGACATAAGGAATAAAATTTTGATAAATAAGGCAATTTGTTTGAAACCTTTAGAAATATTCCTGAAATCTCTTACTTGTACATTGATATTTTTTCAAAAAGGAATAAGTGAATAATTTAAGGGTATATTTCATGTTTTGGAACTCCATTCTGTCACATAAATAATAGTTTGTTCAAAAACTGAATTATGTGTATTGCCATAGGAAAAAAAAAATAGCTTATGAAAATTTAATGGAAATGTACCATCATGAAAGTATTAAAATAAGCAACATGATATGTGATACTATAACTGTAAAACATCCTCTACAATAATTTGTTATAGTTGTCAATAACAATAGTAAGGAAATGGTAATACTACTGTAAGCTGTTCTTTAATAAAATGCCAACGAAGTATGAAAACTAGGATTATGAATATTTTATTTACAATTTCACATATTGAGCAAAATTATAATTTGTATTTTATATCTTTCAAATTTGGCTTTATTCTAGAACAGGGGTGTCAAACTCAATTACATTGAGGGCTGCATCAGGGTTGTATTTGACCTTAGGTGGCCGAGCCGGCATGGCCAGAATGGGCATGATCAGCTCGACATCACTTGTGTTGGAGCCTGAGCACTCTGCCAGCAAAAACGGACTCCTGAGCTCCGTTTTCGGCTATGACTATTTCTTACAACCCTCTGCTAGTGGAAACAGAGTTCAGGAGTGCCACACGCAGCCTTACCAAGCTCCATTTTTGCTGGCAGAGACAATGCGTGCTGATCCCTTGCTGTTTCCAGGGTGGCACCATGGGCCAGATCTAAGCATCCTATGGGCCAGATCTGACCCCCAGGCCTTGAGTTTGACACCCCTGTTCTAGAACATAGGTTTCTATGCATCCTACAACTTTTGTATTTCCAAAAACTTCCTATTAATTGAATGTTTGAATACAGTTTGGAATAAAGAGCAGAAAAGCTATAGATGGATAGAGGAATTGGTGAAAGTTGTATGTAAAGAAAAAAAAATCTAGAAACCATGAAAAATAGTTATAAATACCGTGTTTCCCTGAAAATATGACATGTCCCAAAAATAAGGCCATGCCAGATTTTTGGGGTGGGCAAAATATACACTCTCCCCCCAAAATAGGCCCAGTGGACAACCTCCCCCTCCAGCCGGGCAGAGTGCCATTCACTGACTTAGTTGAAGGTGCCAAGCTGTGCAAGTGGGGGGAGGGGGCACCAGCACTCACGTGGCTTGGTGCCTTCACGATAACGCTTGGTCAATGAGTGGTGCTCTGCCCAGCCGGAGGGGGGTTGTGCAAGTGTTTGTTCTCCCCGCTCACACATCTCTCATTCCTCACCATGACCTGGGCCAGCTCTCCCTGGAGGGCCAGGGCTGGTGCCACTGCTGCCATCCCAGCAGTGAAGATGGCTTCTTCTGCGGCTTCCAAACCCCAGAAGTCTGTTGCCAAGTCTTCCGGCAGCCAGGACAGAGAGTCTTCCAGTAGCAGAGACAGATCCATAGAGCTGGAAGCGCACTTCCAGAGAGGCCACTGCCAGAAGACTCTCTGCCCCGGCTCCCGGAAGATTTGGCAGCAGACTTCTGGGATTTGGAAGCCTAAGAAGCCATCCTCAGTGCTGGGATGGTGGCGGCAGCAGTGGCCATGGCCCTGCAGAGCTGGCCCAGGCCATGGTTTCCGTGCGGGTGCTGGTGGTGGGTGCACATCACTGTGGTAAGGACTGTGAGAGACATGAGCGGGGGGACAGGAGCGTGAGCGAGTGAAGTGAACACGCTCACCACCTCACCCATCTCTAAAATAATAAGACACCCCCCCCCCCGGATAATAAGGCCAAGGCCATATTTCAGTGGTCAAAAGAAAATAAGACCCTGTATTATTTTCAGGGAAACACGGTAAATGATTTATTTATGTATTATTACTATTAAGTTGGTGTCAACTTTAACCAGCTACATAGAGTTTCTCCATGATAGTCTGTTCCTAATCTAATCTTAAAGTCTTCCAATATTATACTCATTGCTACTGTATCTGAGGCCATTTTCCTTGCTTTTTTATTGGTTTTTCCACGGAACTAGGTCTTCATATAAACTATCCAAAGAAAGATAACTAGAGCCTGGCCCTTTGTGCCTTGAATGAAAACTCTGAACTGATTTTTTGCTGATCCATTGTTTTGTTTATATCACTAAAAGGAGTATGTATATGCATGAAATTAAAGAAACACAGTACTTGTTGGTAATTTATAACCAAAATTAATATTGGAAAATATGTTGTAAATATGAGGTTGTTGAGCAAGACATCATCTGACTGCATTTGTTTTTAATGACCAGAAAGCCTGATTGTTCAGTAATCAGTTTAAAAAGTCTTAACAATATGAATAATCCAGTAATATTTTATATGTGGGAATTCTTTAGCCATTTTTTTTGCAAAATTATATTTAAAACCCACACTATTTCCATATAGTAAAGCTGTTTTAGAGCCTTCGATATTACAACATGAATCATATTTTATAATTAATGGTTGCGGATGGTCATAGCTGTCATGTACCAATAACTGACAGTTGATAATCTGAGTACAGAACAATATTTTTGCACTTGGCTATTGTTCATGAATTCCTAGTAATTATTTCCATCTTTCCTTTAACATTTATAATAATAATAATAATAATAATTTAAATTTATTAGCCGCTCCCTTTCCGAAAAGGACTCGGGGCGGCGTACAATGGAGTAAAAAACATATAACATTTACATAAATCCATGACATACATAAGTACAAAGACACACATGTTCGGAGGAGGTTAACAGATACAATACATAGACAATTAAAAACCATTAAAATACCCTAATTACAAAACCCCATGTACAATCCAAATTCAAAATGTTAAAAAACAGACAGTCAGGAGGAGTACGGGAAGATTACGGTTGAGCCAGGCCAGATAGTTGGAAGAGGTGGGTTTTCAGTTGTACACGGAAGGAGCGGAGATCGGAAGTAATCCTGATGTCCCGGGGGAGGTCATTCCACAGGGCTGGGCCCATCACAGAGAAGGCTCTGCTCCTGGGTGTCGCCCCCCGACACTGTTTGGCGGTCGGCACCCGGAGAAGTCCCTCTCTGTGAGAGCGGATTGGTCGTAGGGATGTGTGGGGCAGGATGCGATCCTGCATGTAACTAGGCCCTGTGCCATGGAGCGCTTTAAAGATCATAATCAAGACCTTGAAACGCACTCGGAAGACCACAGGAAGCCAGTGCAGCTCGCGCAGGAGAGGTGTTACAGGGGAGAATCTAGTCCTCCCCATGATCACCCGCGCGGCCGCGTTCTGGACCAACTGTAGTCTCCGAGTGCATCTCAAAGGAAGCCCCATGTAGAGAGCATTGCAGTAGTCCAGGCGAGACGTCACCAGCGCATGGGTGACTGTGCGTAGGGCATCCCGGTCCAATAAGGGGCGCAATTGGCGCATCAGGCGAACCTGATGGAACGCCCCCCTTGCCACGGCTGTTACATGGTCATCCATGGACAGCCGGGCATCCAGGAGGACGCCCAAATTGCGCACCTGTTCCATAGGGGCTAGTTGCACGCCCCCAATGGCCAGAGATGGAAACACCTGGTTGAACCGGGGCGCCGGAAGCCACAGCCACTCCGTCTTGGAAGGGTTGAGTTTCAGTCGGTTGCCATCCATCCAGATCCGTACGGCCTCCAAACACCGGGACATCACTTCGATGGCCTCATTGGGGTGGTTTGGGGTGGAGATGTATAGCTGAGTGTCATCAGCATACAGATGATATCCCACCCCAAAACCACGGATGATCTCGCCCAGCGGTTTCATATATGTGTTGAACAGGAGAGGCGAGAGTACCGAACCCTGTGGCACTCCACATGTGAGAGGCCTCCGGGTCGATCTCTGCTCCCCTGCCAACACACGTTGCGTCCGGTCAGTGAGGTAGGAGCCAAACCACCGTAACACGGTGCCCCTGACTCCCAACCCCTCCAGCCGGTGCAACAGGATACCATGGTCGATGGTATCGAAAGCCGCCGAGAGGTCTAATAGGACCAGGATAGAGGAACAACCCCTATCTCTGGCCCGCCAGAGATCATCCACCAATGCGACCAAGGCCGTCTCCGTGCTGTGCCCGGGTCGGAAGCCGGACTGGCGCGGGTCTAGATAATCATTTTCCTCCAGGTGGCGTGGGAACTGCTGTGCCACCACACTCTCTACAACCTTCGCTAAAAAAGGAAGGTTGGAGACTGGACGGTAATTGACTAGGTCCGTCGGGTCCAGGGAAGACTTCTTGAGCAGGGGTCTCACCACCGCCTCTTTCAAGGCGGCTGGTAGAGACCCCTCACCCAACGAAGTGTTCACTAGGACCAGGAGCCAGTCGCGTGTAACCTCCCAGGATGCCAGTACAAGCCAGGAGGGACACGGGTCCAATAAACATGTGGTGGGTCGCAGACGTCCACGCAACCTGTCCAAATCCTCGATGGCAACCGAATCAAACTCCTCCCAAAGCGGACCCTCAAGACTCGCCACGGGCGTCTCTACTGAACCACTGAAGGGGGTCCATCCCATCCGGATTTGAGCGACTTTGTCATGTAGATATTTCCCAAACTCCTCTGCTCTACCCTGTAAAGGGGCTTCCCGCGGCCTCTCAAACAAGAGGGAACGAGTCACCCGAAACAAGGCGGCAGGGCGGTTATCTGCAGACGCAATAAGGGCGGCGCAATGTTGACGTTTGGCCGCTCTTAATGCCACAAGGTACGTCCTCAAGTAGGCTCGTGCCTGTGCTCGGTCAAATTCGGAACGAGAGGATCTCCAACGACTCTCTAGGCGTCTCCTTTGGCGTTTCATCACCCTTAGCTCCTCGGTAAACCAGGGAGCCAGGGTGGTTCGTCGCCGCAGGAGAGGCCGCAAAGGCGCCACCCGGTCCAGGGCCCCGGTAGTCGCACTATTCCATGCGTCTACCAGGTCCTCTACTCGGGGGCGGGTCAAATCCACAGGAGGTGGCCCAAGCTCCGTCTGGAACCTATCTGGTTCCAACAGGCGCTTGGGGCGGAACCATCTAATACCTTCCGGTTCCGCCTCCTCGCGGTGTGGGGTAGCACCAGGGAAGTCCAGCCGGAGAAGATAGTGATCCGACCATGACAGGGGAGTAATGGCTAGGTCCCCTATTCCCTGATCACTCATCCACCGGCCTGAGACAAAAACAAGGTCCAGCGTGTGGCCTCCCTCGTGAGTAGGGCCCTGAATTAACTGGGTCAGGTCCATGGCTGTCATGGAAGCCATGAACTCCCGAACCCCCTCAGACGCTTCTCCCATCGACGGCAGATTGAAATCCCCCATCACTATAAGGTTGGGGGTCTCAATCGCCACCGATGAGATCAGCTCAAGGAGTTCAGGCAGGGCCGCTGATGTATAGCGAGGAGCCAGGTATACTATCAGCAGGCCCAACTGCCTCCCTGGGCCCCATCTCACAACAAGGGACTCACACCCGGATGTCTGTGGCACGGTGAACTCTCTCGGCTCAAGGTCTTCCCGAATAATCACTGCTACCCCGCCGCCCCTCCCCTGGGCCCGAGGCTGATGAAATGCTCGATAACCTGGTGGGCACAATTCAACGAGGGGTAAACCTCCCTCGGAGCCCAACCAGGTCTCGGTTATTCCTGCGAGGTCCGGCTCCCCCTCCAAGATAAGATCATGAATGAGGGGGGCCTTATTAACAACGGACCTCGCGTTGCATAACAGCAGTCTCAGGCCTTGGGCCTGTGGAACCTGACCACCTAGTATGCAGGGGTTGGTACAAACGACCGGGAATGACCAAAAACCCCGGTCTCCCAACCGACTGCGCGTTCTTAATGTGTCCTCGCACCTGCCCCTCCCCACGACCGTTGGTATCAAAGAGCCCTGTAATGGAATGTTATCCTCCCTTTCCTCACCCGCTCCATTCCTTCCTCTTTCGACCACACCTAATTGCCTGGCTCTACTATCACTCCTGATCTGGTCCTTCCCCCCCCCACCCTTAAAACCCTTTATAAATTTTAAAAAACAATTAACTAAAAAACCCCTTAAAGCACGCTTCCTCCACCTCTCTGGGTTAACAAACCCGTCCTCGAGGTGGGCCCTTGAAAGGGCTGGAGGCCATAGCTGCGAGAGGGGGGACTCTCGCAGTAGCAGCAGGTCTACTCTCGAGTAAAGCATAATAAAGGGCCAGCGCTCATCAAGTGGGTGCTGTCGATGTTAATGTAAGTTAGCCAAAACCACATACATCCAGATGAAACGGATGAAATAGTCCTGGTAGAGATAGGCAGATGGAAATAGTCCACATAGTCCACATCGTAGATGAAAATGATGGGTTAATAATAATAATAATAATAATAACCAGCTGGTGAATATGGAAGCTTGGGCTGGAACTGAGACGAAGGCCGCAGTGGGTGGTAGAAATAGGTAGCCCTAGATGAATGTATTTAAAACTTCTTGATAAATGTCTTCTGAATGTATTGACTCTTGGAATCTAGTATTGACTCTGCTCAGAGTAGTTTTATCATAATACATCAATACATACCTTTCTTCATCATCTATTATAGGATAGACTGAATTTCTTGGAGACTTCTCATTCTTAAAATAGGTTCAATACTTGATTGTGAAATATTTGGAATACATAGAATTTAAAAAGATTCTTTTTAAAGGATTATCCCTATGTTATAGTGATTGGGCTTGTAAACATTAACAAAAAAGAAAGAAGTGTGCGCTTACAAGGAAAGCTGTTGCTGAACTTTTTTATTTTGTTTGTTTTATTAATAACGTTAATGAAGAAACAATGTATATCTGCACCAGAGACTGTAGAAGGCAGAATAACTAGTTGAATAGGTTAGCTGCTAACCAAATAATGGTAATCTAATTTTTGCCTTGAAAAATTAAACAATCTTCTCACATAATAAAGGCTAATATTTCAATCTTTTTAAAAATAACTTGCTCAGTTTAACCAACTTTGAGATGTGTTCTTTATCATTGGTTTCCATTGGAAAAAAAAACCAGCATTCCCGAGAAGCAAGAATTGAACAGTATTTTCTGTACCAGGAGACTTATATAAATATTGGGGGCAGACTGCAGAATGCTTTGGATAGACAGTCTTCTAAATATGTGTGGACTATTACAAATGAGCATCTCTGGGATTTTTGGGAACAGCAAGTCGATTCTGGTATTTAAGAGCAACATGCTAAACCTCTAGTCTAGGCTGTTGATTTATTCCGTGTAAAGATCAGAAAGAGGTCTAAATATTAATACAAAGGAAGACTTTGAGGTTTGAGGCAGCACTGGAATTGCAGCTTAATTTTGAGTGAAAATGTCCCAGCTTTTTAAAATTGTTATTTTATATTTAAGATGGAGTAATTATAATTTTTAATTCATCTTTAAAATTTGTTATTAAGAAATGGCGGTGTATACACTATGCTATGCCTTGCTATGCTATGCTAAGATAAGGTTTTTCCATTTTCTTTTAAGAGAGAGAGGATTATATTACATTCAAAGTAATTTTACTTTCAGGTAAATACATTTTAGTTTTGGAGATTTTCTCCCAATTTGGGTTAGATATAACTAGCCTGCAACATATGCTATGATGAGGCTCTTCAGTCTTAAATTTATTTTGTATTGCTTAGACTTTTGGTAAAATTCTTCACCCTATACACTAGATTAAAGTGTGTCTGTGCATCAGAACAATTTTCATGCCTCACTCAGTTCCTAATGTAAATTAGTAGGAACATTGGTTATCCATTTGAGAAATTGAGTTGGTATAAAAATAAAAATGCACTTATGGTGTACGGTGCTTTGTGAATCATCTTGGGATTGTTTTTCTGTTTATCTGTCACTTGCATTAGAAAAAGCAATCACTGGCTGCAGGTGACATTAAAAATTAAAGGTTAACCTCAATTTCTTAACTGACCAGACTTGGGGCAAAAAGTTGTTTGGATTCATGCAGGGGTTTCAGAATTGCCAGTTGACTTGTTTAGTGTTTTACTTCTTCACATACATAAGGGATTTTAATGGCCTCCAACACTACCTTGGATTAGTCAAAAATATTTTTCCCTATATGTATTTATTTAAGACTTGAAATTCTCAGAATGATCTTAATAGACTGGCAAAATTTGAGAATAACTTTAAAATTAAAACAATGTATGAAGGTAAACATTTTAGCTTTTTCATGTTTAAGTAATTTTATTAAATTTATAGGCAGTGCTTAAAATGTTTATATCAAAACTGTACATGAGACTGTTATATTTTGCTTAAGTGTACTATGTATACTTGTTATTTGAAGAAAGTTGTTTTCCATGAGGTAATTATTTAATTTTAAAGCAATACTTTATCCTAACTAAAAGTTGTAAAATATATTCTAAATTGTTGAAATTACTCATTTTTAATCTATTTTATTCACTAGTATTTTTAAAAGAATTCTTAGTTTCTCCAAATATTTTAAAAGGTAACTTCTAAAAAAAACCCTAAGGTACAAAGGGGTGAAGCAAATAAGATTATTTTGATTTACTATATGTGAGTAATGTTGGGTTTTTTCTCCCACTCAGTCTATTTGGAAATTTTGAAAAAATTACTCCTGATAGTAAAGTGAATGGGAAAAAAGCCTACAATAGAATGGACTTTCTGTCAGCAGGTTAAATCAAATTTACTTGTATTGCTTTTTATGGAAATTTGTGTAACTTAAAACTTGTTTAACTTGTTCCATTGATTTAAAATGTGAATTTAGCAAAATCAGTTGGAGGTTGTGCAAAACTCATGATTAGAAAGTTTAAGTTAGACTTCAATGCCTAAATCCATAGATATTACATGAGTAAATTTATTATAGCATTAGGCTTTATAAGACAAGAAGAATTGAATTTTTTCTCAAATCCAGTTTTAACAGTGTTTCAAATCTCTTAAATTTTTAAAAAGAATTCTGAAATACATAAAACTGTCAATTTTTTTCTTTCTCTTATTGGATGGCATTATGCTGATAATCTGAATTTAGTTACTTTCAGTGTATGCTCAAACTCATAACTGAAATAATGAAACTATTCACAAAGTTTCTTTTGAATAATAGATGTGTTACAGTGAAAGACAGAAATTGGTGAATGTCGACTTTCACCGGTGAATGTCAACACATACCAAATACGTAGGGTTAGGGTTAGGGTTAGGTATTTAGTGTAAGCCATAAATAAGCGTATTTAGCAAATATTTCGGACATACACCAAGCGACTATGTGAATGTTGAAACTCTAACCCTAACCCTAACCCTACGTATTTGGTATGTGTTGACATTCACCGGTGAATGTCGACATTCACCAGATTTCTGTCTTTCACAGTAACAGATGTACAATAGGCACTCCTCGCCTGGTGATCACAATTTAAACTGGCAACTCATTGCTACACGTTGCAGTTGATAAGTAGAAATTCACAGTGTTATCTTCCTATTCTGCTCTTAACCAACTCAAGCATTGTTAAGCGAGATAGAATGTGTCTGCGTAATGTGAGGATTGGTCACAAAGCTGGTTTTTTCACACCATCATAAATGAATGGTTTTTAAACGTGGCGTTTGGTAAACAAGGATTACCTGTACTTTTAGAGTAAAATTTCAGTCATGCAGAAAAAGGGAGAATATGTTGAGCAGTACCTGTTGCTGAGTTTATTTGTTTAAAAGTTTTTTATTCAGCTTTTTAGCCAAAAAATTCTCAGAACAATTAATAAAGATCAGACTGTGCCAGCCTACATACAATCTAAAGTTAAAACATTAACAGAAATGAGATCAAGAAAAAGAGAAAAAATAAAATAAGAATTAGATTTGAAGTTGCAAAGTTCAAAGAAGAATGAAGGTGAATATAAACAGACTGGAAGGGTTATTGCTGCCTTTCTGCATTAACAAGTCAGAAATGATAATTGACAGAAGGCTAATGCTAACTACAATCAAAATTTGCTAATCTGATCATCTAGACAGCTTGTTGAGGATTCCCTATCCCAAGGTTTAGTGATAGCATCATTATTATGGAACAATACGTAAGCGCAGGTATAAATGGCTCCTACTCTTTTTTTAATAGGATAAATGCTGTTAAAACAGTTAAACCAATTATGTTCCAACAGATTTTAAAATCTTAATTAAATGGTACCTTTAATGAATTAATTTTTTGATTCATTTTTATAATAAGAAATAATGTATTCTTTGGGATTTCATTGTATCCTATCCATTGTCATCTTGGATTGGAAGGGGTAGTAAATAAGCATGCAGGCAAGTTAAGGATTTACTAGTCAGGGGCTCTCAAGGGAGTTGTAATATATCTCTAGCCAAACAATGAGATTAATCTTAGAGAATGGAATCACTTAAAATGCAGGAACAATCACCTGTTGCTTTCTGATTTTATTGTCAGCATAAATCTTGAATTGTAAAATAAAAATTTATGTTTAACGTCATTAGACTGACTTAATGTTTTTTTAAACAGATTGATTTAAAGCTTTTAAATTAAAAACATTTATGTGTAAGATTGTCCAAATATTTTCTATTTCAATAGTATATTTTTTGTGCAACCTGAAAATATGTTGCATGGCTCTCATTGATTTTAAATAAATAGACACAGAAAGACTGTTGAAATAAGTCTGTATAAACTTTATATTTGAATTAGAGTTTCTCAGACTGATTTTAGAGCAGAGGTATACATATAACATAAGGCTCCCCTACTTTTTTAATAAGAAAGAAAAAAGGAAATTATTAGTTAAGATTGTATGTATTTAACAGTTAATTTAATTCTATTCTTACCAAATTTAAATTATTTTTTGTTGAGGTTCTATCCACGTTCAGATATTGCTTCCTCACCCTCTTGTGAGCTCCTTCCTCACTTCATCTGACAACAGGAAACTGAGAAGGAAACTCAAGTGAAGAGTTACATTGCCTGATTAGGATGCTGTTTGGGAAAAATAGGGTGCTCGACAAATATGTTGTAGCTTCAGAAGATCCAGATAGATAAAAACATTGTGGGTCACTATAATGTTTTGAATAACTCAGATTGAAACTGTTCGGAAACTATATATAAGTACACTTTTATAACAAAAAGAGCAACACAGACCCAATTAATAATAGTAAGCATAAGATTTTGAAAATAGTGCTCAAATCTTCATGGATAGTTCTCTAGTAAAAGCTCCTTTACATGGGAAGAATAGGTCATCAATTCTTTTCTTTACATATTATAGGCAATATTGACCTTATCAAATGAATATAAACAAATTGTTTTTTTTTTTTTTGGCAAATACATGAACCAAGTAGATTTACACGAAGCATTAGAAAAAACGTAGTCATATTTTCCAGCTGTTATGTGCAAAATAATCTCAGAACACTTGTTTCATTTTTGGATTAACAGATACTTTTGTGTTTTGATTTACTAGAGATGTTTCTTGGAAGGAGTTTATATATTTAAGAAAATGATTACAAAGCTTTTCTGAAAAATGCTATTTATAGTTTTTGAGATAGAAAACATCTGGAAAAAATTAAGATAATGTATAAGAACTATTTAGTTAGATGTAGGTAATATTTAAATGTAAAGAAATACCTTGCTTAGAAGTCTGCTTTAGAGTAGATTTTGTCATCTGCAAAATGGTTGCAAATTATTGATTTATATTTTTTGAGATGAATATTTGAAACCTTTTAAGAATGCAGAACTCTTGATGTCAAGTATATGCATGCATCCAAGTTAAGTTTTTTTTGTAACTTGTTATTTAAGATCACAGTTATTAGGTGTATTTCTGCATTTTGTATATCGTTCCCAGATGCTACAGTATTAGTTTTTATCACTGCATATTTTATGAAATGTCAGCCTTCTGTTGGCTGTTCACGCAGCATTGTTAGTGATCAAAGCCATAAGATAAAGGAGAAGAATCTAAACAGTTGGCTTATCTTTGTCCTTCATTGTGTCACAAATATAATAAAATTACTTTACTGTCAAAAGAGAAACAGAAGACTAACGCAGCATACTTTGATCACTTTTTTCCATACCTCTGGATTCATTTCGTTTTCTCATGCTAAAACATGTTTCTGTACCAGTTTTTGTGGGAAAGAATCAAAAGCATCCTCCATATTGGAAAATATATTTCTTAAAATAAAATAAAATGTGTGCAATAGAAAGGAGGTGAGCTTGTACAAACTCTGCTAAAGAGCTATAATGAAATGTTATAATTTTGGGATATAATGTATATTTTTATATATTATAATTAGCTGATGTAGTATGGAAATAAATAGAAATGCAACTGAGAATATTTTTTAAAAATAGTTCTTTGTGCATAGGTATGTTCTGGGGTGCACAAACTTCAATAACAGCACAGAATTTAAATCAGAGTAATAGTTAGGAATTCAAATCATATCAGTCCATTTATAAATGGACTCTGTTCTCAAATTGGGAATTTCATTGTAATTCATGAGAATGAATTCATAAGAGTTGTAGAATACAATTTAAGATTCTACTTAAACCTTCAGTGTGAGATGAATTATTAACCTTATCATGGAAAGGTATACTATGTTGGATATTAGAGAAGAATGCATGTTTTCTGTCAAGTTGGATTTCTCCAAAAATACATTTAAATGTATAGTTATTTTAATTAAGTTAACAACTTAATACAATACAAATAATTCTTATTTGTAAACTTAAGGACTAACACTATATTGTAATAAATTAAGAATTACAGTATATAATTATAAACTTTCAATTTATATTATATTCCTAGCAATGCTATGAATACTCTCAAAAAATTTTCTTACTGAGGTTTTATGGCAAATAAGTAGCATTATTAAATATCATGAATAGGGAGATCTATTTAGTTTGAATTTATTCACATTTTCAAATGAAAATGTAATTGATTTTCAGTGTATTAAAACATTTTTTCTGTCTTGATTGTAATATACAACAATGAGTATACAACAAGTATTTTACGATGCCTCTATGTCAAAATATAGCATGGAAAACCTTTGCCTATAAAGTTGCCAAGAGTCTGACATGACTAAATGATTAAAACAATGTGTTAAAATAATGTTTATTCAAAATGAAAGATAACTTAGTGTTCCTGTTTTAGTGAAGATTCCCAGCTTTACTGATAAGATTATTAAGAATTTGTTGGGAATTTGGATAGGGCTTAAAACTGAATGCTAATAAAATGGAATTGCTGCTTGTTCATCAGCTGCTCTGGCAGCTTCATTGATGACCCCTGATATGGAAATACTATCCCTTGCTCTTGTAGGTCCTGTAGAAGCCTAGGTTGGGGAATGGGAGAGTCTAGCTGGTATACCAGTTGCAACTGGCACACTAGCCCTATCTACCATGTTGTAATGCTTCATGCCCTCATCTCCACTTGATTAGATTACTGCAATATGTTCTACATAGGCCTGCCTTTAACTATTATTCAGAAGTATCAGTTTGTCCAAAATGCAATACCCCATGTTGCTATCTGGTATCTACCACAATACATTATCCATGATTCTGCCCTGCATTAGCTTTCTCTTAATTTAAAGTACTTGACATCTTGTAAAGTACAATTTAATGGCTTGGCACCAACTTACCTGGAGGATGGTGTTCACTTCCTTGAACCTATTAACGTTTGCCAGAAGAAGAATCTGGTGGTTCCCTATTTTAATAAATGTGGTTGGTGAGGAAAAAGCATTGTCTTATGGTGTGTTTAGAGGGTGGCAAAATGACTGGGGTACTGACTTAAGATAGTAGGGCTAGTTATCTGGAATGGCCTTTCAATGAAAATAAGTTAAGCTCAATAAGATAAATTCCAAGGTTAACTACCTTCTGGAAGCATTTCAAGACAGCTTTTTTGGAGGGTGTTTGAGGCATGAGATCTGCTTTTTTTCCTGAATTATCTTTTTCAGTTTTTCTTGGGATTGGTTGATATGTGGGCTCATGTGTACAACTATATTACCAACCACTTGTTTAGCAACCATTCATATTGTGACAGCGCTGAATGAAGGATACTTACATTTACAATTGATAGTTGTGGTTCTCATTGTTGCAGAACTTCATGACCATGATCCAGGTACTTGGCAATCACTTGGTTACAGCATCCTGCTACCACGTGATTGTCATTTGTGATCTTTCTTATGGTTTCCAAAGCAAAGTCAATGGGGAAACTGGCAGGGAAAGATTCTGATAATCCTTCCGTCCTGCATTCCTATGTAACGTACTGCAGAATTTCTAAATATAAAGTGTTCATTACAAAATTCCAAGAATTTATATTATCATAAAGATAGACACAAAATGTATTAAAAAGAATAAATATTGTAAGCAATTCATAAGCAATGGTCATGAAGTTAAAAAATACACATGAGAATACAAGAAAATACTAAATCTTCAGCCAAAGTGAGTAGAGATTTCTGAGTGCAGCAGAATTTTTGATTTGGCTTAGAAAGAGGTGTCTGGGCAATTTAAGGAACAGACCTTTGCTGCCTTTGAGAGGACTAGATCATATTTTACTGGAGATGTTCAAAATAAATATTTTTTTTGGGTAGAGATTAACCTGATAAATAACATTGTCTGTCTGTCTATCTGTCTAGATATCTAGCTATCATGTTCCTGAAAGAGGCTCTGAGTGATGTACAGTGTAATTGACATATATAAAACAGCATATAAAATTAACAATAAAATATTAAGATTAATTTAAAAATAAGAATTCCAAGATGGTCTGTCAAATGTAGGAAATCAGGAGCCAAGGCAATTCAAATCAATGCATGTTTATTGCATGCTAACATTCTACAAGAATCTGAATTACTAACAGTCAAAGTGAATTGACAGTAGATAAGAGTTATTGGAGTTAAAGGAAGGATGAGTTAGATCTCTTGTGGGCGTAAAGGGACTTGAGACTGATGATGTACTTGATCTTTCCCTCAGGCTAAACCTGTTCATCTCCTATGTGGTTATTTAACATTGGTTAATAAGACAGAGACAGTAGTCTCTGAGACCATCCAGCCTCACGATTGCACTTTTATTCCTCCCATGCAAGACCACCAAGCCCGGTTTTAGCCCTTTTACCAAAGGCCAGGAGACCTAGTTCACCTCTGATGGAAGGATATTCCATAATGCCGGGCAGGGGTGAAAAGATTCTCTTCCTAAACTCTGCCGCCTGATCATGTGCGTTGGACTGATGTGATGGGGTGAAGGTGGTTTATATGTGATGACCAAAACCTATGTTTACATTATGATGCAAACATATATGTCACTCTAAAGAAATACCAGCAATCCTCCATTTATGAATGTAATAGACCCTGCCAATTACTTTCAAAACTAGAGGATTCATTTGACTGGATCACATTATATGAACATGATCCCTCCCTGCTTTACCCGATCCATTCACTAGTCAAATGCTTTAGGTGTTTAAATGCACAATTCTGAATAAAAGACATCAGATTTTCTGCCATGAGGCCAGCTTCCCTTCGGGTCCAGCCTGGGTGGCACCAGAGCAGCCTCTTGCTTATTGCTGACTGGCTGGTTTGAGTGATCAGCTTCAAGGATTCGGATGTGGCAGCATCAACCTGGAGCTTGTTTCCTTTGTCTGAACTGCAAGCTTTACAAGCCTGCAGGGGCACTGGTCTCATGGCAGAAAAGTCAAAAACTTTATTCAGATATTGGCAACGCTGTTTTTCTTAGATCTCATGTTCTGACAGCTTCACCAGCATCTGAATAAAAGCCTTAAGCTTTTTTGCCACATGGGTCAGCCTCTTCTGGGGCTTGGGAATCTTAGAAAAGTAAGTAAGCAATGGGAAATGGGATGGGGAGAGCAAGTGGAATCTCAGAGGGTAGCAAAGCAGGCCCCATGCCTGTGGAGATCTGGCGGGGCAGGATTTGGGGGGAAATAGGAAAAGGGTTTGTTGCAGCATCTCTCTGGTTGGGAGAACGAACACTCTGGTATTGCAACATATATAACTTTGGGACCGGGTCATAAATGCTTGGGGGGGGGCATAATTTTGAATGGTCGCTAATTGTCTTAACTCGAGGAATACCTATATTAATAACACTCCCCAGTTCAGCTTCAACCTTAGTTGCAACAAGGTGTGTAGAAATATTAAACATAATTGCAAAATTTTCCAGCTGTCCCCAACCTTTCTGGCTTCATGGATTGGCAATGGCACCAGGAGTGGGGAAATGGTTTCATGTGTGCAACCTAGGTCCCACACGTGTGCAGATATAGCTTCACATACTTGCCTGCTGCTTGCACCGACCCAGTTCCTACAGGCCATTGACTGGGGCCTCTGTTTTAAGCTGTATAAGAGCCTGATTGGCATAAACAGCATGGATGACAAAATTCACCTAGAACCGCCTTATAAATGCAGCTCCTTTCCACTCCCTTAGTATGGACAAACAACATTTTATTTCATATTTCATTAGTAGTGATTTACAAAATACCAGCACTGTTTCCACACCAAAGATAAAATTAGTAAAAAAAAGAAGGATTATTTTCTATTCTGTTACTTATTTTTCTGGATGATGGTGATGGTTGACTTTTTGTGGATTATATACACAGTCCTTGGTTTAGTATGCTCCTCAATTTTCATCCTCACGTGAATTTAGTATTCTCCTGAATAGTATTATAGCTTGTTAGTATTCATGCCCTTTTAGTTTTTTCAACATCTCTATTAATTTTGATAGCATATTTTTATGTATTTCAGCTGATTTCACCTAAAATTTCATAAGAATATTGATTTACATTTTTCTTATTCATGTTTCCAATTAAATATAAGCATATTTCTATTTTAAAAAGGGGGGGGGATTCAGTTGCAGGAGAAGTGGCCTGAGCATTTACGTATTAAATATTTATGTTAATTAGGAAAATATGAAAACAGATGTTACATAAATTATTGTAGTCCCTTGATAGCAATATATAACTGGCAGTAACTTTTTTATGTGGATAATGTGATATATAGTTGTATTTATTCTTACAACTTTTGTAATATAACTCCTAAATGATTAACATTAAACAGAACAACTCTATATAGATTTTCATATACCTAAGATCTTACATGTCCTGGAAACAAATTATATACATTTCAAATTATAATAGAAATATCCTGTTTGAAAATAAAAATCTGAACAATTGATGTAGTTCTCTTCTACTGTACATGCATTTATGAAAGATGAAAATTTAGGAAAGCTCACAATGGGTAGTCCTTGATATACAACCATAATTGAGCCCAACATTTTGGTTGCTAAGTGGGACAGTTGTTAAATGAATTTTGCCTCATTTTACGAACCTTCTTACCACAGTAGTTAAGTCATAAGTCATTTTTTCAGTGCCATTGTAACTTCCAATGGTCAGTAAACTGTTGTAAGTCGAACTGCTGTAAGTTGAGGACTATCTATATAGGAAAGCTTAATATATTTCTAATATCATTAGCACTGGAATTGATTTCAGAATTGCTTTGATATGCAATTGATGATCTAGCAACACATTAAATGTATATTATGTAAAAAGGAAATACTAAAAAGACTTTTTTAAATTTTAAAGTGAAAATAAATTATACTAATATATCCTTATATCAGATGAAGATACATTAGAATAAAAATATCGTATTTTTCCGAGTATAAGACGTACCTTTCCCCCTCCAAAAGAGGGTGAAAATTTGGATGTGTCTTATTCATCAAATATAGCCCCACCCATCCCCACCAGAGGCTAAAAATTTGAGGCATGGAGGCAGCGATAGTCTGTGGCAATCCCTGCAGCCTGGAACAGCTGATTGGGGGTATTCTGGCAGTCTGATCCACCTGCCAATTAGCTGTGCTGAATCAGGCTGCAATAAGTGCTAAAGTTGACCTGGCTGGTCAGTTTGCAGCAGCAATCACATTCAGAAAGTACACACAAGTAACTAATTCAGCAGGATTCAAAATAATAATATACAATACAATATTAAAAGCAGGTTTTCCAAGGTAGCAGTAAATACAAGCAAAACACTAGCAGTTTCAGTTCTCAGCTAAGCCAGGCTCCTTCCTGTCTCCTTGTTGCTCACACAGCAAATACTGTTTCAGAGTCCAAATAACCCACATTGGCTGACTTAGTTTCTATGCCTATTAATTGGCTGACTTGTTATCATATGTTTCAAGTCATGAATTCTCACACACTGACAGGAAGCTAGCCAGCTGAATACCATGGATGCTGGTAGGCAGAGGCAGAATTTTAATTCTTCTCATTTTCTTCCCCCAAAAGGTGTGTCTTATACTCTGGAGCGTCTTTTACTCTGAAAAATATGGTACAATGGACTCTAAGGCTGCAAATCTAAATTGACTCATTCAACATTTTTCATGGAGTCTACTTTATTCATTAGTCGAGTTAAATTTTAGGGCTTAATTTTAAATCCTATGGAAAATGTGATTGATTATACCTTGTAAATGTCTGGATTTTGATAATTTTGACTTTCATTGCATATTTTCATGTTGTCAATTTTCCTTTATGTATTTCTAGTTACATATGTATTGTTATATTGGTTAAAGGTCTGATACAAATAAAAACTGGGTAAAGTGACAAAGCAGAGTTGAAAAGGAAGTATACTATTATTTTGTTAATATTTTATTAATTACAATTGAAGATATAAAACAAAAGAAATGGAACAAAAAAGAAACATTAAAGAAATCAAACCAGTATATTACTAGCACCTTTCTCAAACAACTGATTATTATTAATAACTGCATTTCAAGACTTTTAGAAGATAAAATGCAGATCTTAATTTTTGGGGGAAATTGAAAGTGCAAATCCATTATGTATAACAAGTAGATATTGAAGGATTAAACTATATTCTAGCCTGCTAAAGGAGACCTGTGCAATCCATGAATCAATTACTTCTATTATTGTACAAATAAATACATTGTTATAATTAAAGACAAGATTAGATTACATGGCAATCTACAATAGGCAACCCATTTGACGGGGGGAGAATTTCCATTGTTTTTAATTCCTATTAATTACTACACTTAGAAACATTTTTCAATATCATTTTATCTAAAATAGAATGTGTGTTACAAGTATAAAATTATCAACGGAGAACAATATGTTCATTTCTGCATTTTGGATTGTCCTATTTGCAGTACAGCAAATATGAAGATAAAGTTGGTTTTTTTTTAAAAAAGTATAAAAGAATAATTTTTATCTATATTGGAAACTGTCTGTGTTTGTATTAAAATGGAGATTTATTATTTTTCTTGTATTTTTGATTGAATATAATAGATATAAGATATTTTTGACATAAGGTCTGATTTAGAATAACATTTTCAGGATGTTTGATCAAAATACTAAAGTATCTGCTTGGCGTATTATGTGGTTTGTTAATGCAATCCACGTTGTTAGGTTGAAGATTTAAAGAGAATTTTTTTGGTGTAGTGTTCTAAAGCCTTGACATGGTTTTAATCTGATAACGAATGGCTTTAAGTTCGTGTTCATTCAGTTACTGGCAACAAATCTAAACCTCTGTTTTTTTTTGGATTTATGAGGATAAGTTCTGCTTTGGCAATCTTGTAGATTCTCCAGAGAATAGTTAAACAGTGATTAATCATTGTTTCTTCACTGAGTGTGCAGAAAAGAATGGAAAAACTGCATTTCACACTTCTGAAGCAATTAATCCCCATGATCTTAGCCAGGTTTGTCTTGAAGATAAGTCGGAATACAAAACTGTACCTAATTTATCAATGTATGCATGCCATAAAGTATAAAACACACAATTTATTTCATATCATTTATAGTCAAATGTAAAAAAAAAGTGACTTTGCTATATTCAGGAGTGTTTCTTACATTACCTTCATATAAACTAAGTACCAGAGATTACAATGGGATTCCTGTTTATTGTGCACATCTGGTGCAGTCACTATGCATTTTCTCATTCACTTGCTGGCATTTTTAGTGATTGTGGCATAAATCACCTTGCTAATCAGAAACATAAGTGACGGGAAGTCATCTCCTTTTTTGAACAATGGGAAAAAACATATGGCTTCCTAGACAGGACTTGGCTGTTATAGTATTTATGTGGCATTATATTCTGTATTTAGAATTTCATATTAATTACAATGGTTTGATTGAAGGCACAGAATGCTTTTGGTTTATGGTCAGAGTTTGTTTTTGTACTATGCACATGCTATGCTACATACTGATAAATTTATACTACTCAGAATACAAAATGTATCAAGCTATATATACATGTATTTTTAATCTCATCAGGATGCTTTCAAATGTTTTAATTGGTATTTGTTGCAAATTAGCTACTGAATGATAGAAAGCAGTTACAGTTCATATTGTGTGTGATATGAAGATTTGCTAATAGTTTATTATCCTAAATGTAGGAAACAAAGGATTGATTTTGTAAATACTTGAGCCTAATAAAATGTTGGTTGCATTTTATGGCAGAATGTATTTGTATAGTACAATGTTCACAGGGCTAAGCTTATTTCCTAAGTTTAGGAGAAAGTTGGAAATGATGATGGGTTTCTTTTATTAAAAGAGATTATATCACAATTTTAAGAGTTATCTACATATTATAACTATATGTCAAGCATATATATTTTTCTGAAATATCTTTTTAAAACTATTTTCACAAGGCTTTTAAAAAATGCTATTCATCATTGCATCACACATAAGAAACAATTGAACAACCTTAATTTCTGACCAGCTTTTAACTCCGGATGTACAATCCACATTCTAGACTGTACTATGAACTCAGTTTAATGTAGATATCTGAGAGACATTATAAAAGATGACACTGGGATGACCATGGCAGATTTGAAGGAAGCAGTGTGAGACAGAAGGCTCTGGAGAGTGCTGATCCATAGAATGGCTGAGTGTCGGACATGATGAATGACTGACAACGAAGAAATATCTAAGATGTTATACATGGAGAGTGTGTGAGTCCATAGTGTAAATAAGAAAGCTTATCTGCATATGCCTAAACAAAGAAATATACTAAAGTCATTTTTGGAGCATTACAAGCACCTGTTATGACTATGGTAGTCGTAGATTTTTTTTCCTTCAGCAAATCGATAGAAAATTAGTACTATAATTCAGGCCCACAGAAGTAGTAATTATTCAGTTCAATTGGCTTTGTGTTAAAGATAAAGACCTGTAAGATTGAAACCTAAAATAATAGGAGACTTTCTTAAACCAGGGATTTTGATGGATTGACCAACTTTTTCATAATAATTACATTAAAAAACAACAACAAATCAAATATATTAGTACCTTGAGAATTTCTTCTTGGTTTTTACAGGGTAGTAGTATAAACAATTACCCCCCCCCCAAAAAAAAAACCTATGTAGCTTGGTTGACTTGGTAAGTTTTCTGTATTAATCTAATAACATTTCCCCCAACTTGTTACAGAAAGGTTCTAGAAAGATATTTAAAATGTTACGGCTTTATTGTAAATTCTATTCAAATTTCGTGCTATTATACATTTTTATGCTTCTTTTTTAACATGGGTGATTAGTTTTTTACTCCAAACTTTTAGCTTTTTGACCTTGTAATCTACCTCTTTATTTACACTGTATCCAGACATACTTGATGATTTCCATATAGAAGAGCAGTACCCAACCTTTGTGGGGAGAGAGGGAAACTGGCTCATACGTGCAGCTTGACTTGTGTGAGTGGCATGTGCATGCACGCACACGCACACACACCACTCAACTGTAAGTTGAGCTGTGCGTGCATGCACGTGCACCAGCCAGCCGCTCACACAAGTTGAGCTGTGCATGCGCATGTGTGCTGGCCCACCTCTCACAGTAGTCAAGCTGCACGCATGTGCACCAGCCTGCAGCCCAGTTGCAAATAGGCACAACCCAGTAATAGCCCAAGGCCTGGGATTGGGGACCCTTGATATAGAAGGCTCTCAGAAACGTACATGGTCATTAGTGCCATTTTCAGATAACTGCAATTAGAGAAATCAAATTTAGGTGAAATGGATTTGCCTGCATATTCTTGAAGATTCTGTAGTACATTTCTTTCTCTCCTATTGCACCCTTCTTTCTTATATCAATGTTGTAATTTTGTTCAGTGAGTGTATTGCAAAAATAGATATTCTAAAAATATGGAGGCCTTTCTTTTTGTCCCTCCAACTTTTGAAATATATGTTCAAAAATAAAGCATTTTCTCATTATGTAGATTTAATGTATTTGTTTTGATTTATTGGTATCATTTATATTCCAAATTCTTTTTTTGCATAGTTGTTCTTGCTTCCTTAATATTTTTTCCTGCTAAACAAGAAACAGTAGGAAAACACGAGGAGGTTAATGAAAGATAATGATAGCTCATTTTCTAAACCCCTGATTCATTCTATGAAATAAAGTAATTTGCAGATTGAACAATATATAGGTCATCTGATACATCAAACAAACTATGCTATCCCTTTCCTAAATATTTGTATAGAATGTTTTTGCTCTTACTACAGTTAAAAATAATTAAGCATCTGTATCTTTTTATATTATAATAGTGAGGATTTCACCCGTGATACAATGACCAACTATAATCTTTAAATATTTAATTGTTTGGAAAATTTCCATTAATCTACAGTCGATTTTCTGAAGAAAAGGAATGGTTGTCTGGTTAGCTCATAGAAGTCATAATGGATTAAAATAACTTGTAAACAGGATATAATCAGATTTATACCTGGTGCTATATTACTAATTCCTGATCATTATATGTAACTCTTTCTTGACTTATACTAAATTAGACATTTTAATCCTTGTCAAAAGCAAGCAATATGTGATTAGTTAATACCTTAATAATAAAATAAAAGTTAGGATTGACTTTTTAAAATATATCTGAATATAAATCTGATCTTATTAAAATGTAAACATGGTATACAAACTCAGTGGCTGAATTTTGAAGTTGATTCATAGAATACTAAATAAAGTTTCCAGGTGGATGATTCTTTCTTATTGCAGTACAATTTATTTGGAATATTTTCCAGGTTGGTGAATGTAGATCCAGTAATCCTTAACCTACATCAGTGATGGAGCCTGCCCATTACAACCATATACCATAATGGTTGTTAAGCAAGATCATCTTTCATGAATGAAGACATGTTCCAGGATAATGTTGTAGGATCCAATTGGAGTAGGTCACTGAGACCAGAGATTTCATCTTCCAAGCTTTCAGACTAGTGCTGAAGCTCATCCTCAGGAAACTACTTTGTCTCCAGAATGTGTGTACTGGGCTGTTTCATATTTAGTATTTATGTGGTGTTTGGTTGTGTGTGACTATATAGGATAGATGGGGAGGAAGCTAACCACCAGGTTGTAAGAACACGAGTGGCTGGATGAGGTCACCATAACTCATTGATAGCCTCACATTCTAATGAAAAAGGGCATGCATTCAATTTTGCAGCTATCAAGACTGTTGACAGAGCAGGGACAAAGATAGCCAGGGAAATTATTAAAGCCTGGGAAATTGACAATGCCCCTTGTCAATCAATAAGAGTGCTGATTTACCACCAGCTTATTAGATACTTAGGAGCCAAGTGTGCAGTAGCACAAGGAAGCAACCAATGACATAATAGTCAACATAACAACTAAAAGCCACGCACAACCAGGCACTACATAAATACATGGAAGAATCCAGTGTACCCATTCTGAAGATAAAAAACTTCTATGAGGATGAGCTCCAGCATGAGTCTGAAAGCTTGGAAAACTAAATCTTTCTGATCCTAGTGAAAGACTCAGATTGGATCCTGCAAGATCATCTTGCTTAAAAATCCCCATCCCCTGATCTTCACAATGTGTTGTAACCAATTTCATTGTATTTATTTTGTACAATGATAATAAAGATTATACTGTACTATAAAAATAGATTTAAGGAAACAGCTTTCCACAATGCTGCATAAACCATGTTAGAGAAGCAGAATGGATCATTGAATTCCTAGGCCATACAGCCATGTCATAGTTTTAGCCACATGGCCCAGTGGATATTGAGGGACGGACTGGCCTTCCTTTGTTTCCTTTCCCCAACTTCAGATCAAGATCAAGATCTGGAGATCTTCAAAGGGTAAATGTATGATGAGTGATGGGGGGGGGGGGAGTGGAGGAGGCCCAACACCTGCAGAAACCTGGTGAAATGGAAAAGCCTGCAGGGACCCGTCAGGGCAGGATGATGGGAATAGATAGGCGGCAGGGGGCATACCATGCCACTATAATTGATCAAACGAATGAATGAGTTTAGGAGTGCAATGATAAAATGGGATTGTAAGTAGCTTTTGAGGGGGGTTGTCAGTTGTTAAGCAGTTGGTCATAAGTCGAGGACTACTTGTATTGTTGAACTGCATATAACTTATAATGGTAGTCTATTGACTATAACGTTAAGTCATTTATCTTGTTGAATAAAAATAGTTCCAAGAAAGTTTTTCATAAATATTCTAATACTATGCTTAGATTAATTAATTATTTCTCATTGACATGTGAGAGAGAAACTCGCTGTAATAATTCCAAATAATTCTTCTTCGGGGGCCAGTTGTCTTTGGTCAGTTCATTAAAGTATGACCATTTGCATTTAGAATTTGACATTGTGAATGATACTTAATGAAAATGCCTTCTGTGTGAATTAGATTAAAACCAATATAATGGGTCTGAGTGGTTTGACTGTTGAGTTATGTATTAATTAGTGTCCAATCACTTATGTTGTAGCTTGAGTGGAGGAAAAAAGCTGTTTCTCTGAGTTTGCTTGTGCCTCTAAGTGCTTAGGATCTCAAACACGGAGGTTTCTATGTAATTTATTTTCACTGTATAGTGTAAATTGCTGAGCTGTATATACATTTTATATTTATGTCAGAAAAGGGTAGCAGAGAGGTACTTCAAAATCACCTTTTCAGCTCTAAATAGCTATTGTGTACATATGGTAAGGTACTGCTGCTTAACAATTAGTAACTGCTTTGATCAAACCAAATTACATGTTTAAGTTCCCATCAGGAAGTCGCTTCACATATCTGTATTAATGTATTCAAGGCTCGAGAAGGAAAGTTAATTTTCTAGCTTAAATATTTAATTCAAGCTTAAAATTTAGTCTGTAATTAGAGTTCCCAAATGGCAGGAACATGGAGTATTTGTCCATTTTAATTAGATTGTTGTTTACCTATTAATTATATATCATATCTTGTCATATAGTTTTGATGGTAACAGATGGTGCTAGGAGTTAGTAAGGGTTTGAACAAAATAAGATTCCACATGATTTATTAAGTTGCACTTTATTAGTGTGTGGTCTGCTTCAGTCAGGTTATTCCCATGAAAATGAACTTCAAAAAAATTGTATACATGTTGATTATCCTTTTATATGGTTTAAAAAAATAATTGTCCAAGTACTTTAGAACAAGCATTACAGTTGTTGGCAGTTGCACCTAAATAAGTGCTAACTGGGGTAATTTCAGTATGAAACACTCTATTCTTTTCAGAATTTGTTTTTTATGTGGTGGCACTGATTAGAACATTACACAAATATGCCTGAATTTAAGACTTGGGTCCTTTTAGTTCTAATCTGCCATGTGGAAGATGTAGAGTTCAAGTCTTTTTTTAGATAGAGTTCAAATTTCAATTTGACATTTCAGTTTTCATATATAATTCTTCTCAGATAATATTAATTCCTATAAATACATTGAGATAACTTGGGCTACTTATTACAACATTTTATGAATATGAGCAACATTCAGATTTATAGAGAGGATGAATCAATATGAGAAGTATAAGCCTTTTAAGAATTGGTACTTTACTTATAACTTAGAAAATTGTACATTCCATAAAGTTGTTTACTGAATTTGTTGAGAAAAGTGGCAGAAAGAAAGAATTGAGTTGGCCCAACACGACCATGATAATGAAATTACAGGAATGATATTCCCATACATTTGTATATTTGCAGAAAATTCCCCAAAGAATTTGCTTCCCATCATTTATAACATAATTCATGTTGTTGACAGAGCCACACTATCTTTTGTTGAACTGTATATTATCAAAGGGGCATCTGCAGTCAACTTACACATTTTCTCTTTCTAGAGAAAAGTGAAACTTTTTAAAAGGTTGGTTCGGTTCATATTATGCAGAACTTTTCTCTAAATTAGGAACAGCATGAAGGAGTGATCAGTAGCAATATTAGTGTTTTAAAATATTGACAGTTTTTCTCTTGAAGATACGGTCAGAATTTTGTTAGTGAAAATAAACAGATGGCCACACTGTATGCTGCAATTTCAAAACTTGGTTTAGTGGGCGACTCGACAAACGGTTGATCTATAAAATTGTCTTCTTGTTCTGGCACTCATTTTGTACATTTTATACATATGCTACAGCAACAGATGCTTGATGCTGATAGTAGTTTGCTTTTCTCCATTTTATTCCTTCCCGTAACTTTTGCTGTATACACCTAATATATGTTTACAGTGACTTATTTCTTTTTTTTAACAAACAAACAAACATTGCTTCTCCCTAGAGATGTAAACTCTTTTAAGCTGTATTGTTTAGGCTTATAGTTGAGCAGACTGACAACTAAGAAGATACATTTGGTAATATACTAGTATTCTGGGTGGGCAGTTCAAAATATTTTTTTTGTCACCTGTGAATAAAAGATTAGCAAAATTGAGATAATGAGATCCTGTAAATTTTGAAACATTGCTTGATCCTTTTCTCCATGTTACAGTGAAATAAATGAAAACATTATTCAACAAGGGTATAATGAGCCTTTAAAGCAGAAATAGAGCAGGGATTAAGATTTGGTGGTCCAACAAGCTTCATTTAGAGCATTAAAATCCAAATAGTATGTATTTTGTTTGGTTTGCTTGCCATAAAGTAAATAATGCACAGTTCATATACAATGGCTGCCAATTTTTGAGAGATGAAATGTCATGTAGCAGTTTGGAATGTGAATACTGATGAAAGTAGTCATTAATTGGACAGTCATATGTTGTTCCTGTGAATGTCCACAATTATTATTCTTGTTCCCCTCATCCCTTTTCAAGTACCTGCCTTATACATAATAAATATACACATTGTTGATACATCCATAAAACTAATTCAGATTCCAGTGACATACATTCACAATTTAAAAGATACCACATTATTGCTATATTTTTAATTTGTACTGGAAGTGAGATGCTTAGTAGCATCAGATTTCTGAGTGTGCAGCTAACAAGTAGACTAGCGTGGTTGCTTAACAGTGAGACACTGTTGAAGCAGGGACAGCCCGCCTGAATTTTTTGTGTTACACAAGAAAAGTACATCTTCCTCCCCCTGTCCTTACTGCTTTGGACAGGAAAGCGGTGCAAAAAGTGTGAGAATGGCACAAAAGATTATTGGCAGTTTATTCCATTCTATCCAGGACATAGCATATAAGTTATGCTTAAGCAGTGTCTGCAGAATTGTCTGAGATATTACGTACATATCCCCTTCATGACCTGTTTTCCTTGTTACCTTGTGAGAGGAGGCTTCAAGATATCCGAAACAGAACACCCAGATTCAACTACAGTTTTGTTCCATACAGTATAAACCTTATGAAGTCTCAAGCTGTTTCCTTCTTATGTATTCAAGATAGACAGTGATTAATATTAATATTTAGATGTATTTATATGTCAGGGTGTATGTATATACATATGTATGTAAATAGCACATCTATGTTTGTTATGTATGTGTATAGTTTTGAGAGCTGGCAACATCATTTCATTTTTAATGTGTGTCAGAGTGTCCAAAGAAAAAAATGGCAAAGGTTATCTTATCTTAATATTCTAAGATGTCAGAGGTAAAAATACAGAGGCAACAAGGTACAACGAGGTGTCAGTAAAGGTTAATTTTGGCAGTTTATGAAACAGACATGAGTGTATGACCTAATGTAGTGATGGCTAACCTTTTTATCGTGTGCTGAAATTGCTTGTGTGCACGCGATAGTGCACATGTGTAGCATAATGCAATGCATGTGTGACATCCCCCCACGCACCATGCACCCCTTCACATGTGCACATGACCCTGTGCTCCCCAGACACACCGCATATGTGCACTGCACCCCCTGCGGCCCGTTTTGGGTCTAGCAGGCCTCCCTGAAGCTTCCTGGGATCAAAAACAGGGTGGGTGCCCCCCTCATGCTCCCCTTGCCTCCCCCACGCATGCATGAGTGGCCTCCCCCCTGTGCATGCATGGCAGGGACCCGAAAATCAGCTGGCCGGAGAGAGGCGGGCACACATTTGTGATGGAGCTGAGCTGAGTCAATGGCTCGCGTGTCCACATAGAGCAGTGATAGCGAACCTATGGCACGCGTGCCACAGGTGGCACACGGAGCCATTTGTCAGGGCACGCGAGGCGCTGCCCTGCCAGCTGCCAGCTGAGTTCACCGTTTTTAAAAGCCATATTTTGCCCTCCCCAGGCTCCAGAGGCTTTATAGGAGCCTGGGGAGGGCGAAAAGAGCCTCCCCCGCCCCCCCGGAGGCCCTCCGGAGGCTTCAGGGATCGTCCAGAGGCTTCCCTGAAGCCTTCGGAACGCTTAAAACGACCCTCCGAGCAAACCGGAAGTGACTTCTGGATTGCTCGGAGGGTTGTTTTTAGCGTTCCGAAGGCTTCAGGGAAGCCTCTGGATGGTCCCTGAAGCCTCCAGAGGGCTTCCGGGGGGGGGCGGGGGAGGCTCTTTTCGCCCTCCCCAGGCTCCTATAAAGCCTCTGGAGCCTGGGGAGGGCGAAAAAAGCATGTAAAAATTGGGGGGAGAGCCTGTTGTGTGTGCATGTGCACTGGGGGCGTCACACATTGCATTATGGGTGCGGCACGTCCGCACATGACCCCCCTGTGCTCCCCCCACTTGTGGCATGCGAGCCAAAAAAGGTTCACCATCGCTGACATAGAGGGTTTCGTGTGCCACCTGTGGCACATCTGCCATAGGTTCGCCATCACGGACCTAACAGATAATGAAAAGTCAGGAATGAAAATTTCATGCTGAGATTTCTAAAGAGTTAGTTAATACCTGCCTAGAATCCAGATTGAAAAGGATTCCTGAAGTTGATAATTCATCATTTTCTTTAAATCCTTGTTGAAGAAAGGAATATTGCTAAAAGCAATCAAGAATTCTTAAGTACTGCTTATACTTGTTTTTATTTTTCAGGTTCAGAACATGTGATATCAGGGAATTCAATAAATTATTGGTTTCAAAGATGAAACTATTAACAAATAATTTTATCTATTTTTAATGGAAAGTATGTATAATCTTTGTTCATACTAATTCTTCCAAAATATCTCTTCCCAGACTAAAGCAAACAACAATAACAACAATAAACATAAAGGGAGGGAGAGAATAAATATTGTTTTGGGACTATAAGTGGGCCCAGAAATAAGTTTAGAAAGTAAAATCCTCTCCGAAGTAGATAGGTGGTTAAGAAATTAGATAGATAGATGAATAGATAGGTAGGTAGGTGGAGGGAGGGAGGGATGTTGATACCTGATACCCCAGCTGATACCTCAGAAGCTGAAGTCTTCATTTACTGAAGCTTTTTCTTGGAATTGTGTTAGCATTCTTTAAGTGTATATTACTATTATTTTCATTTCAACATTCGTATGTCTATATCTACAGTTGAGTACACTATCAATTTATGCAAAAACTGGTTTTTATTTCACCATCAGTATATAGATTTCACATATCTATTCAAAGCAATCCTTAAAAATAGCAGCCTCTGTTAGACAAGTGTTTACATATGTGGTGTATGTAAGAAGTTGTCAATCAAAACAGCTACAGTTTATGAAATGAAAGTAAACCGTCTGATACTTAAGATTACAAGTGTAAAAAGTGCCCATTACTTCCATCTATAGAATTAATATATAGAATCAGATTTCAGTGTTTTAAAATGTCAGTCTTTGCTTTAAGAGGAAAGCCTTCTTTTATTTTGGAAAGAAAGGGTACTAGTCAGAGAAACTGAAGAAACCAATAGAAGCCATATGAGAAAAGCAGTGTCAATGGACATAACCTCCATTCCTTTTGTATGTGAATTGAGACATTGTCTCATCAAACACAATATTTTGCATTGTGCTGGATGCTCTTTATTAGTTCCTTGACACTAATTCTGCAAATTTTAAGTCTGAACCATCAGTTAAAATATAACATGATATTGTATTATTATTGTTATAATAGTCACAATTTAAGACACAAGAAAATGTATTGTTAGAAAATCATGTTTTTTGTCTCCTCATATGCATCTAGTAATTTCTTGGGTTATATATTATTATAGAATATATAATATATTTTAGTTCACTTTGAGAGTGTTTTATCGTGTGTGTGTGTGTGTGTGTGTGTGTATGTGTATGTATGTGTGATTTAATTTTACATGTTAACCAGATGAAAATAGTAGAATAAAAAAGTAAGATGTTGGGGTTTTGTATTACATCTAAAACGATTTATCTATTAGCTGGCATAATACAAACAGGTTTTACAATAATAATACTATACACTGAATTAGTTCAAATTGAAGACCTTTGAGATAATAGACATCAGTTCAGCTTCTACGGAAGGTTTGTATCTTTTATTGTTACTATATATTGAAAATCATACATCAGTAGGGAAGAACTGAGTTCTTTAATTGATAAAATACAACAGTGGCAATGCTGGTAGTCATCGACTTAAAATCACAATTGAATCCAACATTTCTGATGCTAAGACAGATAATTTTGCTCTCTTTTTACCTTTCCTGTGACGGTTGTTAAATGAATCACTGTAGTTGCTAAGTTACTAACGTGCTTGTGAAGTGAATCCAGCTTCTCCATTGACTTTGCTTGTAAGGAGATTGCAAAGAGGATCACATGACCCCAGGACCCTGTCATCAATATGAGTCAATTGCTGGAATTGAATTTTGGTCACATGACCATGGGGATGCTGCAACAGTTGTAAGTGTGAAAATAGTCATGTCTCTTTTTTTCTGTACTACTGTAACTTCGAACAATCACTAAACAAATTGTTGTAAGTCAAAGATTACCTGTACTTATCCATATATTTTGGTGATATTAGATACTAAGAAAGACGTTGCAACAAAACCAGTCATACATAATACTAAACTGTATTTTGTTTTAATGGAATTTATAGAATGAGTGTTCTTATCAAGCAAAATTGTTTTGAGATTAGAGAAGTAATCATATTTACTTTGATGAAATAATTTAAAACACTTGCCAATAAATAATCAAAGGCTATTACAGAGAATGCTATTTTTGTCTGTTTACCTTTTCCACTAGTACCCAGAGAGTATCCTAAGTGACCTAATAAACGTAAACAATTAGCAGAGATCATTATTTCATTAGCTTTCTTGTTTTAGGAGTCACACAAATAGGATACAGAACCTTTCTCTTAAAACTTCAACACCTTTGGCATTTAGTCCTCTCATACCATCTAAAAGATAAAAAGATTATATAGCTAACAATAATTTCCAACCCATACATTTTTCGAACATACTTGTGCATTAACAACTTGTTTTCATTAGATACTTTGATGATCACCATTTCATACTTTTTTCCAAAAGACTAGACAGCTCCTGGTTTTTATGTTTTTATAAACCTTCTGTATTAAAGGCAGAATCATCTTAAATATCAGCTTTTGGGAAGTATAGCAGAGGTGATACTCAGCCGGTTCTCTCCAGTTCGGGAGAACCGGTAGCGGTGGCTGTGGGAGGCTCTGCTCACCTGCGCCGATGTAATACACGACCTGTGCATGCCCAGAAGGTGGTGCACATATACAGCTGCAGTGTGTGTGCTCACATTTGCAAACCAGTAGGGAAGGTAAGTGAATCCCACCACTGAAGTATAGCATAAGATCATTTTCATCTTCCTGTTCATACTTCAGTATTTCCTCACTATTTGTGACTGGTCACTCTGACACAAAATGCTGGACTATGTAGGCCCTTGAGTTGATCCAGCAATATATAGTTTGTTTATGTTTGAGTCATTAGGGATCAAGTTTCTAAATATGTTGTAAGTAGTTTGGGAAGTGAGACCTTTTGTGAGACTCTCACAAAGACTCCCAGACACTTTGTGGTGGCCAGAATTCCACCACAGCATTCCAAATGTGGCCTCACTAGTGCAGTGTAGAGCAGTAATATCACTTCCTATGATCTTGATGCTTTCCCTCTAGAACTGCATTGACTTTTTTGGCAGTTGCAGCACACTGCTGATTCATACTTGTGGCAATCCACGACTCCTTGAACCCTCTCAGTTTGATCTGATCCACCAGGACTATGACTGAAGAAAGGTTGGAAGCAGCACATGTTATAAATTAGCCAACCTTGGAAAAAGTAAAGTCAGTTTTCCTAGGTGCTGCTTGGAGTGTCCAAGCATGGGTTAACTTCAGCTTGCTGCCCAAGGACTGAGTTCAAATCTTTGTGTAGCCACGCCTCCTGTTCCCCTCAGGAGCTCAGTTTTAAAAACTCGGTCGCCCTAAAAGGATGCAGTTGGGGAATTCGAGACCTTAACAGCAAAGTGAACTCTTCAAACAGTTAGTGTAGCCTCTTTCTTATTTTTGTGTTTAGCAGATAGTGTTAGGATTCATTTTAAAGCTAACTGAATAAAGTTCACACCTAATTGAAACGCGGAACAGGTGGTCGGAGCGCGGCTGCCTTCCGCGACATCTGCGGTTGAGGCACCACCGGGTGGCTCGTCAGTGGCTGCTGGCAGGCTCCGAGGGCAGGCAGGCAGGCAGGGAACCCTCCAATTTTGTTGCAGGTATCTTAAAATTATAATGGAGGCTTCACTGAGTTCTCCGATCTGCAGGCAGCTCCCAGTGCCCTCCGTAGCTTGCGGCGACCATTTTGGACAGTAAAAAAGTGGCACTTTATTTTCAAGCCATTTGCTTTACCGCAGCCTGGATCCACAGCAGATCGCCACTGGGAGGGCTTTTTAATTTGGGATCTCGCTCTGGATCTCCAGGCAGGTCCCTCCCTCTCCCCAGGAAGACTACTGAAAGCGGCTGCAAGGAGTTTGGCTCTCTTGAGCCATTCCTTGCTTTACCACTGCACAGAACTGCAGCGCCTCGGAACTTTCGTTTTGGCGCCAAAATATCACTGACTGTTGCTGATCCTGGCAAGGCCCCATTTTCCTCTGGATTGGGACTAAATTGAAGGGGTGGACTTCCAGAGCTATTGCATTATTGGGATCCTCTCATTTGAAGCTCTGACTGTGCAAAAGTATAACATGGCCAACAGGAACGTGCCTGAAGCCAGGGATCAAGCTGAGCTTCCTAACAAACGCAGCAGTCCCAACCCTGCTGCCAAAGCAGGCTGCCCTACAAAAGGAAAACAGCCTCAGGCCAAAGCTGCAGAAAAGTTGGAAGAAAGGAGACAGAATCCTGGAGAAACAGTTCCAGAAGGCAGCTAGTGCCCAGGCACAGGCTGCGCAAACCAGGGTACCATCTATTCCACCAGTCTCTGCACACATTCCCTTGGTGCAGACTTCAGGGGAGGCCTCCTCTTCTCTGGCAGACGATGGGGATTTTGGATTTTCTCCCAACCCTTCCAGGGCTTCCCCCAGGTCTCTTATTTCCTCTCTGGAGGAGGTAGATTTGGAAGAGGCCTGCTCCCTAATGGGAAAGAGGCTTCCCCCGCTGGTCCTGCAGCTAGGAAGGCTCCTGAGTTACCTCTAGCAATGCAGGAGGGGGTTGAACGGGCAATATCACAGGGGATTGCCAATGGCATCCAACAACTGGGTTTATCCTTGCCTCTCCTGAGCAAAGCCAAAGCTAGAGGGCAGAACACTGGAGTTCTCCCCCAATCCTCTGGGGCCTCCCCTCCTGCCTCCTCAGCAGTCAGCGAGGTGTCTGATTAGGAGGAGGGTGGACAGGATTCCCCTGATCTGTCGGAGGACGAGAATCTGGCCCCGACACCCCCGCATCCTCTGGCCTATTTAAGCCTACGATGTTGAAGGCCATTCTGACCAAGGCTAGGGCTTCATCCATCCAAATGGGTCTTCCCACCCAATCGGATAAAAATGCCACGGATCAGGGTAACAAGGAGACTATAGGGCCGGGGGACTCAGGCGCAGGCCTCTTTAAAGAAATCACTCCTCCTCAAGAGTTGGTTCCTGCGCCGCAGCTGTTCCTGGATATCATCCAGTGACAATGGCTTCAACTTGGATCACTGGCCAATCCTAGCGGGGTGGACAAGAAGCTCTACTCGGTAGAAGCAGCCATGGAGGAGCTCTTGAAATTCCCACAAGTGGATTACTCCATAGTGGCTCTGACCTCCAATTCGGCCCTCCCAGCCGATCTGCTGGAGGATTTGAAAGCGGAAGACAAGAAGGTGGAGAAGGCCTGTCATAAAACTCACATGGCCATTGGAAGGCCTCCTCTTCCTCTTCCTACTTCAGCAGGGCAGCTCTATTTTGGCTTTGCAAGTTGTTAGCCAACCTCCCTGCTGGGGATACTAGGTCATGCCAGGACGTGAATAAAACCATCGCATCGGTCGAGTACTCGGCCGATGCTTCACTTAATGCCACAAAATTTTCATCAAGGGCTGTGGCTTCAAATGTGACCACCTACAGTTTGCTATGGTTACGACACTGGCAGGCAGACATGAAGACTAAGTGGAAGCTGGCTTCGGCACCCTTCAAGGGTGGCAAGTTATTTGGGGGGGCCTTGGACTCTGTCCTGATTGAGTCCAAGGACAAACGGAAGATTTTACCAGTGGTCACCAAAAAACAGGACCGCAAAGGTCGGCCCTATTTTTGTAGGCAGCCCTTTTGGAACAATGACTCCCCTTCCACCTCCGGGAGCTTTGCCAGTTCCTATTCTCAATCACAGGATTGCACTCAGGATAGGGCGCCCTTCAGGACAGACCCAGGCAGCAAGGGAACCGCAGATCTTTTCGAGGGGGGTTCTCTAACCGCTTTTTCTGTAGATCCAAGTGACCATCACTGGTCCCCTCCCATCGGGGGTTGACTACAGCTTTATGCCGACTGATGGGATGAGACAACAACGGACGCTTGGGTACTGAACACCATCCGTCACGGCCTCACCTTAGACTTCCCATTCCTTCCTCCTCGGTCCTTCATTTGTTGCCCCATCCCAAGATCGCCCCAAAAGCGACTAATGATGCAGGTGGAGATCCAGCACCTACTGGACATAGCAGCCATAGAGCAGGTGCCCCGGGGTCAGGAAGGCAGGGGGTTCTACTCGATCCTCTTTCTGGTCCCCAAAGCATTGGGAGGGGTGAGAGCCATTCTGGACCTCAAGAAACTCAACATCCACATAGCGTACAAGTGCTTCAAGATGCAGTCCCTCCAGACCATCTTGGGTTGCATCAGGAAGGGCGACTTCCTGACTTCAATCGACCTGAAGGAAGCGTACCTGCATGTTCCCATCCATCCAGCCCATCGCTTGTTCCTGAGGTTCCAGTTTGCAAACCAGCATTATCAACACAAGGCTCTCCCCTTCGGCCTATCTTCAGCCCCCAGGACTTTCACCAAGCTCCTGGCTGCTGTCACTGCACACCTCAGGACTTGTTCTGTGAGGATCGTTTGCTACCTGGATGACATCCTGTTATTGTCGGCGTCCAGACAGAGGGTGTGTCAGGATCTCAACGCCACTGTCCATTCACTACATCAACACAGCTTCTCCGTCAACCTGGAGAAGAGCCACCTGGAGCCTACCTCCAGGATTCAACACCTGGGCACCGTGATCGACTCCAGAACCTGCAGGATCTTCCTCACACAGGAAAGAAAGGACAGCATTGCATTCCTCGTCCGCCAGGTCGGGACATCCAGGTCAGCTCCCCTGGTGACTCTGTCTCAGCTGCTGGGGAAACTGATCTCGTGCATCTCTGTTGTTCCATGGGCACGACTGCATGCACGAGAACTTCAGTGGTTTCTTCTCCCCATACAGCGACGCAAGGCCAGCAATTCCAAGAGGGTGGTCACCGTCCCCCCGAGGGTGGTTGGTGGCAATCCTCGGCATTGACGAGGGGGTCCCTCTTCAAGGAACCAGACGCCAGCTTGTACGGCTGGGGCGCCCACCTACAGACTCATGTGGTGCAGGGCAGGTGGTCGAAGGCGGAGCTCGCCTACAACATCAACTGGCTGGAGCTCAGAGCCGCCAGACTTGCCCTGCACCACTTCCGTCAGTTCATCAAGGGCCGTCATGTCCTCATTCTGACGGACAACATTGCCACCAAGGCTTACATCAATCATCAGGGCGGCACTCGTTCAACAGCCCTAATGTCGGAGGCAGAGGCATTGGGGTGTTGGGCGGAACACCACCTCGAGTCCTTGAGGGCGGACCACATTTCCGGGGAGGACATTGTAACAGCGGGCTGGCTGATCAGGACGACCATCAGCAGCTTGGAGTGGCAGCTACATCCATCTCTGTTCCACCAGCTGACGCAGAGGTTCGGTCTACCGGTGCTCGACCTGTTTGCCACTACCGAGAATGCTCAGTTCCCCCGGTTCTTTTCAAGGTTCCAATGCCCTGATGCAGAAGGGATGGACACTCTTTGGTGCCACTGGCCCCTGGGACTACTATACGTGTTTGTCGCCCCTCCCTCTAATACGTCATGGGATCAGGAAGATTCTACAGCAGGGAGCCGAGGTACTGCTCGTGGCTCCGCACTGGCCAAGGAGGTCCTGGTTTGCTGACCTTGTCAGCCTATCGGTGACCAAGCATTGGCGCATTCCTCAGGAGCTGGTCTTCCTCTGCCAGGGGACCATCTCTCACCCGGACCCTCGATGGCTTCAATTGGCCGTGTGGCACTTGAGGGGAACTCCTGAGGCAGGACAACTTTTCAGACAAGGTGATCCACACCATCCAGGTGTCCAGGAGACCATCTACTGTACGAATTTACGAGGTGACATGGACCAGTTTTTCCTCCTGGTGTCACTCCCATCAAATCAACGCCACGGCTGTGACAATTCCGCAACTCTTGGACTTCCTACAGGAGGATTTGGACAAAGGTCTTGCCCCTAACATACTTTGAAGGCAGACAGCAGCCCTGGCCACCATCTTATCCAGAAATGACTCTCAACCACTCAGCAGACACCCAAGGGTTCGCAGCTTCCTGAAGGGGGCTGCCAACTTACGCCCTCCGATGGTGCACCGTTACCCAACTTGGAATTTACCAATTGTCTTGCAGACCCTAACATCACTGCCATTCGAATCCATTCGCTCGGCTAGTTTATGACACCTGTCGCTCAAAACTGCCTTTCTCATCGCCATTACCTCAGCGCACAGAATCTCAGAACTGGCTGCGCTCTCCGTGAGGGAGGACCTTTGTATCATACATTCGGACAGGGTCATTCTGTGATTGGACCCAGCCTTTTTACCTAAAATTAACAGTTTATTCCACAGAATGCAGGAGGTGATCCTCTCCAACTTTTGCCCGCACCCTAGCCATCCCAGGGAGCGGGTTTGGCACAAACTGGATGTGCGCCGAGTTGTGCGGGTGTACAAAAAGAGGACAGCCTTATTTCGCAAGTTGGAATCGTTCTTCGTGTCATTCCAACCTACATCAATGGGCAGGAAAGTGTCATCTTCCACCATTGGCCGCTGGCTGCGTGCATGCATAAAGTTGGCTTACGAACAGCAAGCCAGGCCTGTTCCTCCTCATATAACTGCACACTCCACGAAGAGCTCCGCGACAACAGCCGCCTGGGCCACTTAGGCACCCATTGAGGAGATCTGTCGGGCGGCCACCTGGTCCTCGCCGTCTCCATTCGAAATTACAGACTGGATATCTTCACCTCAGCTGAGGCTTCCTTCGGAAGGAGGATCTTGCAGCGGGTTCTTGCGGCCCCTGTCAACCGGACTGTTCCTTCTTCCCACCCTGGGACCACATAGCTTGGGTATGTCCCATGCTTGGACGCTCCAAGCAGTGCCTTGGAGAAATACCGTTGGCTTACCTGATTGGCCGTTCTCTAGGCGCTGCAGGACCAATCCTGCCCTGGGGAATCTTCTTTGACGGATGCAGTACTTTGCACCATAAGACACGGACTTTTCCATACAGCAACCTTGGATCGGAAACCTTCGTTTTGAAAACTGAGCTCCTGAGGGGAACAGGAGGTGTGGCTACACAAAGATTTGAACTCAGTACTTGGGCAGCAAGCTGAAGTTAACCCATGCTTGGACACTCCCGCAGCGCCTAGAGAACGACCATTCAGGTAAGCCAACGGTCTTTTTCATTAATTTCAAACTATATGAGTAGTCTTTGACTTAAGACCAATAGTTTAAGACTGTTCAAAATTTTCAACAGACTCAAAAAAGTTACTTATAAACTGCCCTCAAAGTTACAACTCACACACAACCTCAATAGTCATATGATTTGATTTCTTGCTCTTGGTAACTGGCTGTCATTTCCAGTTGCAGCGTCCTGAAGTCACATGATTACATTTGTAATATTTTTTGTCATTTTCTGGCAATAACTTAATGACCAAAATTCTGGGGTCAATTGTGATTATAAATCAAGGATTACTTGTATGGTAGTGTTGTGTGTACACAATATAATTGTTGACTCCTGGCAACTGCCTGGATAATACTTGCAGTTTTCTTGGCAAGATTTTAGAAGTGAATCTAATTTAGAAATGAGAGAGAGTGATTGGCCTAAGATCATGCAGAGGGTTTTGTGCCCAAGGCAGGACTACAGTAAAGAACCTCCTGGTTTCTAGCCCAGTGCCTTAACGACAACATGGAACTGGCTGTAGACTAGACTGGGAAGATGAATAAATGATGTGGGAAAAAAGCAATGGTCAATCACTTCTGTATCAAGCTACATTGTTATGTTGCGTAATGACATTTAACTTAAAGGAGTCTTTTCTTCACTTTTATTCTTAAGACTGATTTTATTCTCAAAAATAGTGAGCTCACACAATCATATATATTTTTGTAGCCAGCATTGGTTTATTGTTTTGGTATTTTTACAGCTGTGCAGTTATAGCTGGCAAAGTATTCTACTTAAAATAAAATGTGCTTTCAATACTCAATCTTACAAGGTGTTAATCAACTACATACAAATTACTGTACATGAAAATAAGAGGAAGAGAGGTGTTCAGTCATAAGAATAACTCTAAATTAGTGATTCTCATTTGATAGCTTTTAGAATTTTGGAAACCTATGTATTAGATGGTTTCAACAGCTCCATTAATTCATTGGCTTAAATGTTGATGGTAGCCATCATGATGATGAATGTTTCTAGAAGACAAGAGTAAGATTTCCTCTGATTCTTTTTTAACAAGATTTATTGCAAGGTTAAGACATATTGTTATAAGAATTTCAATAAGTGAGTTACTTTAATTTTAGAACTTAGTTTATGTGTGGTCCTTGATTTACGACCACAATTAGAATTTCCATCACTAAGTGATGCAGTCATAAAGTGACATCACTTAATCACTTAGCAACTACAATCCTTATTGCTGTCATTAAGCAAATTTTAACAATTGTTATCTGAGAATCCACCCCAATCCAGGCTTGTTTCCCGTTGGCTCCAAGCTCAATAAGTAATTTCCTATCATCTGTGAACTTTTAGCCATATTACAGTTAGGCTTTTTGGGTAGCAAGCTGCTTGTCAAACTGGGATTGAGCCCAACTCAATCCCAGTTGCTCTTGGCACCCAGTATTCAAAGACCTCTACCAACCTGAACTCTGTTCCCCAGCTGATCTTCACTATCTTGCTCTCACTTCTGATAAGTTCTGCCCAGCCTAGCTGCTGGATTGGGCCAGGGCTAGCGATGGGCTGTGAAAAAGGAGAAGAAAGCCCTAAGCTATAGTACATTAAAAACCTTTTTGCAAAGAATGATGGAATTGGGCTGTTTTGCACAAAAAAGAGAGAGGGAGACAGAAAGAAAGGAAGGAAAGAAAGAAAGAAGAAGAAAGAAAGAAGAAAGAAAGAAAGAAAGAAAGAAAAGAAGTGAAGGAGATTCTTCCCCTCCTCCTCTTCATAATGCAAAACTGGTCCCAGTCCCGTCTAGGAGCTTGCTTCAAATGAGGTTTTTTTGGCATGCTGCAGGTCAGGGGTTTCTTTTATATTTAGTTTTTTTCCATAGCACAAAGGCTGCTTCCAGTGAAAGCAACATGGTAGAGCACAGTTGCAAAAGGCCAAAAGAGTTTATTTGAGGGGAGGTAGACAGGTGGGAGGAGTTACAGTACCCTTATAGTCATAAGTGCAGGTGGACTGCCAAGTGCAGTCATTGAAACGACCACAGGAATTCTGCTCCAGCTGTAACTTCAAGGCTAAGTCACTGAAACAAATGATTTTAAGTTAAGGAGTACTTATATTTTATTACAACATAATGGAATCAATAGTTAAAGCTGTATGAGATTTCTAAACAATCATGAACGATATTTCTATAATTGATTGTTTGGTATCGATGTAGGAATTAACAAAAATGTATGCAAATGAGGATAAAAGGTATTTTTGCTAATGTCATGATCAATAAATGAAATTGGAAACATTGTCATTATACCCATATTTGATCTCACTGCAGTTTGTTTGCAGTTTCATGAATTTATGAACTCACTATATGAACATGTATATTGTGCATACAAATAGGGACTGATGATCAGAACCTATTAGTTTAAAAAAAATTGCAAGAATCCCCGAGGAATAGAAAATGGTCACAGGCTTCCCTGAAGGCTTCCAGTTTGTCCGTAGAGCTGTTTTTCGTCCTCTGGAGCCTTCAGGGAAGCCTCCTGAAGGCGCCGGAGGACTAAAACCTGCCCTACGAGCAAACCAGAAGTTTGTTCCTAAAGTTCCGGTATGCCCATAGGGCCAGTTTTTTGTGCTCTGGAAGCTTCAGGGAAGCTCCAGAGGGCCTCCGGGAGAGCGGGGAAGACTGTTTTCATTCCCCCGACACTTCTATAAAGCCTCTGGAGCTTGGGGAGGGCAAAAAAGCATGCAAGAAATGGGGGGGTCGCGCTGGTCATGCGTGCATTGCATTATGGGTGTGGCACGCCCACGCATGACCCCCCTGCGCTGCCCCCATTTTTGGCACACAAGCCAAAAAAGGTTCACTATCACTGTGCTAGACTATAATAAACTGAATTTTTTACAGATTCTGTAAAATATAATGATCCAATGTGATGAACTGGCAGAAATTTTCATGTTCACATTAATTGTGAATAAGTAATGATAACAATACTCTATCTCATTGGATTTTGTAGACAGCTAATAGTTATGCTTTCCAAAATCCTTAGCAATATATTTTTAATTTTACTAAATTAAATGATTACGATTTTGTAAAAGAAGTTTCCTGCATACAAATTACTTTCATATACACTAAGGCTACTAATTGGCCTTAGTTTGATGTTAACATTTTAAAATAATAGGATTTATTCCAGTAAACTAGTAGTTTTTTCCTTTAGAAATTCAACATACTTTACAATTCTGAAT